>NW_026555343.1:12694257-12836954 GCF_029017545.1 Prosopis cineraria | reverse complement strand
TGAGAGTCTTCAACTGATCCCTTACATGAACGCTATTCACGGATGTGGAGGTTACACAAAACCGTTACCTCTAATTAATCAATTGAATAAATAGGAATATTTAGTATAAAGGCCCCAAAGCTACGATATACGAGGAAGGACCGACTCTTTCATATTCACGATAAAGGCCCATTGGCTTATATAAATTAGGCCAATCCACCAAGGGTGGATACTCAACAATATACCACCATAAGAGCCAACAAAAATTAACATAAATAAAGAAGCATGGGTGTATATAAATATAAATGAAATCTAATCTCTCCTATCATTAACGGTCACCATAAGAAAAGAATAAGGTAGAATGATAAATAAATCCTTTCATATAATGGAAAAATGACAACTTATCCCACAAAGTGTGATAATACCTTACAAGTTCGAAGAGACCTAATTGTCATTTAAGTTTGTTTATGAAATGATAAAAATATCCCTTAATTAAAAAAAGTAAAGAAAAATGGTAAGAAAAAGTTTATAAATGCCTGAACCACTTTAATCATTAAACTAGACTTGTGAATTTTAGAATCAAAATTGTGAATGAAAAAATTTCATGGCACTTTATTTGTTGAGAAATAATGAGAGAAAGTTTATAAATGTCTAAAACCACTATAGTCATTTACTAAACCAAAATTATGAATTACAGAACCAAAGTTGTGAATGTAAAAAACTTTATTGTACTTTCTTATTGAAGAAAAATGATGACAGTTATTAAATGTTTAAAACCAATATATATATAGTCATTAGCTCAACTAGAGTTGTGGATGTCAAAATGCCAGTCATGAACAAAAAAACTTTGTTGTGATTTTTAAATTAAGGAATATTTTTTGTTATTTCATCAAAACCTTAGTGGCAATTAAGTCTCTTGAAACTTAGAATATATTATCATATTTCATGAAACCAATTTGTTGTTTCGGGATTTATTTTCATTTTCTCAAATAATAATATGCTTTAACCCGAAAAAAGAAGATTAATAATGCTCTTATTTGAAAATCGAGTCAGCGTCATATATAGCCATAATAAGTATTCTAAAACATTATTTGAAATCGAGTCACGCATGCATGTAAATTGTGCTTGTTTTATTTTTATTGTTGTTGTTGTTGTGTGTTATTTTATTGAGAAATTATAGTAAAGTCTTTGGATGTATAATTTATTTATTTACCTCACCAAAAAAATTAATTTATTTATTCCAATTCATCACTACAAAAAACAGTGACTTTGGATGTATGTCACCGCTGAAACTTATAACCATAATTTTTTTAAAAAATTCTAAAAATGTTTACAATCAGCGGTGACACTAACAAGTCGTCGCTGATTTTTCAACTTTCAGCACGACGAGTATAGGTCGCTGCTGAAACCTAAAACACAATTTTTTTTAAAAAAGGATATAAAATGTTGACAATCAACAACAATACTAAAAGTCACCACTGATTCTCAACTTTCAGTGGTGACCTGCAAGTCTTCTTACTGAAACGTACAACATAATTTTTTAAAAAAATTATAAAAATGTTGACAATCACGATGACACTAAAAAGTCACTACTGATTCTCACTTTCAGTGACGATTGCATGCGTTGCTGAAACCTAAAACATAATTTTTAAAAAAAATATAACAATGTTGACAATCAGTGCCGACACTAAAAAGTCACTGCTGATTCTCACTTTTAGGCGGTGACTAGTATGTCACCACTGAAACTTACAACATAATTTTTTAAAAAAAATTATAACATATTTAAAATATGTTGACAATCAGCGGCGACACTAAAATGTCGCTGCTGATTTCACAACTTTTAGTGGCGACAGTAGACATCACCACTGAAAGTGTAACATTCTACGATGACATGCACTTGTCACTGTTGAAAGTCTGACAATCAGCAGCAACTCTATCTTGTCATCGCAGAAAGTCACTTTTACTTTTAATGGCAACTTTTATTATCATCGCTGAAAGTTAAAAATCAACGACAACTTTTTAGTGTCGCCACTAAAATTTTTTTTTTGTAGTGCATATGCTTGTAGAACTTACAAATCAATGTTCTATCAACCAAAAGTGCTTGGCCAAAAAAAAAACTAATGTGTTTTCCTCAACATTATTTAATAATTATAACATGTTATCATCAATACAGTAAAGCATAATGATATGAATAATACTATAGATAAATAGTTGTTTAAGATTTTAAGGGCTTGTTTGGTACGTAGCACTGGAAGGTAAGGATTGGGATTGAGTCAGAGTAATCCCACCTTCTACATATTTGGTATGAGCGTTCACCAGCATTGGGATTGCTCAGTCCTACTTAAGTAAGAATACTAAAACCCACTACCCCCCATGGTATTGTTCTGTCCCACTAAAATTAATCTTGGGATTGAAATTTTCCTTACCAAAAATACTCCTAAAAGTAGAAATCTCGACTCCCTTTTCCTTCACAACTCGAGCAAGTTCACCATGGATGACCTCCTCCATTGCCGACGACGACATCCTCCATTGTCAACGGTGACTTCCGCCCTTACCCACGATGACTTGGACAGAAGCAATAGTTAACAAGCAGCAAATCTGGGTTCAAGTCGAAGACGAAAGCAGATTTGGGGTTTCAAAATTTACGATGAAGATGATGAAGATGCGATTTCAGATTTTGTCAATTTCTGATCATATCTTCTTTGCCTTTCTTTCTCCTTCTTTATCTTCCACCTCCTTCTCACCCGCCGCCTTCTTCTCTAACTCCGCCACATTCACTGTCGAGAAGTTCCAGATCCAAAGCGCAAAGCTCGTCCCCTAAACTATGCACTGTTCATCTTCATGACTATTTTTTTATTAATAATAAGGGGCATTATGGTATTTTGCTCATTTATAATGAATTTAAAATTTAATGTATGTATTCCCTATAAATATTACTTTATACCAAATATATTATTAAAGTCTCAACCCCAATCCCAATCCCAACTTCAACCCCAACTCCAACCCCAATCCCTTAAAATTCATATATGCGTACCAAACAAGGCTAAAGTATCATTGGTAGGTCCTAGGTTCTTACTTTCTTTTTGCGTGTTTAGCTTTTTCGAGAAATTATTAAGAACACATATAAGATAACAAATTTTATAAAAAAGAATTAAGGTATTTCAAATAAATTAAGATTAAGTGAATTAAGGTTATATTCTTAACTCAATTGAAAGATCTTAGTTCTTTTTTTCTAAATAACCTTACGTGATGATCCTTCTTACCTATTTTCCCTTTTTTTACAAAAAAAAAGAATTAAATCTATATTTTTAAAATTTAGTTTTTTAGATTGATATTTTTTTATTGGACGCATGAATCCTCTCAATCAAAAGTAATTATGTTTAAGACACTGTTGAACACTAAACGTAAGCAACTTTTTTTAGTAGGAATTCGTTTTATATTGTTATTTTATAAAATGATATCAACATATTTTTTATTTATTTAGTTTTTATGAAGGAAAAAAAATATTTCTCCCAACTTAAGCCCCCTACTATTTATTAGAATATTATAGATTATAGAAATATTCACTCTTTTTACACTTCCTTCAAAACTAGCACATGACAATGAACAAGCACGAAACTGGATAATAGTACTTTAAATGAATGATGTAGTTTGTAATTTTACTGTCATCAGAATCTGATATGACTTCTATTTGTTGCTAACTTGTTCAATAGACCTGCCAGCTTTTCTTCTTACTTGATCCTTGAGATCCATCATCCTCAGCCGTACAGTTAGACGGCGACGAAGGTTCCGGCGAGCTGCGCTGCTTCTCTCCAATGACTACTCTTGCCGGCACCGGCGGCGACTCCGATCCAATAAGGTGTGGGAAATTGAGCTTGGCTTTTCTGCCATGCATCTTGAAAGCAGCTCTATCATAAGCCAAAGCTGCGTCCTCCTCGCTCTCATAGGTTCCGAGCCATGTCCTTGCGCCGTTCCTCTTCGGGTCCCGGATCTCCGCTGCGAACTTACCCCATGGCCGCCGCCTCACGCCTCGGTAATTCCTCAATCGAGGCGGCGCGTTCTTTTCACATGCGACAGATCCTGTGTTATTACCGGTAACCTTATCATCATCATAACCACCTGAATTCATACCGTCGTCATTATTCCCGCCCGAAAATGACATACCACCGGAGTCACTAACACCCTCCTCCGGCAAAGCAGCGTCGTAGTTCAGATTCCTCCATGTAGGTGGCGCGTTCTCCTCACGCGCCACAGATCCTGCATCATTTCCATTAACCCAATTATCAACATCTAGTTTCACAGTGTGGTCATTCTGACCGGAAAACACCGTACCAGTAGAGCTACTAGCACCATGATCCAGCGAAGCCGTGTAGCAGTTCAAGTTGGAAGTAGGGTTGCCGGCCGCCGCGAAGAAGCCATTATTCATGAGAGTCGTGGAGGAATTAGGATCATCTTCAATCAGGTGATGTTGAACTGATTCAAAAGGAGAACGATTAGGGATCATTTTGAGAAGCACGCAAGTTTGATGAGGGCACAGAAGCAATGGATCTGTGAAGGATGACTTATATACATACATACATACATACATGTGTGTTGTTGGCTTGTGTTCAAAGCGATGATGATGTTACTTAATTATTGTTTTTGTTGTTTCCTGGAAACTTCAACTGTGTTACTCCTTTGTCATCTATATAAAATATTTTTAATTAAATTATATAAATTAATAAAAATTAATTATCTAATTAAAAATACAGTAATATTTTAATTTTATCCTTAATTATTGTAAATAAAAAATAAATTTTTTTCCAAATAAATTAATAAAGTATTTATCTTTTTTTATTTTTAATTTAATAAGGATATAATGATCCATTTATTAAAAAATATACTTACAATTTTTTATATTTAAGGATAAAAAAGTTTTAAAAGATATTTTGTATATAGGGATGTTGGGAGTAATTTAGAGTGCCTGTGATCGCGCGTGTGATTGGTTCATTGCTTTAGTTTGCCGTGTAATGAGCACCACGACAGAAGCAACACTAGTGAAAGATGAAAAGCCTAATTATTCGAAGATTAAACAAAACCTCAAAGCTCTCAACTGATATTCGCCTGTGCCAAATTATAAAAGACTTTTAAATAAAATTACATATATTAATAAAGTTTATTAAATATATTTTATAACTTTATATTTTTTTAAAAAAATAAATTTTTAGAAATGATTTCTATTTAATACTTCATTTATAAAAGAATATTAAAAAGAGATAATATAATGGGAAGGATAATATTAAAAAAAATATCATTAAAAATTTTATTTTTATCAAAGTATTATATTTTAAAACATTTAATTTTTACAAAAAATATCTTATAATTTGATATGAAATGAGTATGATTCATATTATACTATAGTCAACCACAAACTATTCCAATAACATTACAAAAAATGACAGCATGCTAGGACACATTTTTCTTAAACCTTGGTTAATCTAATAATTTAATGAAAAAGTAATTTTTTTTTTTTTTTTGTTCTGGCTCAATTGAAGACACGGTTGGCTAGGACACGTTTGTGTCAGAAATCCTACCATGGTTTCTGACATAAATATGGCTTAGAGCCACAGTTTTCAAAAATCATGGCTGTTCATTCTCGAGTTATTTATAGCCCCTCTTCTCATGAAATTTTCACATTCGAGCGCAGTGCATTTCCAGATACACATTCATGCTTCATATCTTTTTTTTTCTTGTTCATTTTATGTATGTTTTTATATTTATTATATTTTATTATATTATTATATATTTTCAGGGAGTTAAAAAAATTCTTTAAGTCATTATAAATTTGACATTTCGCTACTTGCTTGAGGTAATTTATTTTTTGTTTTATATTATATATTTTTTAATTATATATAATCTTATGCATGACATTTATTAGTTTATTTTTAATCTACATTTGATATCTATAAATTGGATAAATTAAATCTTATGAATGAAATATGACATAAATTTATGTAGTAGTATTTTATTAGGTTTACATTTTTATTTTCTATATAGAATGATTTAAATGTTACATTAATGTTTAAATTAAATTTACTTGATGTGCTTAAATTTATTATCTGCATGTTGAGATTTTTATTTACGTTATTTATATTTATTTCAATAATAAAAAGTATGTCAAATTTTATATTTAAATATAATTATTTTTTATTTTATACAGAAAATGGATAAATCTTGGATATCTAAACTTCACAACACAATAGAATATATAAATAGTTTGGAAGGATTTTTAAATTTTGCTTTTGCAAATAATGGTGTTGAGGGTAAAATAATTTGTCCTTGTCCTAAGTGTAACTTTATAAAATGGAATATTTGAGAGGAGGTTCGAAATCATTTAATTACTAAACCATTCCCTTTCATATATACATGTTGGGTTTTACGTGGTGAAAAACATGAATTCAGAGGAACTTCTTTTGGTGGTCTAATATAGAAAATAGAGAACAAGGGAATGAGGCAAGTGATCATATTCATGAATTAGTTTGTGATGCTTTTGGGGTGCAAGAAGAAAATAAAAATTCAATTCCAATTGAAGATTCATCACAAAATCAAAATCAAAGGATGAATGAAGAGACAAAAGAATTTTTTGGGAAAATCGTGGTTCAGGGGAAAACCGTGGCCTCAATTGAGCTAAAATGAAAAAAAATTATTTTTTTCATTAAATTGTTAGATTAACCCCGATTTAAGAAAAACTATGGCAATAATCCTTTGCTATTGCTTTTTTTTTTGGTAGTGTAAATATGCCTATATTTAAAAATAATGATGCCACATCATCCACCATATGTGCATCAACTTGTGACATATTGCCAACAATCTCATGCCTCATCAACTGCCATGTCACCTACCATTTTATGCCCCATCACTCACCACATGTGCGACAACTTATAACATATCATCATCTACCTTGTGTCATTTCACTTGTTCCTTGCTATGTCACATTATGTTTATGGAAAGGCCAAAACTTGAACTATTGACCTCATACCTTTCAATTCTTATGCTTTTCTTCTTCGCCAATTGAATTGAAAAGCATCTGTAATTATTATATGATAAATTAAATGTATATTATTTAATTACATAAATATGTCAAATAATATGTTATAAAAATAAACATATATATATTAAATTTTATTTTCAATTATTAATATGTTAAAAATATTTAAATTTTATTTAAATTATTATTTATATGATATTTTTTAATAAAATATTATTTTATTAATGAAAATGAACTTAAAAAATACTAAATAATTTTATTATGAATATTGTAGTTAATTTTTAAATGACAATAATTAAATATATAATTAAAAAAATCATTACCAAAAGTCAAAAATTTTTGTAGTAATTAGCTAGGGATATGATCCCTCACTAAATTTTTTACTAATTATCTTATTTTATAAAAAAATTTGTAGTCTCTCACTATTTTTCTAGCTAATTATATTATTTTAGAGGAACTAATAGTCCCTCGCTATTTTTCTAACTAATTTTAAATCGAGTTACGAATCAACATCTCTTGCTAATTTAATATGTTAGAAAGAAATAGACAATTTTTCACTAAATTTCTTTGCTAATTTGCATTTTTTTAGTAGTGACTTTCAAAAATGTCTTTCATTTAATACTCTATTTATGAAAGAATATATAAGAGAGATAATATAATATGAAAGGTAATATTGAAAATATCATTAAGAAAATCTTATTTTTAGTAAAGTGTCTTATATTTTAAAATGTTCAATCTCCAACAAAAATTTCTTATAATTTGAAATGAAATGAGTATGATTCATAATAAAAACACAGTGTTTTATATTATAGTCAACCACAACTATTCCAGTAACAATGCCACTCCCCTTCCCCCACCCCCAACCCCGAAAAAGAAGACATCTCAAATTCTATTTGATTATTGTATACGCATTTATTAAATTTGATTGTATATGGGGAAAAAAAAAAGATATGATTTTTTGGAGAACTACTCTAGAATGCTTGAGCGCAGTTAATCTCAACTGTTTATTTTTGGTAGAGATTAGAAATAAATCTTTTTATCGCCTGTCTCTAAAGTTACCATTTAGTAATTAATATTCTTATTATGTTTTTTTAAAATCATGAATATTATTTTTTATTTTAAAATTATTTTTATTTCACTTTGAAATGTTGAAGTATTAAATGAATCCCATTTTTTGTGTCGGTTTAATAGTTTCGAATAATGTCACGTGTTAACGGACAAACACAAGAATATTTAGCTTCCCAATATCCCGCCAGGGTGTGTTTCAATCACTGTTTTGAAAACCGGAGCGGACCGGCCGGTCGGACCGGTCGGACCATCGACCGGTCTGGTTTCCGGTCTGGTTCAAAGAAAAAAACCATTTTAAGAGTTGAGCCGGTTTGAGCTGTTTCGAACTGGCAGTCAGATCGGAAATCGGATTCGGTTTTCAAAAATCAGACTGCTCAAAAAAAACTTTTTTATTTTTTATCAAAATTTTTAAAAAAATGACTAATTTTTTTTAATCATTTAATATTATATTGTATCATATGGCTTGTTAAATCGCGACAAACTTAAAATATTTAATTTTTTAAGTTAAATAGCAATTTCATATGTATTTTTTATATTTAAATTATTATATACATATATAATTTTTTTAATTTAATTATTAAGTCACGGTTGGACCAATGGTCCAACCGGTTGAACCGTGCGAACCGTGAACCGCTGACTTTTCCGGTTCAATGTCCAGTCCGGTTTTGAAAACATTGGTTTCAATGCTCATAAAATTTGAACTATTCAAATTTAAAAATTTATTTTATTTTTATTTTTATTAAAATTATAAAAATGGTAATAAATTTTGTTTTATTATCAATATGAATAATGCAGATTTAATCTAAATAATTTAATTTAATATTATATATATCAAAATAAAAATTTATAAAAATTTGCAAAAAATTATTATTAAATTTAGATTGTTTAGACTATAGAGTGAATTTAGATAATTAATTTAAGAAATTATACAATTTGTAATATTTAATTCAACCATTCAAATTAAATTGGTAATAAAATAAATTTATTAAAAAATTTTGAAATTTCATTTTAAAAATGATAATAAATTTTGTTTTATTATCAACATGAATAATACAGATTTAATCTAAATAATTTAATTTAATATTATATTATATATATCAAAATAAAAATTTATAAAATTTGCAAAAAATATTATTAAATTTAGATTGTTTAGAGTGAATTTAGATAACTAATTTAAGAAAATCTACAATTTGTAATATTTAATTCAACCATTCAAATTAAATTGTTGATAAAATAAATTAATTAAAAAATTTTAAAATTCTATTTTAATAAATATAAATAAAAGAACCTTTAAATCCTTGAAGTTTTACCTTTAAATCCTTGAAGTTTTAATTTAGAGGTCCCAAACTTTGACAAACGTTTAGATTGTTCACATGATGCTCCGCAGCCCCAAATGACATTTTCTAATTTCAATGAATTTTACCACGTGGTCAAAATCTTCACCGTAGCTTCTCGAAACCTACGTGTCAGCAAACAGTGTTTTAAATTTTATTACGATACTATTATATTTCTTCTTTTTTAAGGCAGCTTTTGTTACTAAAACAAAACAAAAAAAATGAAATTTATTAAAAAATTTACGCTATTAATAACTCATGAACAATATTATGAATGATTAATATAACATTCATGTCTTGTTCAACACAAGAAGCCCATATGTAATCAAGTTTTGATTGGTATTTTAAAATTTACTAGATTAAATTAGAACTTAATAATATTGGATATTTTAATATTTGAATGTTTAGATTTCACAAATTTTTTATTTGGAAAAAATTTGAACAATATTGAACAGAATAAATATACACTCTTAATTCATTCCTCAAATGTGTAGGCCCTTCAAGATGAATTATTCGACTTTGCTATCACAATCAAACCAAATACACTGTATTTAATTAGGTTCAGATTTGAAATTGAAAAATGTCGCATTGAATATAAACATAGACACACTATTTATTGTCACATTGTCCTGTCTATGTTGTTCGAGAGAATAAACTGTTGTTGGTGAGAGAAAAAGACAAATAAAATGTGGTCTCCACTTTATGTGTCCTTCTCTTTTTCATGTTTCTCTTCAAAGATAAGAAAAATATGGAGGGAGATAGTGGACGAAATTAAATTAGTTAACCTTGGGATATCGAGTTTGAATTTTAAGATATGAGATCATGAAAAATAAATATGCCAAATGCATTTTCAAAGTATTTGTGAGGCTACCATTGATAATAATAATCATACATAGTGGAGCTTCAGATTAGTTTGGGGTGAGGCAATAATACTTTCAAATTGTGATTCAAAAAACACTAACCAAATGAAATTGCACCTCTATGTTAAACGAACAAAATTTAAAAAAAAAAAATTGATTCTTCTCACACGTTCCCCAGTAGGGAAACCACTAGCAAAACAAAGCAATGATCAACTATGACGGACGAGGATGTGTGAGCGAGAATGTGGTCGGACGAGGTTAAAAATGAATGGACGATGAGCCCCTTCCTTATTCTCAGATGCATTATCCTTTGCCTTCGATGGTCCCTTCTTCTGAGATGCATGGTCCCTCGCCTTTGCTGTAAAGTTTCTTATCTGTCTTTAAGGCACTTGCCTAGCCTACTTTGTCGGCCGCTCATCATGTAATTGTAACAGGAGATTAGCAAACAACCAATTATTATATAATGTAATTTTCCTTATATTTCATAAATTTATTGAATTACACGGCTCTACATCTCCCTAAGTAGTTAAATTGCATGAAAATACTATTTATTATCTTGAATGTCACGGTGAATTAGAATAAAAAAATGAACAGGGAATTGTACACACCTTAAAGTTACAAATTTTATGGAAATATAGCCTATTATCCTGAAAGTAGTAGTGTTAGGAATTTCTCGTTTATTATTCCTAGTATTTACCATTAACATTCTCATATTTACAATTGGTTGAACAAATTTATTTACAAACATTTTTTTTATACAAACAATTTTAAGATCAGATACAACTATTTTTTAATTAATTTTTTTGGGACCTAAATATTATTCCCCTTTCCGAATTTGTTCATGGAGGATAAGTGTAACCTTACCTTTGGTCTTTTAGAGTTTTGTATTTGAAAAAAAAGGGGGGGGGGGATGACAAATAACGATCCAATAAAACAATCAATTCTAATTACTTACCTCCAATTGATAAAAGTTTATTAAAGGACTGTTGGGAGACAACCATATTTTCAAGTGGGTTACATGGCTTCCGATCAAGTGATTTACCTTGAATTCACAATCAATTATATGCATTTTCAGTAACCCAAATTTACCTAAAATTTCATAGAAAGTTCATCAAATAACAAGGGTTATGAGGGATTTGATATTTTAAAGAAATTGTAATGAAATATAAATTTGATCAGATCCAAATCCATAAATTTTATTAATTTTAATGGTGGATTTGGTTCAAATCCAAATACAAATCTAAATCTCCATATATTCTCATCACACAAAGAAATTCTTACATGAATTGGGTGCGCCACATCATCCATGTTCTATTTAATAAAATTTTAACTCACAAACACAGCATCAATATTCAATTATTGGATTTATGTAATTGAAATTAACGACTTATATTATCAAAATTTATAATTGTCATTTTCCCGAAAAGAAAAAAGATGGGGGAAAATTCATGCCGTCCAAATTTTGTCAGTTTCATGTGTGTAGTTAATTCTCTTTGAACACGCTTTCATATAAAGCCAATGAAGAGAAAGGAATCACTTGACTTCAAAGTTGAACAAAGCATCACTTTGTAGACCAATGTGAACTTAATTAGCAACATTTTTCTAAATAATTGTCTAAAGATTAAAAAACTTGCATAGAATATTATACCTTAGACGATCGATGTTTTGTTGACGACAATTATTTTAATGCAATATATGTTAATGTTCACCACATTCTCTTATAGAAGTACACATTTATGAACAAAAAGATCAATGCAATACTGAAAGTGAGTTGATGTAATGGCCCAAGATTTAAATTTTAATTTAAATTAATTTTCTCTTTCAATTAATATTTTATTTAAATTAGACCTATAACAAGTGAAGGGTGGTAGTTTATAGAAATTTATGCTAGTAATTTTTTAGAATCCAAAGTTAGAATTTTACTAAGCAAGTTTGGTTTTTTTTAATTATAGAAAAATTTGTGCCTTTTTCACAATTTTTTCTTGGGCCTCTCTTGTAATTGTCCCAAATAGTCTTTTGATCAGATTTTTATTCTCTTTCTTCCCCATTCGAGCATCAGAACAGAGCAAGAGTGAGGGAGGGTCCGGAAAAATCATCGCAGGCTTCTTCTCCTTCTCATTTCCTATCGCGTTTTCTTGTTCATTGCCGTCGGTCTGTGTCTTCCTCGCTGCCACCCTCGTCTCCGTCTTTGTTGTCCATTGTAATGGGTGAGCCACTGGATTATCTTTCCCCGTCATCACCCTCTGTTTCATTGTCCGTTTTTCCGCGCGTGTGTGTGGTCTGTAATTTCCTCTCTTCCTCAACTGCTGAACGTCTTGTGTATGTGTATGTTAAGTTCAATTTCTTTTCCTTTCCTGGCCAGCGATTCCTGGTCTTCCTCTTTCCGTTCGAGCTACAGATCGGAGCCCTCCTTTCTTTCTTCGGCGTCGACCGTATGCTGGTTTTTAGTTGTTGCCATTGAAGTTTCATTTGACGTGAGTTGCTGGTTTTTCTCCTTCCTCTTCGATTTTCATGGAAACAGAAGCATCCTTTCTCTTTCCTCTAGCTGATTAATACTACACCTCTTCTCATCGCTGTTGCCTAGGGATTTTAGAAAGAATTGAGGTGTAGTTCTGGTTAACGTTGAATGTTAGTTGCCACGATGATGAATTGAAATTGGATTGTGAAATTAGAAGTTTAAAAATTGTTGAAATTGCTTGGATTCTCATCTTATAATTTTATTTATAATAAATGCCCTTAAGGCATTTGTACGGATGTTTGGAAGAAGTTGGTGGAAATATAATTATTTAAATTTTATTTATAATAGAATATAGAGGAATTATAAATTTTACTTGAAGGAGTATATGTCCTTGCACACAAGTTGTAAAGCTGAAATATTCATTAAAGTTGTGCAGCACTTAAAAGAAATTATTAAATTAAATGATAATTAAGATTTTGTTCAGTTTGGAATAAGAGTTATTTTTATAATAGCGGTTGAATGTTGCCTGGTATTATTGATTATTTGATTGAAATTGTTGAAGGATTTTGTCAAAACTTAAGGGATTAATGAAAAATTTTAGGAAATATCACAGATTTTGAATGTTAATTTTACTTGTTTATTATAAAAAGTGAAATTCATAATGATAAGAGGATTTTGGATTATATGTTAGATTATTTGGAGAATCACCAAAGTCAATGAGAGGTTGAGGGAGTCAAGTTTTAACATTCTTGAAAAACTTCTAGGTGAGCGGGTGGCGTTCCGAATAAATTTCTAATGAAGTGTTTATAAAAATTTATTTATTTAAATATGATTATTATTGCTTTATAAATTGTATACCTATACTTATTAATCCTAAATTTTATTAATGTATTATAATGTTGATAAGCAGTTTAATTATTTAATTTTACATTGATATAAAAAAAATTATTGCAATGATTCATGTATGGAGGAAATGATAATAAATTTGGGTATAAAAAAATGATAGTTGAATAAAATTTGAAAGTAAAAATTTTGAAACTATCTTTTTTACTCTATACACGCTTGATTTTAATGAGAGAAACGAAGTTCAGAATGTTAGATGCTAACAGCAGTTTCGTTAGCTTTTGGCGCGCCATGATATACCTAGCTAGCAGGGTACTTATAAGAGATGCTACCCCCGTGCAATGGCCAACGCACATGAAATGAAAAGATGGTTATTTGTGAGCATCGTACTCACGCTTGATTTCATAAGTTTAATGCTTGTCCTCAATTCGTGGCTCCTGTTGCACTTGTTTCTTGGCTTTTAGCAGTACTTTGACTGATTACTTACCCTTGTAAATTGTGTATCCACGCTTAATTGATTACTTGTCCTTGTGGACTGTGTGTCCAAACTTGTTATTTGTTTTGATAAAGTCCTCCTAAATTTAAGTTAAAATTTTATCATCTCTCCATTAATTTTCTAAAAGTATTTTATTGAATTGCACTATTATTAAAAAATTTTATATTTTATGAGTAGTATAAATTTTAATACATTCATGTGACTTTAATGGCATTGTATTAATTTTATCTCTCTATTGTATTAATTTTTTAAAGGGTAGAATGGTAATTTAATAAGTCTGAGACTTAAAAAATAAACCTCCTCCTTATTGCATTGCTAAGATTCGAGCTTAGCACCTACTAGAGTCTAGATAAATTGTCAGCATAATTTCCACTAGCCAAACATCCCTTTTTTGATATATTTAATAAAAAAATTAGTGAAGTACTCATCTGGTTCTATTTATAAGTCTAACATCTTTTATCGGTATTAAAAAAACCTTAAGACTCATTAATTCTGCCTTAAAAGTTAATAAATTCTCAACTTTATCCTATTAAATACACACACTTCAGTAATATATTTTCTCTCTCCAACATTCAATGAAAAGTAAAAAAGAAAATTTATGATAAAAATTTAATGATGTGACTTATAAATAGGATCAAAAAAATTCTTCTTTCTCTACTCTATAAATAAGACTAGAGAGAGTATTCTTAATATATCTTATCATAAGTTATAATTTTTTTTTAAATTCCCGAGTTTTACGGCGGCCCCATGGCTCGGTAATTTCTCCATATTGGTGGCGCGTTCTTTTCACATGCCACAGATCCTGTGGTATTACCATTAACCTTATCACCGTCATAACCACCTGAATTCATACCGTCGTCATTATTCCCACCGGAAAATGACATACCACCAGAGTTACTAACACGCCGCTCCAGCAAAGCAGCATTGTAGCTCACCATGGGAAAACCGGTTCATTTTTCGTCTGTTTGACATATACAGGCAAGTCTCTGTTGAGTTTTTTTTTTTTTTTTAATGAATAGGAAAAATTGTATATAAGGGTCATGTACTTGGTTGGAGACATGTATCTTGTAATGGATACTGGTGCTGAGTTTGTTGAAGGCTAGTGTCAACAAGCTGTAGATTCTGAGTTGGTTTCAGTGTGAAATGTTGGATTTCTCTCAATGGATTGAGATCATATGTCAGCCTGTTTTGAAGCTGTTATACAACAGAAAGATTTTACAAATTTGACATGACCGTACAATACAAGAGAGGAAAGGACATTGCTAGATGATAAATTTAATAAGCTTAGGTGATATGTCATGAGCCACGTTTATAAATTTAAAGAGCTTTCTCACTTCACATGTTAATCTTTTGAAATAAATTCTGCTTTTGACCTTGTACTTATGAAACATTGGTCAAAATGGAACTAAATTTGGCTCTTCTTTAAATTTATAAGCCTTATTTTTCTCATAAGGTTTCTTAACATGAGACTCATTATGATACATGAAATTTTATTTGTTGTTTTAATCTAAACTCGAGCTCGTAGCTATCTTTTGACATACCCTTCGACTTTTAGATTGAAGAATTTAATTCTACTTTTTTTTATTTTCTTCTTTGGACCATTTAGACAATTTGAGAGGAAAAAAAAAGATTTTGATTCAAAATAACAACAAACCTTATTTTAATTATGTATGATGGCCTATATAGGTTACATGACTTATTGTGTTATATCAACAACTAAATATTTAAATATACTATTCATAAAAAAAAAATTTTGTTCAATAATTTTCTTGAGTGTTCTTCTTAGTCTTCTATTGTTTTTTATACAACAAAAAGTTTAGGTGAATTGGGTATAAGGGCTTATCAAGACAAAACATACCTTCAAGCTTAAAGAATGCTTGCAAATGTACTTATAAATTATCTACCAACAAGATTCTCACATCGGTAGCAAGAATTGATCTCATAATTTTATTAATGAGTTAAATTCTTATCAATTGGATCAACCTTTTTTTGGTTCTTAGTCTTCTTTTACCTCTCGTCATTTTCCTCTTTGTCCAAACCACTTTAAACAAATTTCTACCATCATATAGTTATTGTTAATCTTGTTTGTTTTTTTTTTTTTTGTGATTTTGGAAGAGCCAAATGTTAGGAGATCTATTAAATATTATTATTTTATTAGACTTATAAAAATAATACAAATAGCCTTAATATCATGTCTTAATCTTGGCAAAAAATAATAGCACAAATATGCTTTATTGGTGGGGTCCAAAAAATGCTTTTATTCATTTATCCATTCTCAATAAGCCCTTGTGTGGGAAACTGAATGAATCTAATAATGATTTGTTTACATCAGCAAAGCAAAATCAGAAGTATTTTATTCTTTTTGGGATTGAATAGATTTTGGTGCTTCATCTTTTAATTTCAATTACTTTCATAAACAAAGTTAAAACCAATGACTTGACTTGGGAAAAGTTATAGCTGTAACTTTTACCATGTCATCATATGATTATACTGTGAAAACAGTTCACCTACTTTATATATAAGAAGAAGAAGAAGAAGAAGTATTAATAAATTATATTTTAAATTCCCAATACACACACTAATAAATCCAGGTATTATAGTTAAAAAAATATATAAATTAAAAGACATGAGAGGTAAGGACACAGGTCAAATATTACCAAATAAAAAGTTTCAATTATTTCTTTAGGAATTTCAATGACAAAAAATCTGTTGTTATGAAAACTTACTTATTATCATCAACATTCATATGCACACTTATATATAATCCATAACAAATTGTATTATTTATATTTCTTTTAATATACCACGAATGCTTGAATTGTTAACATAAACTTCCCCCTGCACTGGATCCAAGATATCACTTTTAATTAATATCACATTGATCACTTCTACATCTCAATGGTGGATCCAATCGTAATTACATGTCATAATAATTTATATAAAACACTCTTTTAAATGGATAAATTGCAAAATTCTCCTAGTGGGAAATTTCTGAACTAAGAAAAGAAATTATAAAATCATATTTGTGTACAGTTTTTAACTATATATATATATATCACATGCATATACGCATGATAATCTGTTGAGTATAAATTTAAAGAAAGGGTTATAATTGAAAAGATTAGCCTATTGAGAGGACGAGTTCTCTAGACTTATAAAACATACCCTTTTGAAAAAAAAAAAACTAATATCTCCCTCAAGGTTACATACATAAGAGTTAAGGTTCAAACTCTTAACCATTTATTTAAGTAACGAGAGCTTCTATCACTCATGTCAATATTAGTTGGCACTTATAAAACATAATTCACTTGAAAAATATTTTTTCATAAAATCCCTAAATAATATAAAATTTACTCATTTTCGAAGTGTAAATAAACGAAGCTTTAATGATCACGAGGAATAGTGTGACGCCAACTCTTGCTGTAAATTTATTTTTCTTCTATTTTTTGTGTAAAGTATTATAAATTTATTCTTCAATCTAAAATTGCCGTCAAAACTGAATGATGCAATCATGAATGACGTCGCATTGCATAATCAAATAGAAAAACGTACAAAGATGCTATCAAATAAAAAAAGAAAAAGTAAAAAGAAGATAAACCAGCAACAGAGTCAGCTGTCTAAATAAAATTTGCTAATGATAATGAATTTCAGCACGTGGTCCAATCATTTGACCTAGAAAACTTCTAGGAGTCTAAAGATTATTGTCTTCAATCGATCAATTATTAATTAAAAAATTTAAAAAGGAGGGGGGGGGGAATTCGTTGTGATTTGTTTGGGGGGTCGAGCTAAAGTTCATTGGCAACGAAATATTTGTTTGAGGAAATAACAATTTATATTGATCAAAGAAAACTAATTCTATTAATATTTCAAGTTTTTTCTGTAAACTCAGGGCCACAATTGACATTCTTTATCGATAATCTGACATATAATAATTTGTATGTATGTTAACTTGAACTACTTAAATTTTAATGAGTTTTTTACTTAAATATTTTAAAAAAAAAATGATGTATGTATGTTCAGGCTTTGAGATGATGTCTTTGGTTAGAGAAAAGCTTACACACACACTATATCGGATTCATTCATCATTTCATCTTATGCATGTGAGCTCCACTTTCATTTTTTTTTTTAATTGCCAACTATACTAAACATGACCAATATAAATTAGGATGAATATAAATTAATTGTAAGCATGATCCTTTTTTATGTTATTATTGAATTCAATTAGGATCAATATAAATTAAAACAGAAAAAATATGACCATTGGTTCCTACACTTTTAGCATGTTTTGAAAATAGTCCTTAGTTTTAGTTCCTATAATTTTAAGTATGACTATAAGGACTTAATGGTAGCTAACATGTGCATAAATTCTGTTACTTCTCTTATTGACTTGTTTAAATCATGATGAGTTGCACAAAAAATTAGTAGAAGGAAAAAATAAGCAAGCAATATATCAAAGGGTAAAATGATGACAAAAAAATTAGTAGCTATTTTGCTCTTACAATACTCAATTCATCATAATGTTACAACTTAACAATAAAATTAATAAAATTATGTACATATAAAATTATTACATGTCCTTTTCAATAAGATATAGTATAAAATATTCTAAATGCATGTGACTGGCAAATCAGATGATTGAAATCTAAATTTAGGAATTTATTCAATTTAAATTTAATTAATTACCTTGATGATGTGTTATAAAGATGGCCACTAGAATGAATGAGCTAGCATACAATATTTTGGAAAAACCTTGTATCTTATACTCAGAGGATTCTTGACTAAAAACAACTACTCCTTCCATTTAAAAATATAAAACATTTTTTGAAAGATTAAATGTTAAAAAATATAAGGTATTTTTAGTCTTTTAAGGTGTAATCATTATTTTTTTAAAAAAAAGTGTCCTTATTAAATAAATCACATTTTATTTATTTTATGATCAAACACTCTATTAAATAGGGATAAATATAGAAAGATAGGGTTAGTTTGAAGATAAGTAACTATTTTATTAATAAGTAAAATTCAATTAAAAATGTTTTATATTTTTTAATGGAAGGAGTATTTTTCAATTGCTATAAGAATTCTATATTGTTTTTTTAATATAAAATTTGTCTTGCACTCTTTAGCAATATTTTTTATTCACAAAACCCAAACTCAAATTCCAAACTCTTAACAATAATTACTTTTCAAACCAATGCGCAAAATAACATATAGTAAAATGTTTATTATTGGACAAATTAAATAATGACTACTTAATCAACAATTCAACATTGTTTAGGTTATTCTTGAAAACACAATAGTAGGTCATTATATTTTAATTTTGTTTTGTTTTTAGCCCTTATATTTTTATTTCATTGTTCCTAGTTCTTTTAGTTTGATCAGTCTATAATATTATATAATCTCTATATATAGTTTACAAAAATAAAGACCATTGGCAGGATAAAAATATGTTGACATGACAAAAATATGTTGATTACATTAAAATAAATTGACCATATATGATTAAAAATAAAAGATAAATGAAAAAAATTTCTTTTATATCTAACTTAAACAGAATATGAAAGATAAAGTGAGATTAAGTTCATATCAATAAATTAAGGGTTAACACAAAGTCAAGTACATATCAATAAAATTAACTCCGCCGATACTAATTCAAGTTCCTTATGTTAATTTTTAAAATCATAATGACTAACATTGCAGACAGATCAAACTAAAGAGACTGGAAATAATGAAATAAAACTATAAAAACTAAAAATAAAATGCAATTAAAATATAAAAACCTAATTTTTTATTTTCCATATATATATATATATATATATTCTCTTATAATCTTACTTCTGATCTAAAAAATGAATAAGCATAATGGACGTACATTAAGAGATTTATTAGTAATCCTTCAATGAGGTTTTGAATTTAACTTTTCTAATAAAAATATATTGGCCAAGCAGATTTTCTTTTATTTGAAACCTAATTCACTTTAAATTTGGATTAGTGGATAATATAATATACACCTTAAGAGCCGACAAAAGTATAATACAAATAAATAAGCATGGAAGTATATAAATTATAAATGAATCTAATTTCTCCTATCATTAACGTTCATCATAAGAAAAGAATAGTATGCTTTACCAAAAAAGAAAAAAAATTGTGTCAGCGTCCTATATAGCCATAGTAAGTGTTCAAAAACATTATTTTTTGTCCAACTTGCCGGGATTTGAGAATAGAGCAAGAGTGGGATTTCATTGAAAATAAACTTTTCTTACTCCCTCCAAATACAATATGCACACACTCATATTTTTACTTTAATTTTTCCTCACCCGTTTTCTCTCAACCTACTTCTTTTGACACTCAAGCCTTTATCTTTTTTCTCACTCACAGACACACACACACACACGCACACACACGCACACACACTAGCGTCTGTCGTTTTTTCGTTCTATGTGCTACACACTTGCTGATACGCATACGTAGTTATAGTTGAGATATGTCGGTTAAAGTAATTATCCAATGCTATCTAGAAATTTTACTACTCCACTGCCATTGCCATGCTTCAGGAGAGATGAGAGAAGTGTCTAGATTTTTTTTAACAAATATCCTATATGCATACAGATTTTAGAATGAGTATTATTACCGAAAATTCTAGTGAGAGAAGTTGGTGATTGTCATTTGTCAACACTCTCCTCAACGACTACTCTCTCAACCTATTTGTCATTCCCCATTGCTTCTTCTCTTCAGTATTCCGTACGGTCTCTTGAATTCATTGTAATCAACTAGACATTGTTGAGGAAAATCGTACGTAGACGACTTCGTCTTATGTCTCAAAACATTATTGATAATTGTCTTCCATATCCCCAAAAACGGTAAGGATTGGTCTTGCTCTCCATATTTTTTGTCTTCGACTTCATATTTTTCCTTGATTGAACTCTAAACACCAAAACCTGATTCAATTACCTTCTTCAAATTGAGTCTCCATATCACCCTTGTCACACCCTGATATTAAAGGTATGATCGGCATGAAATATAAGATGAACTCATATTTCATAGGCCTTAATTGGTTCGAAATTCAGCTAAACTATCAATATATAAGTTATATACAATAATAAAGTTTATGAACTTTTAAATGTTTTGTAGAAATTTTGGCATAATCTCCCCTATAATTTAGACCACCTAAAATTTTCACAATAATAAAACCTATTAACCTGACTAGCAAGAGAGACTAGCTCCATAATAGCAAGCTATCTACTAACAAAATAAAAAATTGACCTAACTATAGTGTACGTGGATCTTTAATTTATGATTACAAAATACAGTAAATAATTTTACCAAAAAGGATAATTACAATGCACTTGTTTTTTCCAAAAAGCAATAGGACCCCTCAATGATTTGCAGAAGGAGTAGGGTCAGCTACAATATCTGAGACCAAAAATTTTTCAGTGAGTAACGTCCCAATTTGTAGTTGAAAGAATTAATAAAAGGAAAATCAATAAGTCAAACATCAAAGACTAGATAAATCTGTAAACCATAAATATATAAATTTAGATAGAATTATAAGAGGTTCAATTTTTCTTTCCTTCTTTTAAATTTCTATGCATGTTTAAACATTTGGAGATATATGTATACATTGCTCAATATAAAATCAATACGTAATAAAAAGAGAAGTTTGCTTCTTCTTCTTCTTGTTTTTTTTTGAAATCCAATTTTAAAAAAATAAGTTTGAAAACTCTTTCTTTAGCGGGACTTGATTAGAACGATTGACAAGCGTGGACACACAGTCCACGAGGGTAACTAACTAACAAGCATGGACACATAGTCCATGAGGGTAAATAACCAACAAGCGCGACTAAAAGCCACAAAATAATTCAAGTGTGGCTAGAAGTCACGAAACAAGTGCAGGTACGAAACTTACGAAACAAGCGTGAGTACGATGCTCATGATTATCCATCCCTCCGTTCCACGTGCGTTGGCCTGTGCACTGGGCTAGCACCTCCTATAAACACCCTGCTAGCTAGGTGTACCATGACACGCCAAGGGCTAATGGAACTGTTGTTAGCAACCAGCATTCTAAAACCAGTGCTCCAATTTAAAACAAGCATGCATGGGTTATAAAAATAAACATTTTTGCTCTTTTCAATACAATAATTATGAAATAGTATCTTCAATACTTTCCCATGCATGAATCACAATGAATAATCATTTTCTAATTGTAAGATCAATCATCATTACATAATAAATACTTGTAAACTTTCACTCAAAAGATTAATTCCAATTCCTTTCATAAAATTTAGTAGAATGCTAGAATTTTCAAATATAGTGGTTGATAACAAGATCATATCATAACATCAAATATGTATATTTAATATGAATATGTGTAATCAAAATTTCAAGGAACGTAAAGTGCTTGCATTTATAAAAAGAAAACAAAATTTCCAAAGCTAATAAAATAAATTCGCAAGATAAAGAAATTTAAATTTCAAAACATCTCATACTTAACAAAGTTGTTATTAAAATATTCTATAAAAATATAATATTTTGGAAAAAAATTTTATGGATAAATTAGTTGGGACGTACTCACGCACCTGAGAGATTCTCATGAATTCTAAAATCTGCCTCTCTTAACTTTGCACTTTAATTTCAATAGTGCCCTTAATTTCCTGACAAACAAACCATAATAAAAATCATTTATCAAGTACTTTAATTTAATTTCTCTCTCTCTCTCTCTCTCTCTCTTCTTCTTCTTCTTCTTCTTATGTGTACTTTTTTTTTTCAAGCAATTAGTAAGCATTTATATTCAATCCAAATAATATTTAAAAATAATACTCTAATCCACTATGTTCCAAGTACACTTAATTTAGTTAAACCATTTGACAATTCTCAATTTATCTCCATATTTTCTTGTCATCTATTTTCATTCATAAATCATAATAAACCCTATCAACCATCCTTGTACTTCCTTTATAATTAATAAATATAATACAAACATATTATATAATCCTTTCTCCAGCTTTGATACTTTAAAACTCGTTCATTTCCACCTCTCATCTTAATTTCAATGGTGTCATTAATTTCCTAACAAGTAAATCACAATCATAAAATTAATTATTTATTATTTTCTTAATATAAGTAAGAAGATATCCAACATCCCAATTTCTAACAACTAACAAAATTCTCTCTATCCCAAATAAATTCTCTCTACACTCTTAATTTCACTAGCCAAATAATCCTTTCATCGCATTGATGGTATATAACTTGATCCCAAATAATATGTCAATTACACCTATGCAACAAACCATTTCCTCATCAAATTAATAACTCAACTATAACCCAATAAGAGCAAGAGAAATTTTCCCATTCATTTATGTCTTCTTAATATTAATGAAATACCAAAATTCAACTCACAATAATCATCCAATCATTTAATCAACTTGCCTTGTTAATTTTATCATCAAACATTCAGCTTAATCAACAAAATAAGTTGGTGGATAATATCAAACAAAACAACACCTTAACCCCGCACACAACTTGCAACAGCAAATTGAAGAAAAGAATAGAACCATCAACTAGAAGAGGGAAGAAATCAAGCTTACCCCACACACACACACACACACACGATGCTAGCTACAGAGAAGGAAGAATAATTAGAAACTAAACATGCACAGTCATGACACACAGCAGAAACAGGGAAGAAGATTCAACCTTTCAGCTGTGAAATTTAACAGTAAAGCTCGAAGACTGACGGTGAAGCTAGGAGATCTGAAACCACTTACTTCCCTTGAACACAGAGTAAAGGTCGATGACAGAGAAGGAGTATTTATTGACTCAACCTCATTGCTGTAAATAACGTGAATAGAGAGAAGAGAAACAGAAATTTCATATCAGAAAAAGGAGAGATTGAGCTTACTATGCACGCACATACAGAAGTCCAACTGTTGAGGAAAAGAAAAGAACAGAGATGAGCACGCACGCATGAAAGTCTGTCATCCGCAAAATAGAGTTGAATCGAGGAAGAGATGTAGCTACTCCACACAACAAAAACGAGTGAACAGAAGAGGAAAAGGATGGAGAGTTGTCGGTTGGCACAGAAGCCGAATGAACAACAAGCAATTCTTATTCTCTGAAGTCTGCCTCTTTCACAAGTCTCAAGGTCCTATTTATAGTCCTAGAATACGTGAAACTGAACCATACAAATTTAAAGGGGAGTTACAGAAGTTAAGGGGCGGTTACAAAGAGTATATGATACTCATTATGTGTGCCTTTCATTTTAGCTCATTTCTTGCTCTTTCTGTTTCATTCTGCTCTTTCTGTTTCATCCTCCTCGGGTTGGGAAGAACTCGCCCTCGAGTCAAATTCATCATCTTCATCAATGTATGGAGATAAATCAGCGACATTGAAGGTTGCAGATACATCATAAGAACCAGGTAATTCCACCTTGTAAGCATTGTTGTTGATCCTTTACACTATCTTGAACAGACCATCAGCTCTTGGAGACAACTTGGTGTTTGGCTGTTTAGGAAATTGTTCCTTTCGTAGATGTATCCAAACCAAATCTCCTACCTTAAAAGTCTACTGTCTTCGATGCTTGTCACGTTGAGCTTTGTATCACAAATTCTGCTTTTGGATTCGCTCGCGGACTTGCTCATGCAACTTCTTAATTTCCTTAGCCCTTTGGTCAGCATCAAAGCTGTATTGCTGCTTATCAATTGAAGGGCTCAAGTCTAGTGGACTAAGGGGACGAGTGCCATAAACAACTTCAAACGGACACTTCCCAGTTGCTTGATTGACAGAGTTATTATAAGCAAACTCAACTTGAGCAAGAATAAGATCCCACTGCTTCAAATTCTTCCCCACGAAACTACGAAGAAGATTACCAAGAATTCTATTTATAGCTTCAGTTTGACCATCTGTCTGGGGATGACTAGAGCTGCTAAATTGGAGCTTAGTTCCCATCTTCTTCCATAGCGTCCGCCAAAAGTGGCTAAGAAACTTCACATCACGGTCAGAAGTGATAGTTTTAGGAACGCCATGAAGACACACAATCTCCTTAAAGTACAAGTCTGCTACTTGAATAGCATCATTTGTCTTCTGGCATGGGATAAAATGGGCCATTTTTGAGAAACGATCCACAACTACCATGATAGAATCTTTTTGCCTTTGAGTCCATGGTAAACCTAGAACAAAATCCATGGTTACATCTTCCCACGGTGCTTCTGGAATTGGCAAAGGCATGTATAATCCGGTATTCTGACCTTTGGATTTAGCTAAGTGATAAATTCTGCATCTTTGTATATGCCTGTTGACATCCAGTTCAAGACGAGGCCAGTAAAAGTTCTCCTTCACCAGATCAACTGTTTTATCCCTTCCAAAATGTCCAGCTAATCCACCGTCATGTGCTTCCCAAATTATGGCTTCTCTTAAGGAACCCTGTGGAATACAGAGGGTTTTACCTCGAAATAAAAAACCATCATGCCTGTAAAACTGGTGGAAAGGTTGATTTACGGTTGCTTCCCACACTCCTTGGAAATCAGGATCATCCTGATACAACTCTTTGATAAGGTCAAATCCAACAACCTTGGTTTGCAATGTTGTAAGTAGCATATGGCGACGACTAAGGGCATCAGCTACAGAGTTCAGAGTTCCAGCCTTATGTTTGATAAGGAATGGATAAGATTGTAAGAGTTCACTCCAACGAGCATGTCTGCGGTTGATCTTCTGCTGAGAATTCAAATACTTGAGAGCCTCATGATCCGAAAAAAGTATGAACTCTTTATTTAGGAGATAATGACTCCAATATTGAAGAGCTCGGACAATGGCATAAAATTCCTTGTCATAGGTAGAATATCTGAGCTTGGCATCATTGAGCTTCTCACTAAAAAAGGCAATGGGATGGCCTTCCTGGCTTAAGACAGCACCAATGCCGGTGTTAGAAGCATCACAGCTAACTTCAAATACTTGGTCAAAATTAGGAAGAGCTAGGACTGGAGCTTCGGTCAACTTCTTCTTAAGCTCCTCAAAGCTTTTCTGAGGTTGCTCTGTCCACTGAAACTTCTCTCCTTTGGTGCAGTCTGTAAGTGGTGCGGCAATTGAGCTAAAATTATGGATGAACCTCCTGTAGAAAGAAGCTAATCCGTGGAAGCTTCGAACCTCCTGGATAGATTTTAGAATTGGCCAGCTGTCAATGGCTGCAACTTTGCTTAGATCAATGCGAACACCTTCCGCGGTAATGATGTAACCTAAGAACACAACTTCGTTGGTGAGGAAGGTGCACTTCTTGAGATTTGCATAAAGCTTCTGCTCACGCAAGGCTTGCAAAACTTGCCGCAAGTGATCTAAATGCTCCTCTTGATTCTTACTGTAAATAAGAATATCGTCAAAGTACACAACAACAAATTTACCAATGAAGGGTCTCAATACCTGATTCATCAGGCGCATAAATGTGCTAGGGGCATTTGTTAATCCAAAAGGCATCACATTCCACTCGTACAAGCCATCTCTGGTCTTGAAAGCGGTCTTCCACTCATCTCCTGGCCGAATTCTGATTTGATGGTACCCACTACGAAGGTCAATTTTGGAGAAAGTAGTGGCACCATGCAATTGGTCCAGCATATCATCAAGCCAAGGTATCGGAAACCGATACTTAGTAGTGATCTTGTTGACGGCTCAACAGTCAATGCACATTCTCCAACTTCCATCCTTCTTAGGTACTAGAAGAACAGGTACAGCACAAGGGCTGATACTTTCTCAAACTAATCCTTTCTTCAACAACTCTTCAACTTGCCGTTGGACTTCGGCATGTTCCTGGGGACTCATCCTATAAGCAGGCTTATTAGGAATGACTGCTCCTAAAACGAAGTCAATGGCATGCTGTATGTCTCGCATTGGAGGCAACCCTAGTGGTATCTCATCGGATATTACATCTAAAAATTCTGACAATAACGGAATGACTCCAGGTGGATTGGCCGTCTCATCGTTCACCTCAAGCACCAGAATAATGCTTATCATTTAGGCTTTGGATTTTGACACCTTAAATTCCTCCTTAGTCAACAAAGACATTAACGACTTAGAAATACTAGATTCCCTTGAAGATTGGCTAATCTCATTGGGTGGTAGAGGCGCTAGTGTAAACTTGACACCATCTTTCGTAAAAGAATAAGTGTTCGCTCGCCCGTTATGCATAGCATGTCGGTCATATTGCCATGGCCTCCCCAAGAGAAGGTGGCATGCATCCATGAGAACAACATCACATAAAACTTCATCACAATATCGATTCCCAATAGAAAAGGTCACAAGGCATTGTTTAGAAACTTTTACCTCATTCCCTTTGTTGAGCCAGTGAAGCTTGTAAGGTTGTGGATGATCTTGTGTTGGTAACTTCAATTTCTCCACCATGTAGTTAGATACTACATTTTCACAGCTTTCACTGTCAATGATGACATTACAAACTTTTCCTTGGGCCGTGCAACGAGTGTGAAAAATGTTGCATCGTAACCAAGGTTCTTCTTTGACTACTGTTGTATGCAGACTTCGTCTAAGCACCAATGCTTCTCCTTGATCAGCAGGTGTGACCTCCTCGTCATATACGGGATCAGTACCGTAGAACTCATCGTCCTCCTCATCTTCTTCAAGTACTTCATACCCTGATCCTTCTCGAATGGTGACAACCCTTCGTGTAGGACAGTCCGCAGTAATGTGGCCAAATCCTTGGCATTTAAAGCATTTGATTGCTTTAGAACCAGATTCCTTGGCAGCATTGGATAGTGGTTTGCGCATAGCAGTAGGTTGTGGCTTACTTGAGGAGTTGGTCTGCTAAAATTCTGCTTTACGGCCTTCTGGATAACTCCTAGAGGATGAAGGTTGGAAAGTGGATCTCTTGGGCATCTGCTTCTCAACACGCACGGCCAGACGGATGACATCATCCAAGGTCCAATATTGTTAAAGCTGGACTAGACGACTGATATCTGTGTTTAAGCCTGCAAGGTACCGGGCTATTGTTTGCTCCTCCTTCTCCTGAATATCACACTTTATCATGAGTTGTTCAAACTCTCTAGTATATTCTTCTACAGATAAAGATCTCTGTCGAAAATTTTGCAACTGGATAAAATTATCCTGGTGGTAATGATCTAGTAAAAATTTCTTGGTGAGCTGGCGTTTCATTTTCTCCCAGGTTTCAATCTTGCGCTTTCCCTCACGTTCTCGCTTCCGTCTGAGGTTTTCCCACCAAATAGAAGCATGTTTCTTGAGTTTGAGGGCGACAATTTTGACTTTCTGTGCATCTGGAATCTCCTTATATTCAAATACTCGTTCAACAATTTGCAGCCAATCTACAAACTCGTCTGGCTGGAGCCTTCCCTCGAATTCAGGAATGTCAACCTTGATGTCATTAGGGCGGAATTGTTGTTGTCGTGGGCGACGGCGGTTTTCAGTAGATGACGAACTACTGCTTCCCGAATCTCTCTCTAAGTTTTCTCTGTTGTTGTTTAACAGAGTTTGCTGCAATTCCACAGTGGCTTCCAATTCTCGTATCGTACGTCTCAACTCTTCCATCTCAACCTCGTGCACATGTCTACGTCTTGGAGGCATTTTGGATAAGTGTCAAGGCTAGGGATAAAGATTGGGGTGCGATTGAAAACGTTGAAGGATATAGGGGTAAAGTGAGATTTTTTTCAAAAGGCTAGGGGCAAAATGGAGATTTTGGACTGTCTAGGGGGTAAAATAGCGATTCTAGAAGAATGATGGGTCAAATTGAAATTTATGAAAAATATAGGGGTGGAATTCAGGTAAAATCAAGGGGCAAAAGTATAATTTTAGGAAAGTTTAGGGGTTAAAATGGAATTTATGAAAATTTTGGGGGTCAATATGAAATTTCATAAAAAATAGGGGTAAATTTGGAATTACTGAAAGATTTGGGGCGAAAATGTAATTTCTGAAAAGTTGGCTGATTGGGCACAGTGACGTGGCGACTGTGACACGTGGCAGAAAACTACTGGGCTGACTTGTCGTTGACCGGTCAGAACGATGACGTGGCAGCTGACGTCAGCGTCTTCAACCTTCGGATGGCGCGTGAAGGCGCGTGTACCGGCGGCGAGGTGCGTGGTCTTCCGACGGTAGCTCGTGGAGGCGCGTGCGGCTGTTTTCAATGACGGGGAACCTCTTGTTCCACATTTTTGGACCTCCTGAGCACGATGGTGATGTTAGTTTTCTGAGAAAATGCCTGGTTTGTAAAACACAAAGACGTCAGGGACTCCTCCTCTGAATCTCTCTTCTTTCCAGTGTACTTTCTCAACTGTAACTCACTCTCTCGCTCTCTGGACCAGCTCTGATACCAAAATGGCACAGAAGCCGAATGAACAACAAGCAATTCTTATTCTCTGAAGTCTGCCTCTTTCACAAGTCTCAAGGTCCTATTTATAGTCCTAGAATACGTGAAACTGAACTATACAAATTTAAAGAGGAGTTACAGAAGTTAAGGGGCGGTTACAAAGAGTTTATGATGCTCATTATGTGTGCCTTCCGTTTTAGCTCGTTTCTTGCTCTTTCTGTTTCATTCTGCTCTTTCCGTTTCATCGGTGGTCAAGAAACGAGCACACTAACGATGAGGTTTTATAAAAGTGCAGTAGGAAAGGAAAAGATAAAAAAACAGAGGAAGAATTGCGAGCCATCTCTCTCTTTCTGTGTGTATCACTAACTAAGAGATAGAAGAATTTGAATAAAAAAAATCCATGGAAAAAATTACAAAACAAACCCAACTGAATTTTTATTATTGATGTTATACTTTTTTTTAATTTTTTTTTGTTTGAACTAGGAGTAAGATAACTTTAATACTTCCTCCATATAAAGAAAAATAAAACTTACATTTTGGCCTATGAACGTTTTGAACTCCATCTCTATATAAGTAATCAGTATAAATTTCACTAAGCCAATACTCCTCATGTGCTATAAACTAAAATAATTAAATAAAATCTTAGTAGGAAAAAAAATCATTTAACTTATATTTTTGGGTCATTACAATCCTCGTCCTTATCTACATCTTCATTCTTATTTACCTTGATGTTCTCTTCCTTAACTTTACCTGCTTCTTCCATGATGTAGAGTATTGCTATTTCTTCATCATTGAAATCTTCTATATATTGCCATTTTGTCTTCCATAGCACATGATGCTTCAAAATCCCATTCTTCCTTGCTGTCATTTTTATCATTAGAGGTGATGATATTTCCTTCGGCTCTTTTATGCCAGCAATCTCAAGCAAAGTAGCCGATGTTCTTGCATTTATAAACTGATTTCTTTTGATGATTTTTCCTCTCTTCAGGCTTGTCTCAATCTTCACAAGCTCCCCTTAATGTGAGCTTCTATTGTGACATTCTTTGTGCCAATCATTTTGTCGCCTTCTATCATTTCCTTCTTTCTTTGTGTTGGAATCCTCTTGCCAATCTTTCTTTTGGCAAAGAGAGCGTTTTCTTCACCTTTCAAAGAAACTTTGAACATTTGTTATCCCAAGCTTTTGATTAACTAGGATACTTTCCAACTCAACTAAAGTTGGTTCCTTAGACCACCCTCTTATTGCCATGACTAGTCCATGATATTTTGGGTTTAACTTCATAATAATAATTCTCCTCATTCGTGTGTCAGTGATAGGATTCCTTGAATCTAATTTGGAAATTTCATTACAAATGGATTTGAATTTTGAAAAATACTCACTTAGTTGCATATCATTTTGTTGAATCAAGACAAGCTCATTCTCCAACAATTACAACATCGCATTATTTGTTCTTTCAAACAGCAAGGCCAACTTATCCCATGTTTCCTTTGGCATCTTTGCTTCTTTGATATATCTAATGAATTGTGGTTCAACAGTAACAACCAATATGAAAGAGCTTACTTAACCCTTATCTACCACTTCTTTAGTTCACTCACCCCTTTATCCATTCTCTCACTCATGTCACACACATGCACACTAGTGTCTGTCTTTTCTTGCTCTATAACTCTCCTTTTCTATCACGTCCTAAAAATATAGGGTAACTAACACGGGTATGAACTACATTGCATATGCTCGTATGCCTTAAAATAAAAATTCATTCTGTTTTTTTTTAAAATTAGATTATATGAAAATTCTAAAACTTTTGTTATTAACTATCATAACAAAGTTTCAATATTTTTGTAAAAATTTTGACAGAATCTCTCTTCTAAATAGGATCTCTCAAAAATTCTACAACACAAAAATTTTCCTAAACATGGTATCCATTAAGAGCTCAGCTCCTTCCAGCCAACAGATAGCATAGATATCAAAATAAAACTCCAATTATAGCTTATGTGGAGCAGCTAATCTTACTTCTAAACTAAAATACATGAGTCTTAAATATTTACATCTAGAGATAACAATACCAAATAAAATTTTCATCCAATATAGCTATATGTCTTTCAGAGGTCAGCATTAGAATCAACATCAACTAATAAGTCTGAGATCAAAATAATTCTTCAGTAAATAACGCCCCACCAATAAATAATTGAACATAAATAAAAAAATTAAAATAATTATGCAATTTAAAGAGGCAACGATCTTTATAAAAATTTAATAAACTTTTGAAATAAAAAGATTCTATAAAATTTTAAATAAAATCTCAAATTCTTAAAATATCGTATCAAATAATATTATCACTTGATTGCAAGGAAACAAATAAACAAAATAAATAATTATAAATAATTTACTATTTAAAATCAATGGGATGTAAAATTTTCAAATAATCAAATTCATATAATAGGGACTTATCAAAACAATAAACAAACATAGACACTCAGTCCATGAGGGTAAATAATCAGATGCAGTTGAAACTATGAAACAAACGTGGACACACAATTCATGAAAGTAATGCTAACCAAATACAGCTGAAGCCACAAAACAAATGTGAACACACAATCCACGAAGGTAATACTAACCAAACACAGCCGAAGCCACGAAATCAGACGCAGGTATGAAACCCATGAATATTAAACACGAGTGTGATGCTCATGAAAGTCAAACTAACTAGTCGTAACCATAATGCGCTAAGGGCTAACAGAACTGTCGCTAACAATTAGTGTTTTGTAATAAGTTCCTTTCAAATCCAATTTCAAACATTTGAGAAAATCATCAGTAATAAGTAAAGTTTTCATTTTTAAAGTTGAACTCACATAAATCATTCTCTATATCAATCGAACATTTGATAAAATGAAATTTTATAATCAAAGTTTAAACTTATATTTATTAATTAATTAAAATTTCAAAACTAATAAAGGTAATTTTACAAAATAAAAAAATTTAATAAACACACTTTTTAATAACCACATCGTTGTTATTAAAACAATTTGCATAAAAAAGGTATTATTTTAGTAAAGAAATATTTATTGAAAAATTAGTTGGAACGTCATTTACTTATTTGAAATCTCCAAGATTCAAGAATTCACCTCTCAATGTCAATAAATTTCTTCTTCTCCAAATACCCTATAAATTAAATTGATATTTTTAAATAAGCTTTCTATAAATTCAATTATTTCATCCCAATATTACCACTATATAAAAAAAATAACTTTAATAAGTTTAAAATATTAAGAGCATAACTTTACATGTAAAACTCTCTCAAAAACCATAGCTCAATATCCCATTAAAATACCATCTTCCCTTAATCTTTTTGTCAAATACCAATCATGTTTCATTTTCAACCCACGAGCTTTTAGCATTTCAATCTTTTACCACCAAATTCATCCACAACCATCTATTTTTCAAGAATTTAAATAGTTCGATACTAAATTCATGCTCAAAATTCCTTTGAATCTTCAACTTAAGTTCTTAGAGCAATATAGCACTCAATGGGAACATCTCATTCGCAAGGATCAATCAAATAAAAAAAAAAGAAAATCACATAAAGCTTCTTTTAATAAGTATAATGTTAAACACCTTATATACACAATTTTTTTGATTGCAAGGTGAAACCAACTTCTTTTTCTTTGATTCCATCTTCCAAAATGCTCTAATATATAAATAAATAAACAAATCAGCTTTTAAATTTCCTTTTCTTCATTGAATAAATTAGTCTTAACTTAAAAAAAAATTAAATCATCATCTTTCACATTTCACATGACAGCACTAAACCAAAAATTCAGTTTCAATTTAACCCCTCTACTTCTCACACAATCACGGTAGCAGCAGCAAAACACATAACAAAATTTTGCAATTTTAACATCATTATTTCTTGCATTCACACGCACAGAACCAACCATGGAAGGAAAAGAGATCAAAGTTGCTTATTCTTAAATGAACCAAAGATGCACGAACAGGGAGAAGAAACAAAACCTCAGCTGAATAGGGAGGAGGATTCAGCAGCAAACCTCCATTGGAAATTTAATAACATTCATTCCACTAAAATCTTCTATCGAGCATCCTTTAGAATATCTAATACTGTCCTCAAACAACAACCAAGGCATAAATTTCAGTTTTCCTCTTCAAAAACCACTACAAAACACAAGACAAAAAAACTCACACCCCTTAGATACACACTCACGGACGACCAAGAGAAGGAAAAGAAGAATCAATTACCCATATTCCTAGTCACGCAAGCTGCTGGAGAAGATGGAAGAGACACTAATTTGGACACCCAAGACCACTGCCACGCACTCCACATCAGCCCAGAATTACAGAGCACAAGGACGAGCCAAACCAGTGGTGAAAAGCAGAGGAAACACTGGCGGAAGGAGGAGAGGCGATGGGAGGATGATGATCGGAGGTTGCCGCGTGAAACATGTAGAGAATCGAAGGGGAACGGAAAGAGAGCGACAGCACACAGAATTATCGAAGAATCCAGAGAATTTGTTTCCCCTTTTGCTTGGGTCTGAACGTGAAGGAGGAGAAGAAAAATCCAAATATAAAAAAAATTGAAAAAATTATAAGTCCCTAAATTTTTTCTTTTATAACATAAAAGATAAAGAGACTTTGATAATTTTTTTTATAATTTAAATTAAATAAAATTAACCTATTAATTAAAAGAATTTAAACTTTCAATATTCAATAACTTATTAACATAAGTTTCACTGAGTCTACACTCACAATTTACAACAAAATTAATTTTAAATAAAATATAAATTGAGAAATTTTTTTTTAAAATTAAAATTTAAGATCATTACATTTCTTTTCTTCGATCTCTCTGCTGCACACAGTAGCTGATGCACATACGTATTTGTAGTTGAGATATGTCGGTTAAAGTATTTGTAGCGGTATCTAGAAATTTATCAATGCCATGCTTCGGGAGAGATGAGAGAAGTGTCCGCATTTTTCTTAACAAATATCCTATCTTTACAAATTCTATAATGAGATATTATCACCGAAAATTCTAGAGAGAGAGAAGTTGATGATTCTCAACACCCGTTACATCACATACATGTAAATTGTTCTTGTTTTATTGTTATTGTTGTTGTTTTTTTTTATTGAAGAATTATAATAAAGTCATTGGATGTTTGATCATCTCTGTTTTCTGAAGGTAGCTTCTGAAAGAGTTGTTCGCTAATTTATTTAAATATATTATAGTAATAATTTATTTATTTATTTCACTAAAAAAATTAATTCATTTATTCCCAATCATGTGCTTGTAGAACTTGCAAATCAATGTTCTATAAATCAAATGTATTTGGCACAAAAAAAAAAAAAAGACTAAATGTGTTTTCCTCAGAATTATTTAATCTATCATAACATGTTTCTTATTCATCAATACAGAGAAGCATAATGATTAAACAATACTGTAGATAAATAGTTGTTTAAATAGTAAGAGAAATTACATTTAGGTTCCACATAAAAAAATTTATTATTAAAAAATCTCATAAAATTTACAAAATATTCTTAAATTTCAAATCATCTATATTTACAATTTAGTTAAGGGTGTTGACAACTGGATAATATTCATGTATAATTTGTTAGTATTTTAAAATTTAAAAGTATTTTATAAATTTTATGAAATTTTTTGATAATAATTTTTTTATATGGAATCTAAATGTAATTTTTGCTAAATAGTATTAGAGGGTCCTAGCCTCTTTGGTCCTTACATTTCGCGTCGTGTCTAGCTTTTCCGGCAAAATTATTAAGATCACATATACGATAAAATCTTTTATAAAAACGAATTAAAGTCTTTCGATTAAATTAAGATTAAGTGAATTGAAAATTAATTCACTTGACAGATCTTAGTTCTTTTTTCTCTGAATAACCTTACCTTATGATCCTTTTTACCAATTTTTCCATTTTTACAAAAAAAATTAAATCTATATTTTTAAATTTAGTTTTTATATTATTTTTTTATTGCACGCATGAATCCTCAAAATTAGAAGTAGCTATGTTCAATATACTGTTGGACATTAAATTTGAGCACTTTTTTATTGAGAATTTGTTTTATATTTTTATTTTATAAAATGATATTAACATATTTTTTATTTATGTTGTTTTTATCAAGTAAAAAAATATTTCTCCAAACTTAGTCCCCCACTACTTATTAGAATATTATAGATTATAGAAATATTCAATTTTTTTTTTTTTTTCATTTCCTTCAAAACTAGTACATGACGATGAACAAGCTAAGCACGAAACTGGGTGATAGTACTTTAAATGAATGATATATTTTGTCAATTTTATTATCATCAGAATCTGACGTGGCTTCTGTTTGATGCTAACTTGTTCAGTAGAGCGGCCAGGCTTTTCTTCTTACTTGATCCTTGAGATCCATCATGCTCAGATGTACAGTTCGACGGCGACGAAGGTTCCGGCGAGCTGAGCCGCTTCTCTCTAATGACCACTGTTGCCGTTTCCGGCGGTGGCTCCGATCCAATAAGGTGTGGGAAATTGAGCTTGGCTTTTCTACCACGCATCTTGAAAGCAGCTCTATCATAAGCCAAAGCTGCGTCCTCCCCGCTCTCATAGGTTCCAAGCCATGTCCTTGCGCCGTTCCTCTTCGGGTCCCGGATCTCCGCCGCGAACTTCCCCCGCTGCCGACACCTCACTCCTCGGTAATTCATCCGTCTACATGGCGCGTTCTCCTCATATGCCACGGATCCTGCATCATTTCCATTAACCCAATTATCACCAGCTGGTTTCACAGTGTGGTCATTCTCGCCGGGAAACACCGTACCACTGGGGATACTAGCACCCAGATCCGGCGAAGCCGTGTCGCAGTTCAAGTTGGAAGTAGGGTTGCCGGCCGCCGTGAAGGTGCCATTCATGAGAGTCATGAACGAATAAGGACCATTTTCAATCAGGTAATGTTGAACTGATTCAAAAGGAGAACGATTAGGGTTCATTTAGAGAAGCTAATAAGTTTGATGAGAGCACAGAAGCAATGGATTATGGATCTGTGAAGCATGGGTATGTATGCATGTATATATGTATAGTGACTACTGGCTTGTGTTCTTAGTGATGATGATGTTATTTAATTATTGTTTCCTGGAAACTTCAACTGTGTCAATTTTGGAGTAGCTGTGATCGCGTGCGTGGTTGGTTCATTGCTTTAATTTGTCGTGCAACAGGCAGCATGACGGAAGCAACGTTAGTCAAAGATTAAAAGCCTAATTATTCATAGATTAAACAAAACCTCAAAGCCCTCAAAAGATATTACACATCTGTATCTCAAATTATAAAATATTTTTAAATAAGATTATACATATTAATAAAGTTCATTAAATATATTTTATATTTATTTTTTAAAATAAAAATATAAAATTTTAAAAATGTCTTTCATTTAATATTTCATTTATCAAATAATATCAAAGAGAGATAATATAATAGGAAAAGTAATATTAAAAAAATTATTTTTATCAAAGCATCTTATATTTTGAAGCACCCAATTTTCACCAAAAATATCTTATAATTTGGGATGAAATGAGTGCTATTCATAATAAAAACAAATAGTCTTTTGTATTATAGATTTATAGTCAACCACAAACTATTCCAATAACAATGCCGCCACTTTTTTTCTTAGCAGAGATCTCAAACTTTATCTGATTATTGACATGTTTGTATGCATATGCATTTAATTTGATTGTATATGAGAAAAAGACATGATTTCTTGGAGAACTCTGGAATGCTCAAGCGATCAATCTCAGATGTTTATTTTTGGTAGAGATTAGAAATAAATCTTTTTATTGACTGTCTCTGGAGTTATCATTTAATAATTAATATTCTTATTATGTTTTGTTAAAAGTATGAATATTATTTTTTATTTTTAAATTATTTTTATTTTACTTTGAAATGTTGAAGTATTAAATGAATCCCATTTTTTGTGTCGGTTTAATAGTTTCGAATAAAGTCACGTGTTAACGGACGAACAAGAGACTATTTAGCTTCCCAATATCCCGTCACGGTGTGTTTCAATGCTCGTAAAATTTGAAATAACCAAATTTAAAAATTTGTTTTTTTTTATTAAAATTAAAATTATAAAAATGATAATAAATTTATTTTATTATCAATATGAATAATACAAATTTAATCTAAATGGTTTAATTTAATATTATATATCAAAATAAAAATTTTAAAAAAATTACTATTAAATTTAGATTGTTTAGAGTGCATTTAGATAATTAATTTAAAAAATTATAAAATTTTTAATATTTAATTAAACCATTCAAATTAAATTGGTGATAAAATAAATGTATAAAAGAATTTTAAAACTTTATTTTGATAAATATAAAAAAAACGTTTAAATCAAAATTGTTCAGATCTTATTAGTCTAGTGGGCAGCGCAAGGTGCTCAGCAGCCCCAACCAAGGGGGACAACATCAACATCATTTTCTAATTTCAATGAATTTCAGCACGTGGTCATAATCTTCACCGTAGCTTCTTGGAACCTACGTGTCAGCAAACGGTGTTTTAAGTTTTATTATGATTTTATATTTCTTCTTTTTTAAGGCAGCTTTTGTTACTGAAATAAAACAAAATAAAATGAAATTTATTATAAAATTTACGCTATTTAGAAGTCATAAATAATATTATAAATGATTAATATAATGTTCATGTCTTGTTCAACACAAGAAGCCCATATGTAATCAAATCAAACTAAATTTTATTGGTATTTTAAATTTACTGGATTAAATTAGAACTTAATAATATTGGATATTTTAGTTTGAAATTTTCAATTTTTTAATTTGAAAAAAATCGAACAATATTGTAAAGAATAAATATACGGTCTTAATTCATTCCTAAAATGTGTAGGCCCTCCAAGATGAATTATTCGACATTGCTGTCACAATCAAACCAAAATCATTGTATTTAGGTTCAGCTTTGAAATTGAAAAATGCCGTATTGTATATAAACATAGAAAAACTATTTATGTAAATATAAAGAGAAAACACAATAATTGATCCTTGTAGCTTCATCAGATTTTGCTTTTAATAGGTATAGTTTTTTCAGTGTTGTCAATCTCTATAGTGTCAAAAAGATTATGTGATGGTTGTTTTTCAAGTCTCTATGATTTCAGTTTTTTTGAGTATTTTTATTTTATATAAAGACTTAAAACACTAAAAAAAAAATACAGAGATTAAAAATAAAATTTGATAAAATTATAGGGACAAATATTATATTTTTACAAATATAAATGTTTACATTGTCCTGTCTATGTTGTCTAGGAGAATAAGCTGTTTTTGGTGAGAGAAAAAGACAAATAAAATGTGACCTCGCGCGGCCTTCACTTCATGTGTCCTTTTCTTGTCCATATTTCTCTTCGAAGATAGGATAAATATGCAGCAGGGGGCTGGTCGAGGAAATTACATTAGTTTATTTTGAAATGATCTCAAATTCGAATTTTAAGATATGTGGTTGTGAAAAATAAATATAATAAATGCATTCCCAAAGCATTCGTTAGGCTACCGTTGATAATAATTATCCTACATAGCATTACAAAAAAAAAACAATTGATAAGTAATGGAAAATTCTATCACTAAATAAATTAGTGATAAAATAATTCCATCAATATAAGCTTAGGATGCATGGGTATTAGCTTAAGGTGTAAGGCTATAAGTTTAAGATACAAGGTGTTAGGCTTTGAGTACAATTTTATAGGATTAATTCAAGGTGCAACGTACGTACTTATAACCTTGTACCTTAAATTTGTACTCTTACACCCAAAGCCTATAAGATTGCACCTTATACCCTAAGCCTATACCCTTGTAGCAAAACCTGTAGCTTTCATCCTTGAAAAATTTCATGTAATTTAATTGTTTATGGTATCACTTTTCAAAATATAACAGGCTATATTTTCATAAAATTTGCAACTTTATGGGGTGCACAATCCCCTATTCAGTTTTTTATTTCAATTCACCATGAATTTCAGAATAGTGGATAGTATTTTCATGTAATTTAACTATTCATGAAGATGTAGAGGCGGAGTAATTTGATAATTTCATGAAATATATAATATTTGGTCCTTTGCCAATCCTTTGTTACAATTACATGATGAGCGGCCGAGAAAGCAAGCCAAGAAAGCTCCTAAGAGGCAAACAAGAAGCTTCGTAGCAAAGGCTAAGGACAATGCATCTCAGAAGTAGGGAGCATCAAAGGCAAAAATATTTGAAATATTTGAGATTTTTTCCATTTGAAAGCTAATCCTCTTTGATTTCTAATATATGTCAATGGTATCAAATATCATGAGCCAAAAATAATTGTTGAGACCCGGGAGAGCATCATATTTTAACCCAAAATATTAAAGCAGTTTCATGAATTTTTGACTTGTATACATCTTGTTCAATCTAATTTTAATTTATTAGATTTAAGATTTTTATTTTTCCCTTGTTAACTTGACTCGATATATAGATAGATAGAGGATGATGGCATCATTGAAGCTAATTTCCCGTATCATTAATAATTGTAAGAATAAGATCTAATGGATCTAATTAATTATTTTGAACATATCTTTGTCTTCATTGCACATCGCAACATTTAAATTGTGCTTATGAATTATTATTTGTTTGTTTATTAATAATTGCTTTTGTTAAAGAATTATATTGAAGTCTTCTCCACGTGAATGCATGATACTGTTTTTCAAAGATAAGTCTGAAAAAGTTGTTTGCCAATTTAATTAAATATTTCATTCGTCTCAAATTATAAGATACTTTTTAAACAAAATCACATATATAAATAAAACTCATTAAGTACACTTAACAACCTTACTTTTTTTAAATAAAAATATAAACTTTCAAAAATACCCTTTATTTAATACTCTATTTATGAAAAAATATTAAAGAGAGAAAATAGAATGAGAAGGATAATATTAAAAAAGCATAATTAATAATACCTTATTTTTGTCAAAGTATCTTATATTTTGGGACGCGTAATCTTTTCTGAAAATATCTTGTAGTTTGAGACGGAGGGAGTATATTATAATAATTAACAAATTTATTTCATTTCCCAAAGATTAGGTTTTAATGTTCTTACAATCAAATATTTTGTCCTCAATAATCAACATTATTTAATATAACATTATTTTAACCTTAGTTGATCAAAAAATGATAGCAAAGTATTTGTAAACTTTTTGAGATCCATGCCCAAGGACATTAAAAAAATTATAACTAGAATTAAGTATGAAAATGTTAGAAATTAAGTGGCGGGATCAAGCCAATCTTGCTAATTATCTTAATATATTTTTCTTTCATCATTAGGTCAAATGCTTGAATATTAAATTTATCAGTCATGTATATGTTTTTGCATTCTCATCAATTATAAACAATGAAATACATGTTGATTGTTGGACCTTAGGGTACTTGCCAACGGGAATAATTAGCTTTGTTGTAGTTTTGCGTGAGTGCATTTTTTGTGAAAATATTTTTGCTAGAGCTACAAAAATATTTCACGAAAAAGCCTTGTATTTACTAGTTTAAATATTTGGAACATTCAAATTCTCAAAAACATACTTTTATGAAATATTTTTGCTAAAGTACAATATTTTTTTGTGGAAAAGCCTTGTATTTGTTAGTTTAAATTTGGGAGAATTTCATTAAAGGACCGGTGATGGGACTTATTTACAAATTAGACCCAAAAAAAGTTGAAATATCAGTACAGGATTTTAGGTTTGAATTGAAATTAAATAGAAAAGAAAAATGACTAAAATATCATTTTTCAGTTAAATTGAACAAGACACATAATATATTTAACAAGTAATGACAAGGAATTGACAATTAATATTATGTGTCTAACAGGTCAATTACATTATTTAAAAAGTAAACTTGGCAATAAATTATTTAGTACATGTTAGTATTTGAATTAGTAAATTTGGATCTTAGATTTATAATTCATGTATTTAAAATATTTTACTTGGATAGTATAAAAAATTTCAAGTTCAAAGACAATAAAAAGGGAGTTGGGAAATTAAAATGGAAAAAGATAAAAGAGTTAGAATAGCTAGTATTTCAAATAACAAAGGTATATGAAGGATTTAAAATTTGGCCGAAAGAGTAAATTGGCTCTTAAATTATAAGTTTAAAAGCTTTTAGAATCCTAAACTTATTTTTGGTATAATGTTTTCCTTCAATCTTGCCCTAACAGCTAACAATAGTTAACAATTTGACTATTAGTTGACTAAAAAATTGTAAAAAAGGATCTCAAAATTATATAAAAAGGACTAATAAAATTTTCCTGGTCATTTTTTAAAATTTTTTTTGTCATTGTTTGTAATTGTTTTTGTCATTTTGTGCACTTTTGAGGTCCTTTGCTGTCATTTTTTGATTGACTAATAGATAAAGTTAACTTTTATTAATTGTAAAGGTTAAATTTAATCATTTTCAAAAGTTGATGGGGCATATTATACAAAAAATGAATTTATGATTGCAGACGTTCATAGACTTATAGTTTAGGGATTAATTTGTCTTTTATCCCTGAAATTTTTGAAGAAATTGTAATAAAATGTGAATTTGGATTTGGACATAAATTTTTGAATCTAAATGGCCAACTTGGTTTAAATCCAAAAAAAAAAAAAAACAAATCTAAACTTCCATGCAGTCTCACACAGAGAAATTATTGTGTATGAATCTGGTGCATCAGGTCATCTACACTCTATCCAATAAAACTGCACCTCACAAACTTGACATTAATAAAATTTCAATTGTATGTAATTGAAATTATTAATGACTTATATTATCAAAATCTATAATTGTCATTATCCCGGAAAGGAAAAGGATGGGAGAAAATTCATGTGGTCCAAATTTTGTCATTTTCATGTGTGTAGTTAATTTTCTTTGAACACGCTTTCACATGTGTGTAGTTAATATTAACCACCACCTTCGTTGTCTCTTTTACTAGCTGCCGATGCTATGAATTCTATGTTGGCTTCTGATCTTTGCATCTTTGTGCATAACCGTGATGGGGTTGGTTGATCTCTTTTGACTTTTTTTGCCTCTTGTTTCCTTCCTTTTTCGTCTTGCTTTTAGACTTTTGTCTTGACTTTTTCCTTGCTTTTTGTATTGTTTCTTCTGTAGCTTTTTGCCAGTTTTAATTTGGCCCCAAAAAAAATTAAAAAAAGAACACGCTTTCACACAAAACCAATGAAAAGAAAGGGATCGCTTGACTTCAAAGTTAAATAAAGCATCACTTTGTGGACCAATGTGAACTTAATTAGCAACATTTTTCTAATAAATAATTGTCTAAAGATTAAACAACTTGCATAGAATATTATACCTTAGACAATCGATGTTTTGTTGACAACACTATTTTAATGCAATATATATTAATGTTCACCACTTTCTCTTGTAGAAGTACATATGTATGAGCAAAAAGATTAATGAAATATTGAAAGTGAGTTGACCAGACCTATGCATAGTCCATCGCTCGTGTTGGGCATTCGCACTGCAAATAGACTTGGATTGGCTACTTTTTCAGTCACTAAAACAATGACATCTTATATGTTACTCCCTCCATCTCACATTACAAGACATTTTTAAATAAAATCTCACATATTAATAAATCTCATTAAATACACTTAACAACTTTATTTCTCCAAAACTAAAATATAAACTTTAAAAAATGCCCATTATTTAATATATTGAAAAGAGATGGGACGGAAATTAATTATGAAAAAAGAAAGAGTAACATTGAAATTGATACATTTAATCTAACCTTAATCTATCCAAAATGTCTTATATTTTAAGATGAAGAAACTCTTTTAAAAGTGTTCTATAATTTGGGACAGAGAAAGTACTTTAATTTGAAAACATTTTTATCTTTGAACTATGACTCGGCTTGTAATTGACTGCACAGTTTTGAAAAATTATTGTATATGGTGTACTTGCAATCAGTGCTAATTTATTGTGTTGAATATTCAATGACGAACTAATTATATATAAGATTTAAAAAAAAAAGTAGTGAAACATTATGCGCGAGTCTGGAATCACATTTCTGTTTATTTTAGATGAAAGACGAGATAGAGCATAATACACTGGAATTTGATATCCACATCTGAACCGAAAACATTAAAGCATGGTATTTGGATTGGTGAATTTAGATTTAAATTTAAAATTTAAAATCTTATATTTAAAATTCATGTATTTTAACTAATAAAATTAAATTAGCATTTGGATTGGTGGATTTAGATTTAAATTTTACATTTAAAATTAAAGTATTTTAACCAATAAAATCCATGCATTTTAAATATTTTGTTTGGGTAGTTTAAGAATTCCAAATGATGATAAATAAATTTATAATCAAAAAAATAAAAAATTGAGAATGACCAGTTTATAGCTATTTTTTAATTGAATGGAATTTCAAATGATTAGGATGCTGGGGGAATTTAAAATTATAAAGAAATTATAATAAGAAATGAATTTGATTTTAAATCAAATCTAAATTCATAAATTTTCATGTATCTAAATGTGAAAAGTTTGACCAAATCCAGATTCACATTAATCTAAATCCACCATAAAGTAATTTTATGAATGTTTTTACTTATATCCCTCTTCTTTGTTTAATCTAATTTTATTAGATTTAAGATTTTTTTCCTAGGTTAACTTGACTCGATATATAGATAGATAGAGCATGATGGCATATATTATTATTGAAGCTAATTTCCCTTATCATTAATAATTGTAAGAATAAGATCTAATCTAAGCATAGTTGTGTTATGCATCACTTATTTGAATTCTGAAAATCCAGTCAGACTCACACTGTGACCATCCTAATTATTCTTAAACAGATCTTTCTCTCGATTACCCATCACATTTGAATTGTGTTCGTTATATTATTCTTTTTTAATTAATTTCTTTTGTTGAAGAATTATATTGAAGTCTTATTCTCCATCTAATCCACACGTGCATTTTCAAAGATAAGTCTGAAAAAGTTGTTTGCTAATTTAATTAAATATATATTATAATAATTATTCCATTTATTTTATTTCCCAAAGATTTGGGTTTCAATGACATGTGCTTATGCTTGCCTTGCAATCTATGTTTTTATAATCAAATACGTTGTCCTCAATATTATTATTTAATATAACATGCACGTTTCTTATTTTAACCTTATCATATTGTTTAAACAATCTTTGTAAACTTTTTGAGGTCCAGGCCCTAGGCTTTTTTTTTTTAAATAAAATATATTTAGAATTTTACAATTAATTATGAACATGGTAGCTAGAAAGTGGGAGACCAAAATGCACCAAGCCAATGCCACTAATTATCTTAACATATTTTTCTTTCATTAGGTCAAATATTTGCATATCAAATTTTTCAATCATGCATATGTTACTTTATTCTCATCAAGATTCATTTTCGTTCAAGATCATGAGTTGATTACCACAATCAATCAAATAAATGTTGATTATTGGACATTAGGGGTGCTTGTCTGCAGGAATAATTAGTTTTGTTGTAGTTTTTTTGTGCGTCGGGTGGCTTTTGCGAAAATATTTTCGCTAATGTTTAAAAATATTTTAGGAAAATGTCAAACGCTAGATTTGAGATTTTTGGGAAATGAGTCCGGAAAGGATGAGAACGAAAACAGAAGGATTAATATTAAATTTGAATATTCATTTACAATTTTCAAAAATTTGACACACACGTTTGATGATCCCGGAATATAACATTTATCTTGGACTGGTGTGGTGTATTCTACATGGAGGTTTTTATTTCCTTTTATGTTATGTCTTAGGTAGTATTTTTGTACAGCTTCTTAGTAGTCTTAATTAGTGTCCTTTCAAGCTTCAGGCTTGCCATTAGTACTAAAAAAGAAAGAAACATTTATCTCCAAATTTGGGGCTGATGAAAGAGTATTTTGTTGGTGAACTTTTAATTTCAATGATGAAATAGTAGAATTAAAAACTATAATTAGTAATATTAATTTAAAAAATTGATTCTAATAATTATATCTTAAATTGAAAAGCTTAAAGTAAAATATTCTTATAAATAATAAAACGAGTTTGATTTGTGAAAACAAACTTTGATTTTATAACATGCAAATTTTTTTAAAAAATGTAATAAATACTTATAAAAAACAATAAAGTATTTGTAGTTTCTTATAATAAAAAAAGGAAGGAGTATTTTTTAAAAAAGAACATTGGAAATAAATGAATGCTCGATTTTGACCTTCTAACAAGTCAAATATCAAGATACACATTTTGTCACATCTCTCTTTATATTTGACCACCACCAATAATGCTTCATATGCTAATACATCGATCATCGTAGCTCTTAGATAAATTGTGTATTTACTACAATGATCTTCATTTTGCATTACTTTCCTTAGACCATCATCAACCGACACACATATTCTGTTTCCATGCATTACAAATCTATCATCATTAAAATTGAAATTTGTCTTATTAAAAGACATGAGAGGCAAGGACACAGGTCAAATATTACCAAATAAAAAGTTTCAATTATTTCTTTAGAAATTTCAATGACAAAAATCTGTTGTTTATGAAAAACTACTTATTATCATCAACAATCATATGCACACTTATATATAATCCATAGCAAATTGCATTATTTATATTTCTTTTAATATACCACGAGTGTTTGAATTGTTAGCATAAACTTTCCCCTACATGGATCCAAGAAATTAATTATTTTTTTTTGTAATACAAAGAAATCACTTTTAATTAATATCACATTGATCACTTCTACATCTCAATGGTGGATCCAATCGTAATTACATGTCATAATAATTTATATAAAACACTCTTATAAATGGAAAAATTGCAAAATTCTCCAAGCAGGAAATTTCTGAACTAAGAAAAAATGATAAAATTATATTTGTCTATAATTTTTAACTATATATATATATATATATATCACACGCATGGTGACAAGTTATTGCTAAAAGTTGAAAAGTTGCTGCTGATTATTTTTAGCAGTAACAAAAGTCACCACAATGTCGCTGCAAGAGTTTTTATCATTGATTACCTTTTAGCGATGACAAGTCAGTCGTTGTTGATTGTTAGTTTTAGAGGCGACATTTGTTGTTGCTGATTCTCAACTTTTAGGAGTGACTATTTTTTAACGGTGACAAAAAGTCACTACAATGTCACTGCAAGAGTTTCTATCGCTGATTCTATTTACGGTGATAAAAAAAGTCGTCACTAAATTGTGTACAATTAGCGGCAACTAATGTCACCATAGAAAGTAAAACTTGTTGCCACTAAAAAATAATCACTGCTAAAAGCTAAGAATCAGCAACAATAAATGTCACCTCTGAATGCCACTGAAACTAACAATCAACAGCGACTGACTTGTCACCACTGAAAGGCATCAGTTAAAAAGTGATTCTATTAAACATTTGTCACATAGCACTCCACATCAACTCCTGGCATGATACCACATCATCCTTTAGGTGCTTTCCACATTAGCTACAATTTATGCTATTTTGGTGAGAAAAGCGCTCTAGCTGATTCGAATGCGGGACTGCAAACAAAAGAAGAAGTGCAAATCATATGGATACGATCTTCATTGTGTGTCTTGATCAATTGAATCGTTTCTTTGTAGATTCCAATACGAAGGTTTTGTAGACTTGTTTTCGGGTATTCTTTTATCATTTCATCCAAGAGAAAGAGTTCTTCTAATTCTATGAATTTTTTTTAGAATACTCTTTTCTTGAATATCATTCAAGAAAATTTCGGATTGCCTAGTATTTGACCAATTAGTAACCCAAGATTTCATATTTTTCTTAAATGAGAAAGAGATCCACTAGGGCAAAAAGACTATAGATGTAAGATATAGAAGGGGAATGAATGCTTTCTTTTTTGCCATATTTCATCTTTAATGAAGTCAGCTTCACCTTATTCATCAACTCTATATGATAAGAATATTTCTATCAAGCATAAGTTCTATTCAAAAGCTTAAATTAGTTGGTTGAAAAACCCAAAAGTCTAGTCTGGGGAAATTGAGGGGTAGAACTAGCCAAAATAAATCTCAGATACATTACAAATAGAATTTGATGCCTTCTTTCATTTCTTTCTATTTTCTTTCATATTTTATTCATTTCCTTCTACCAGTTAATTAACAGCCAACCACTCTACCATTGAGCTACTGAGGAACAATAGGAAATTAGATCTCATAGAGTTCAATTTCCATTCTCAACCCATGACCAATATGAACTTGAAGTTTCTTTCGTAACTCATGGAACTTCTTCGTAGTGGCTCCGTATATCATATTATTTTTTATACGGACTATATAATAATCATTTGTTTCAAACAATCATACGTTGGAAAATGTTCTATTAATAAGTAATTTAAATTATTAAAAAATTAAACTAAAAATGAAAATAATTATAATATATAATATTTCCAACTGAATTACATATGTTTAGGAAAAACTTGCATTATATATTTAAGATATTTTTTTCCCAATTAAATCATGACTTATATTTTTTATATATTTTTTATCCTATAAAAAATTCTTATTATTAATACATTAAAGTCCACATGTCTTGATTTAATTAGATAAAAGTACATTAAGTATACACAGCTAAGTATATAAGTCTTGCCTTTATGTTCATAACAATTTGTGTTATATATATATATAGCACTTTAATTATGTGATTATATATTTTAATACTCCCTTTGCTCAAACTATAAGGTATTTTTAATTAAATCTTATCTCTCAATAAATTAGTTATTTATCTTCAAACTAATATCATCTTTCCATATTTAGCATTATTTAATAGGGTATTTAATTTCTTAAAAAATGCCTTACATTTTTTTAATGGAGGGAGTAACAAAAACTTTTAAGTAGTGGAACTATCTTATTTTTACATTACATTTTACTTTTTTAATCAATTTTTATTTTAAATTGTAATTTTATAAGAAAATTATACACTATATTATCTTTTTTTTTTGTATTTATGCCGCAAGATAGCATTATAAGAAATTATATAGCATCACATTATACATAGATATATTTCATATATTATAAAAATTAAAAGTAAAATTTTAAAATATTTCATTTCTTTTCTTTTCATCTTTCTCTTTCCCATCATTAGCTATCAAACTGAGAACATTTAAACTAAGATCAAGCTTTAAAGTTATTGATATTAAATATAAAATTTGAATTAAAAAATTAGATTAGATTAAATATCATTCTATGAATGAATGAATTTAATTATCACATGTCTAATTTTCATAAATAAGTAGTATTATTATGTAAAATATTAATTTAATCATAAAACATTTGAAAATAGAGACTCAATACCACATTATATGCATTCCAAATTAAAATATAAAACAATAGGCTTTTGAATGCAATTATTACTTTACACAAGCGTATGCATTGGTCAATTTAATTAGATTCAATATTAATTGAACAATACCAATAAACTAAACTAGCTTAAATTGTTGGACCAAATCAAATTGAACATTACTTGATACCGAAAATAGCCTAAAATAATATATTTTGGCTTGATTCTTTAATTTGATTCATTAATATTAAATAATACCTTAACCTTAACCTTATTTTCAAATAATTTCTTTATTTTAAAATATTACTTTAACCATAAAATATATTAAATGAAAAGTCATTATGTTATTTTATATATACATCATAAAATTACAATAACACAAAAAAATTAATGTCTTAAAATGTTAAATATTGAATTAAACAAAAAAATAAATAATTATGACGATAATATCTAGTTACTAGAAATAGTTACAAAAGTCACATTTTCAATGGCAATATATAAAGTCGTAGCTGAAAATCACACTTTCTATAGTGACTCTAAAAAGTTATCGTTGAAAGTCAACTTTTTGCAGCGACTTTAAAAGTGGCCACTGGTTGTAAACTTTTTGCGGCAATATGCACTTGTTGCAGTTAAAAGTTTGACAATTAGTGACGACTTTATGTTGTCACCATAGAAGGTCATATTTTTAGCAGCGACTTTGCATGTCACCACAGAAGGTCGAACTTTCAACGATGAATTTTATTATTGATATAGATTGTTTATTTTTAACAGCAACTTTTTAGAGTCGTCACTGAAAGTTACCATTGAAAGTCATTTTTTTTTTGTAGTATATGCACATGATAATATGTTATGAGTATAAATTCAAAGAAAGGGTTATAATTCAAAAGATTAGTCTATTGAGAGAATGTGTTCTCTAGACTTATAAAACATATTTTTTTTTTGAGATTAATACCTGCCCCAAGATACTGATTGAGAGCAATTGATAGACCTCTCCTTACTAAATTGTTACATACATAAGAGTTAAGGTTTGAACTTTTAACTACTTGTTTAAGTAACAAGAGTTTCTACCACTTATGACAATGTTAGTTGGCACTTATAAAACAAACTTCACTTGTAACAAAACTCTTCTATAAATGTATTTCCTTTAGAGATAAAAGTCCAAAAATAAAAAAAATACTCGCAATATAAACAACTATCCTTAAAATGATTTATTATTTCACATATTTCAGTCTTGCACCAAGGGTTATTCAAATACATGTAAGTGCTGAAGTACATATAATTATCAATATCTTCATTATTATTCATGATCTTTATCGAGACTGAGCATCTTAATACCAAAAAAAAAAACTCTCAAAATTAATTAGAAGCTTGTGCCTTAGCTTATCTTCTAATTAATTCAATGTAATCATTGCAATCACAACTTCGTTTTTTTTTTTAAAAAAAAATACTCTCAAAAATATTCAGCACATGGTTTATTAAAAGCAATAATGCAAATCCAGAAAAAAGATTGTGTTTCGCTTGAAATTAAAGATTGATCTAATTATCCTTAAAATTGAAAAATAGGGTATCGAATATCAATGCATAGACGAATAACAAAGATAGAAAATACATAAGAAAAGAAAGTTCACGAGAGCTACATAAAACTATATAAATATGTATATATATATGCTCAAGAATTCCATGATTTACAACATATATTTATTCAACCCATGATTTTGTTATTTATATTCTATAATTTTTTCTCAACTAAATGAAGAAGAAGAGAAAAAAAGGACCTATGCCTTCATCAACACCATTTCCAGCTTCTGACTTAGGTTTCAATTTGTTGCTATCTTATTCAATAGACCAGCCAGGTTCTTCTTCTTACATGACCCTTGAGATCCGTCATCCACAGATGTACTGTTTGACGGCGATGAAGGTTCCAGTGAGCGGTGCCGCTTCTTTCTGACGACTACTCTTGCCAGCTCCGGCGGTGGTTCCGATCCAATGAGGTGAGGAAAATTTAGCTTTGCTTTTCTACCTCTCATCTTGAAAGCAGCCCTATCGTACGCCAAAGCTGCATCCTCTTCCCTCTCATAAGTTCCCAACCAAGTTCTCGCTCCGTTCCTCATTGGATCCCGGATCTCTGCCGCGAACTTCCCCCATGGCTGCCGCCTCACGCCTCTGCAATTCCTCCATCTTGGCGGCGCGTTACATTCACGCGCCACAGATCCGGCATTGTTAACACTAGTCCTATCACCTTCTTTCATAGCGGTGTCATGCTCGCCGCTGGAAAACATCGTACCACCAGTGGAGTTAATACTAACAGCCTGCTCGGCAAAGCAGCAGCATCACAGTTAGGGTTTAAGTTTCAAGTAGGGTTATTGAAATTGAAGAAGACATTCATGAGAGTTATAGAGGAAGGATCATGATCCTCAAGAAGGCATTGATGAACTGAATCTGAAGAAGAAGAAAGATTAGAGATCATTTTTTGGAAGCTAATTAAGTTCTCTGTGAGAGTATAGAAGCACACATGAGTATTGAAACATGGCTAATTATATATATTATGCATAATGACTTTTGTTTGAAGGGAGGGATTATTAATACATTATTTTATTCTTGTGTGTGTTGTTTCCATGAAACTTCAATTTTAATTTTAATAATAAAGACTCTGGAGCATGGCAAATAAAAAAAAAGAAAAAAGTTAATTTGGAATATCAACGCATGTGAACGCTTAACTCAAAAAAAAAAAAAAGCAAAGAAAAAGTTGTGAGTACTAATTAAGTATATGTAAAAGGTTAATATTACTTTTCTTGATCGATATACTGTAATTATGTTTATAATATGAGGGTTTCTTTATGTGTGGTACTGTTAATAATTTAACTGCTCGCTGATCCTTTTGCTGTGTTTTTTTAATACGGTAGAAGTAATACGAGTCAAATTATTAATATCTTACAAATTATTTAATTGATAAAATTTTCATTATTAAATATTGCACGCGTGCTGGCTTATGTCATATATTTGAAATATAAAATTAGAACCCATTGCAGTAATTTTGAGAAGTTTCTAAAAATATAATCAAATGTAAGTGTCGATAAAAATATGAAAATACATCAAAATATCAAAAAAAAGGAATGAAAAACAGTAAATACTAAATTATTTTTTTTCATAAAATTTTTAAATATACAAAATATTTTTCATAATATCTCTAAATAATATAAAATTTACTTATTTTCCAAGTGTAAATAAACCAACCTTTAATGATCACAAGGAATGTGATGCCAACTCTTGTATAAATTTATTTTTCTTATATTTTGTGTAAAGTATGATAAATTTATTCTTCAATTCAAAATTTTGCCAATGATGTAATAAGGAATGACGACGCATTGCATAATAAAATAGAAAAACGTGCAAAGATGCTATCAAATAAAAAAAGAAAAAGTAAAAAGAAGATAAACCAACAACAGACTCAGCTGTCTAAATAAAATTTGCTAATGATAAAGAATTTCGGCACGTGGTCCAATCCTTTGACCTAGAAAAATTCTAGGAATCTAAATATAGTCTTGAATCGATCAATTATTAATTAAAAAAAGGAGAAAAGGGGGGAAAAAGGAAACTCGTTGTGCTTCGTTAGTAGGGTCGAGCTAAAGTTTATTGGCAACGAAATATTTGTTTGAGGAAATAACAATTTATATTGATCAAAGAAAACTAATTCTATTAATATTTCAAGTTTTTTCTGTAAACTGAAGGCCACAATTGACATTCTTTATCGATAATCTGACTTACAATACTTTGCATGTGTGTTAACTTGAACTACTTAAATTTTAATGAGTTGTTTACTTAAATATTTTTTTAAAAAAAAAATTGATGGATTCTTTCATCTTCAGGCTTTGATATGTTGTCTTTGGTTAGAGAAAAGTGCGCGCGCGCGTATATTGGTTTCGTTCATCATTTCATCTCATGCATGTGAGTTCCACTTTCAATTTTTTTTTATTGCCAACTATACTAAACATGACCAATATAAATTAGGATCGATAAAAATTAATTGTAAGCATGATCCTTTTTATGTTATTATTGAATTCAATTAGGATCAATATAAATTAAAATAGAAAAAAATATGGCCATTGGTTCCTACACTTTTAGCATGTTTTGAATATAGTCTTTAGTTTTAGTTACTATATTTTTAAATATGACTATAAGGACTTAAAAGGGTAGCTAATATGTACGTATCAACAAAATTAACTCCTTCGATGCTTCGGGAGAGATGAGAGAAGTGTCCAGATTTTCTTAACAAATATCCTGTCCTTACAAATTCTAGAATGAGACATTATCACCGAAAATTCTAGAGAGAGAGAAGTCGGTGATTCTCAACACCAGTTACATCACATGCATGTAAATTGTTATTGTTTTATTTTTATTATTGTTGTCGTGTTTTTTATTGAAGAATTATAATAAAGTCGTGGGATGTTTGATCATCTTTGTTTTCTGAAGCTAGCTTCTGAAAGAGTTGTTCCCTAATTTATTTAATATATTATAGTAATAATTAATTTTTTTATTTCAGAAAAAGAATTAATTCATTTATTCCCGATCATGTGCTTGTAGAACTTGCAAATCAATGTTCTATCAATCAAATGTATTTGGCCAAAAAAAAAAACTAAATGTGCTTTGCTCAGCATTATTTAATATATTATAACATGTTTCTTATTCATCAATACAGAGAAGCATAATGATTAAGTAATAGTGTAGATAAATAGTTGTTTAAATAGTAGGAGAAATTATGCCTATGTCTCACATAAAGAAATTTATTATCAAAAAGTCTCATAAAATGTATAAAATACTCTCAAATTTGAAATTTTACAAATTTACAATTTAATTAAAAGCATTGATAATTGGACAACATTCATTCATAACTTGCCAGTATTTTGATACTTGAGAGTATTTTGTGAATTTCATGAAATTTTTTGATAATAAATTTTCCTATATGGGACTTAAATATAATTTTCACTAAATATTATTAGTGGGTCTTAGCCTCCTAGGTTCTCACTTTTCGCGTCGCGCCTGGCTTTTCCGGCAAAATTAATAAGATCACGTATAAGATAAAAAAATTTATAAAAACGAATTAAAGTCTTTCAAATAAATTAAGATTAAGTGACTTAAGGTTATATTCTTAATTTACTTGAAAGATCTCAGTTCTTTTTTCCTAAATGACCTTATGATCCTTCTTACCAATTTTTCCTTTTTAAAAAAAAAATATTTTTTTAACTCTATATTTGTAAAATTTAGTTTTTTATATTGTTATTTTTTTATTGCACACGCGAATCCTCCAAATTAAAAGTATTTATGTTTAATACACAGTTGGACATTAAATATGAACACTTGTTTTAGTGAGAATTTGTTTTATATTTTTATTAATTTTATAAAATGATATTAACATATTTTTTTATTTATGTAGTCTTTATCAAGTAAAAAAATATTTCTGCAAACTTAATCCCCTACTGTTTATTAGAATATTATAGATTATAGAAATATTTATTTTTTTTTTTCATTTCCTTCAAAACTAGTACATGACGATGAACATGCTAAGCACGAAACTGGATAATTTTGTCAATTTCAGTATCAACGGAATCTGACGTGGCTTCCATTTGTTGCTAACTTGTTCAATAGACCGGCCAGCCTTTCTTTTTACTTGACCCTTGAGATCCATCATCCTCAGATGGACAGTTCGACGGCGACGAAGGTTCCAGCGAGCTGCACCGCTTCTCTCTAATGACCACTCTTGCCGTCTCCGGCGGTGGCTCCGATCCAATAAGGTGTGGGAAATTGAGCTTGGCCTTTCTGCCATGCATCTTGAAAGCAGCTCTGTCATAAGCCAAAGCTGCGTCCTCCCCGCTCTCATAGGTTCCAAGCCATGTCCTTGCGCCGTTCCTCTTCGGGTCCCGGATCTCTGCCGCGAACTTTCCCCACGGCCGACGCCTCACGCCTCGGTAATTCTTCCATCTACATGGCGCGTTCTCCTCACGCGCCACGGATCCCGCATCATTTCCCTTAATGCAATTATAACCACCTGGTTTCACAGTGTGGTCATTCTCGCCGGAAAACACCGTACCACTGGAGCTACTAGCACCCTGATCCAGCGAAGCCGTCTCACAGTTCAAGTTGGAAGTAGGGTTGCCGGTCTCCGTGAAGGAGCCAATCGGATCATCTTCAATCAAGTAATGTTGAACTGATTCAAAAGGAGAACGATTAGGGTTCATTAGAGAAGCTAATAAGTTTGATGAGATTACAGAAGCAATGGATTATGGATCTGTGAAGCATTGGTATATATGTACGTATGCATAGTGACTACTGGCTTGTGTTCTTAGTGATGATGATGTTATTTAATTATTGTTTCCTGGAAACTTCAACTGTGTCAATTTGGAGTAGCTGTGATCGCACGTGTGGTTGGTTCATTGCTTTAATTTGTCGTGTAACAAGCAGCATGACATAAGCAACGTTAATCAAATATTAAAAGCCTAATATTCATAGATTAAACAAAATCTCAAAGCCATCGAAAGATATTACACGTCATGTGTCTCAAATTATAAACACTTTTAAATAAAATTTTATATATATATATATATATATATGTTAATAAAGCTTATTAAATATATTTTATAAATATATTTTTAAAATAAAAATATAAACTTTTAAAAATATCTTTCATTTAATATTTCATTTATAGAAGAATATTAAAGAGAGATAATATAATAGAAAAAATAATATTCAAAAAATTATTAAAAAATTTATTTTTATCAAAGTATTTTATATTTTGGAACATCCAATTTTAATAAAAAATACCTTATAATTTAGAATGAAATGAATATTATTCATAATAAAAACAAATAGTAGTCTTTTATATTATAGATTTATAGTCAACAACAAACTCTTCCAATAACAATGCCGCCTCCTTTTTTCTTAGGAGACGTCTCGAACTTTATCTGATTATTGACATGTTTGTATGTATATGTATTTAATTTGATTGTATATGACAAAAAAGATATGATTTCTTGGAGAACTCTAAATGCTTAAGCGATTAATATCAACTGTTTATTTTTGGTAGACACTAGAAATAAATTTTTTTATTGACTGTCTCTAAAGTTATCATTTAATAATTAATATTCTTATTATTTTTTGTTAAAAGTATGAATATTATTTTTTGTTTTTAAATTATTTTATTTTACTTTGAAATGTTGAAGTATAAAATGAATCCCATTTTGTGTCGGTTTAATAGTTTCGAATCAAGTCACGTGTTAACGGACAAACACGAGAATATTTAGCTTCCCAATACCCCGTCAGAGTGTGTTTCAATGCTCATAAAATTTGAAATAACCAAATTTAAAAATTTATTTTATTTTTATTAAAACTAAAATTATAAAAATGATAATAAATTTATTTTATTATCAATATGAATAATACAGATTTAATCTAAATGGTTTAATTTAATATTATATATATCAAAATAAGAATTTTAAAAAATGACTATTAAATTTAGATTGTTTAGAGTGTATTTAGATAATTAATTAAAAAATTAAAAAATATTTAATATTTAAATAAATCATTTAAATTAAATTGGTGATAAAATAAATTTATTAAAAATTTTAAAATTTTATTTTTAATAAATATAAATGGAAAGAAGGTTTAAATCAAAATTGTTCATATCTCATTAGTCAAGTGAGCAGCACACGGTGCTCAGCAGCCCCAACCAAGGGGCACAACATCAAGAACATCATTTTCTAATTTCAACGAATTTCAGCACGTGGTCAAAATCTTCACCGTAGCTTCTCGGAACCTACGTGTCAACAAACAGTGTTTTATGTTTTATTATGATATTATTTTTCTTCTTTTTTAAGGCAGCTTTTGTTACTAAAATAAAAAACATGAAATTTATTACAAAAATTTACGCTATTAATAAGTCATGAGTAATATGATGAATGATTAATATAATATTCATGTCTTTTTCAACACAAGAAACCTATATATAATCAAACTAAATTTTATTGGCATTTTAAAATTTACTAGATTAAATTAGAACTTAATAATATTATTGGATGTTTTAATATTTGAATTTTTAAATTTCACTGATTTTGAATTTGGAAAAAAATTGAACACTATTGTACAGAATAAATATACACTCTTAATTCATTCCTAAAATATGTAGACCCTTCAAGATGAATTGTTCGACTTGCTATCACAATCAAACCAAACACATTGTATTTAATTAGGTTCAGATTTGAAATTGAAAAATGCCGCGTTAAATAATGAATATAAATATAGACACACTATTTATATAAATATAAATGTCACATTGTCCTGTCTATGTTGTTCAGGAGAATCAACTTTCGGTGGTGAGAGAAAAAGCCAAATAAAATGTGGCCTCACGTGGCCTCCACTTCATATGTCCTTCTCTTGTCCATATTTTTCTTCGAAGATAGGAGAAATATGGCGGGGGCTGGTGGACAAAGTTAAATTAATTTATCTTAGGATCTCAAGTTTGAATTTTAAGATATATGATCATGAGAAATAAATATGCCAAATGTATTTTCAAAATATTTGAGAGGCTGTAGTTGATAATAATAATCCTACATAGTGGAGATTTGCATTAGTTTGGGGCAAGGGTAATAATACTTCTAAGTTTTTCAAAACATGAAAGAAATGATGGGAGAAAACATCATGCTCACATAAAGTAGCAAATGTGCTGATTAAATGACAAAAAGATGCTCTTGATGTTGGATTGTTGGATATGTAATCTCACAACTTAGTTCTCGGAAAATCAATTTAATAATAGTTAGATCTCAATATTTTTTTAAGGGTGAATTGCTTTAAAAAAAAAAAAGAACTCCTCGAGAGAAAACTTGTCAGAGATCAAATCAATTTTAAGGACTAAGTTGATATGATATTTAGAAAACACCATAATGAAATGACTGAATTGTGCCTCTATGTTAAACGAACAAAGTTAAAAAAAAAAAAAAAACACTGATTCTTCTCACACATTCCCTAATAAGAGAACCACCAGAGAGACAAAGGAATGATCGACTGTGACAAACAGTGTCAATGAAGAAGCAACCAATGGTGTGAGCGAGGACATGATCGGACGAGGTTAAGAATGATTGGATGACAAGCCGCTTCGTTCTTGTTAGATGCATCGTCCTTCGCTTGGATGCTCCCTTCTTTTGAGATGCATTGTCCTTCACCTTCACAGCAAAGCTTCTTGTCTGCCCTTGTGGCACTTGCTTGGCCTGCTTCATCGGCCTCTCATCATGCAATTGTAACAGGGCATTAGCAAACAACCAGTTATTATATAATGTAATTTTCCTTATATTACATGAAATTATTGAATCACTCAGCCTCTGCATCTCCATGAGTAGTTAAATTACATGAAAATACTACCTATTATCCTGAAAGTCATGATGAATTGGAATAAAAAGATGAACAAGGGAATATAGCTTATTATCTTGAAAGTGATAGCAAAAGCAAGTAAATTACACGGAATTTTCCAAGGATGAAGGCTAGAGGTTTGGGTGCAATGGTATGGGCTTAAAGTGCATTATTTGTTCATTTAACACTATATAGCTAATCGTTGCTTTGCCTCTTTGGTGGTTCCCTTATTAGGGAATATGTGTGAAGAATCATTGGTTTTTTTTAAAAAAAAAAATCATTCATTTGACACATATATATGGGCAATTCGATCATTTGGTTAGAGTGTTTTCTAAATATTAAAATTAGTTTGGCCATAAAGTTAATTTGTTCTCTGGCCTCTCAAGGAGATTTTTTTTTTATCAATTCCACCAATTTTTTTCTAGAAATTTAATCAAATATATAATTACAAATATGATAATGCTGGTTACGGGAGCTCTAGGTATGAGAATGCTATTTACAATTCTCCCCTTTCCGAATTTGTTCATGGAGAACAAGTGCAACCGTACCTTTGGTCTTTTAGAGTTTTGTATTTGAAAAAAAAGGGGGCAAATGATAAAAAACGATCCAATAAAACAATCAATTCTAATTACTTACCTCCAATTCGCAAAAGTTTATTAAAGGACTGCAGGGGTAACTATATCTTCAAGTGGGTTGCATGGCTTCTCAAGTGATTTACCTTGAATTCACAATTAATTATATGTATTTTCAGTAACCCATATTTACTAAAATTTCATAGAAATCTCATCAAATAACAAGGGTTATGAGGGATTTGAAATTTTAAAGAAATTGTAATGAAATATAAATTTGATCAAATCCAAATCCATAAATTTTATGAATTTTAATGGTGGATTTGGTTTAAATCCAAAGACAAATCTAAATCTCTATATATTCTTATCAAACAGAGAAGTTCTATTTAATAAAATTTCACCTCACAACACAAGATCAATAAAAATTCAATTATTGGATTTAAGTAATTGAAATTAATGATTTATATTATTAAAATTTTTAAACTCTAATTTGAGAATATTGAAAGTATATGGGATCATTTTAAATTGTGAAAACTTTATAATCCTTATTGAGTTCAGACCTTTGATTATCTTGGCTTTTGAAATTAATGGTGATTAGAGAAGTAAAATCTTACAACTTTCATAAAATTTGCAACTTTATGGTGTGCACAATCCCCTATTCATTTTTTTTATTCCAATTCATCATGACTTTCAAGATAATAGATAGTATTTTCATGTAATTTAACTCCTCATGGAGATGCAGAGGCTGAGTAATTTGATAATTTCATGAAATATAAGGAAAATTACATTATATAATAATTGGTCTTTTGCTAATCCCTTATTACAATCACAACTGATGAAGCAGGCCAAGCAAGTTCCTTAGAGGCATACAAGAAGCTTCACAGTGAAGGCCAAGGACAATGCACCTTAGAAGAAGGGAGCATCCAAGGCGAAGGATGATGCATCTGAGAAGAAGGAAGTAGCTTATCGTCCAATCATTCTTAACCTTGTCCGACCATGTTCTCGCTCACACCGTTGATTGCTCTTCCATCGACATCGTTTATCACAACCGATCATTGCTTTGTCTCTCTGGTGGTTCTCCTATTAGGGAATGTGTGAGAAGAATCATTGTTTTTTTGTTTATTTTGTTCATTTAACACACAGGCACAATCCGGTCACTTGGTTAGAGTGCTCTCTGAATATTAAAATCAGTTCGGTCCTTAAAATTGATTTGGTCCCTGACAACAATTTTCTCTTTGAGGAGGTTTTTTTTAAGCAATTCACCCTAAAAAATATTATCATCCAACTATTATTAAATTGATTTTTCGAGGATCAAGTTGTGAGATTGCATGCCCAACATCAAGAGCATCTTTTTATCGTTTTAATCACACGTTTGCTACTCTATGTGAGCATGATGTTTTCTCCCATCTTTTCTTCATTCAATCACCTCGTGTTTTGGAAACTTGAGAATATTACTATTCCTGTCCAAACTGAACCGAAACTCCACTATGTGGACTATTATTATTAATAGTGATCTCACGAATATTTTGACAATGCATTTGGCATATTTATTTTTCATGACCATATATCTTAAAATTTAAATTTGAGATCCTAAAATAAACTAATTTAATTTCGTCCACCAGGGCGCTCCATATTTCTCCTATCATCCTGCACATATATGAATTGGCGGCCACGTGGGGTCACATTTTATTTGTCTTTTTCTCTCACAAACAACAGTTTATTCTCCTGAACAACATTAGACCGGACAATGTGACATTTATATTGATATAAATAGTGTGTCTATGTTTACAGTCAATGCGACATTTTTCAATTTCAAATCTGAACCTAATTAAATACAATGTTTTTGGTTTGATTGTAATAGCAAAGTCGAATAATTCATCTTGAAGGGCCTACACATTTTTTTCCAAATAAAAAATTAGTGAAATTTAAAAATTAAAATATTAAAATATCCAATATTATTAAGTTCTAATTTTATCTAGTGAATTTTAAAATACCAATAAAATTTAATTTGATTACATATGGGCTTCTTCTGTTGAACACGACATGAATATTATATTAATCATTCATAATATTGTTCATGACGCATTGATAGCGTAAATTTTTGTAATAAATTTCATTTTTTTGGTTTTATTTTAGTAACAAAAGCTTCCTTTAAAAAAGAATATAAAATCACAATAAAACTTAAAATACTATTCGCTGACATGAAGGTTTTGAGTAGAGCTAGTAATTTGGGCCAAGTCTGATGGATCAACCTGAATTTGCCTGAAAATTTTAGGGCCAAACCCAAATAAAAAATATTTTTTTAATGCTCGAGGCTCAAATAAGCTTGACAAAATTTAGAATACCCGCATCACCATTTTTTTTAGTTGCTCTGCTAGTTTGCCTTTTAGCCTCTTAGACATAGTCACACCTCACACAGATAGTCAGGACGCTGCACGCACTCTGCACTCACTCAGCAACTCACTGCTCAAGACTCAGTCAGATCCTCAGATGGCCAGACCTCATCACCTCAGTCACAGACTCACAGTATCACACTCACGGCACGGTCATGGAAAAAGCCAAAAAGAAAAGAAAAAAGAGAACTTGAGAGCCGAGAGGTGAGAACTAAGTCTGAGAAGAACACACGGTCAGTCGGTCTCGGTCACACACATCAACGGCTAGCTAGAAGCACTGAAGCAAAGCAAGCACCAGCAGAGACAAAGGAGAGACTGTAGACAACGGCATGACGCAGACCCTCGATGGCTTAGATTGAGTAACTCAGACAAACGAGAGACATAGATGACGGCATGATATAGACAAGAGACAACATAGATCTGTCAATCGTGACTCAGTGACTCTCCTCCTCTCATCTTAAAAGACTCGTCTCAGCCTATCCAGTGAGTTCATTGACTCTCCTCTTCTCTCGGCCTGTCAAGATCGTAGTTCTCCTCGCATCACATTGTCGCAAATCTCAGATCTCCTTGCCTCGCCATTGCCCTCTTTTACTTCTAGTTCTAGCTCTACACTCTTTCAGGCATATCTCCCTCACGTCATCACTAGCTATTCTTGGGAGCACAAGTGAGCTTTCATCGTTTGATCTTTTAATTTTTTTTTCATCTCATGAATTGATCAGTCTGTGATTCTTGATAGGATTCAAACAACATAAAATATTTTGGTTGATCGATCTATGATTCACTAATTCTTGCTGCATTTAGTGTCCTTTATGGATTAGAAATTTAATTCTTACTAATGCTTTAATTTAAGTTGCTGTGACTTGACTTTTCTGACTGAGTTATAATTTGATGTTTGATTACTGGAAAAATGTGGATTGGTAATAATTATGTTTTATATAAATTGATTATTGGCATGGAAATTCTAATTGTTTGATGAGCTTAAGCTGTGATTAGATTGATGATAAAAAATTTGAATGCAATATTTTCTTTTCATGCTCTCTCTTTAACTTGTTTAGTGAACTAGTAGTGGCTAATTGATTTTATTTAATTGTCTTCTATGTCCCATTATATGCAGTAAACAATGTCTTCTAGTTAAAAGAAACATATTAAAATTGGGGGTTCTGCTAGTAATAGGAATATGGCTGCTAATGGTAGGAAGGTGGATGATAATTTGCAAGCTAGTAAAGTGAATAATGCTATGATTGTGTCTGCATCCTAGAATAAGAAGGAAAAATCTGTTTGTTTTGGTAAAAGAATAGCTTCTGAACAAGGAGGGAAGCTTTCTGGAAGTAAAAGAGTCAAAACTTGCACGTTTGATGTTTGAAAGTCTCTTTCTAAAGTTATAATTGATGGAAAAACAAAGGCTAGATGTATTAGTTGTAATAAAGATCTAGTAGGATCTGGAGCTAATGGCACATCCCATCTGGCAAGACATGCTAATAATTGTCTTCAACTAGCTAAGTATCACAATGTTGGGTTAATGTTGATGGATAAAGAAGGAAAGTTGAGGTTTAAGAAGCTTGATGAAAAGGAGGTGCGGCATTCTTTGTCTATGATAATAATTGAACATGATTTACCTTATTCTATTGTTGAGTATAAATGGTTTAAGCGTTATTCTATTGTCTTGAATCCTAATGTGAAGTGTATTACTAGAAAAACAATAATAAGTGATGTCATGAAAGTGTATCATGGACACAAAGAAGCCTTGAAACAAAAATTGTTAAATAGTGTTAGAAGAATTTCCTTAACTTCTGATTGTTGGACAACTATAACCTTTGAAGGTTATTTATGTTTGATTGCTCATTTTGTTGATAAAAATTGAATGTTAAATAGTAAAATACTTTCTTTTTCACGTGGAACCCCCACATTTTGGAGTAAAATTAGCTAGAAAAGTATATGATTGTTTGGTGGAGTGGGGGATCAATAAGAAAGTATTTTCTATCACCTTAGACAATACCTTTACAAATGATAATATGCAGGAGAAATTGAAAGAGAGGCTAGCTTTGCAAGACAATGTAAGCTTGATTTGTGAAGGGGAGCTTTTTCATATAAGGTATTGTGCCCATATCCTAAACCTGATAGTTTAAGAGGGTTTGAAAGTGACAAGTACCGCTTTAAATAAGATTAGGAACAGCATTAAGTATGTGAGAGGATCAGAGGTAAGGATGATTACTTTCAAGCAATGTGTTGAAAAAGTTGGTGGAATTGATTGTTCAATAGGCTTGCGAATGGACGTGCCTACTAGATGGAATTCAACATTTGCAACGCTTGAGAGTGCATTAAAATATTGTTGTGCTTTTATTAGCTTATCTTGCTATGATACAAGTTTCACATCTTGCCAACACATGAAGAGTGGAGGAGAGGAGAGGAGATGTGCAATTTCTTAAGGCCATTTGATGTTATGACAAGGTTGATGTCTGGGTCATTTTATCCCACTTTAAATTTGCATTTCTCTCAAGTGTAAAAAATTTGACTCTTGTTGGATGAAAATATGCTCAATGGTGATCTTGTGATTTATGAAATGGCCAAAAGAATGAAAGGCAAGTTTGATAAGTATTGGAATGATTATAGCACTATCCTTGCAATTGCAGCTGTGCTTGATCCATGAATGAAGCTTCAAACGATACAATATATTTATGCCAAAATTGATCCTATAAGTTGCCATGCGAGAATTGGGAATATCCAAAGCAAATTGAAATATATTTTTAATCAGTATAAAGAGATGACTTCTATTTTTGATGTTGGGGCTGGATCAAGTTCAATAATGCCAATACATGCATATCAAACTCAATCCTCCATTACTTCTACTGCTTCAACAAAAACAAGCAATATTCAAGGGATTTTAATGTCAATTTTTTTATATTTTTAATCTTATTTTAATTTTTTAAGACATATATTACTTCAAATTTTTGCATGATGTAGGATTGGATTAGTCATACAAGTATGGATTTTATGTCTATTGGCAAGTCTGAGCTTGAATTTTATCTGGATGAAGCAATACTTCAGCCTTATGTATATCAAGAGTTGGATGTCCTTAATTGGTGGAATACTAATAAAGGTTAATTTTCAATTCTTTTGAAGATGGCAGCTAATATACTTAGCATTCCAATCACTACAGTTGCAAGTAAATCTGCATTCAGCATTGGTTCACGGGTTCTTACAAAATACTGGAGCACTCTTCTTCCTAATAATTTTCAGGCTCTTATTTGCACCCATAACTAGTTGCATGGTTTTCAAGATGATGGTAATTTATGATTATTTTTATATATTTTTTGTTTCTTGATTGGAAGCAAATTTTACTAAATTATATTATTAAACTTGTTCATTTATTGCAGATAATGAAATAGTGATTGAAAATGAGAGGAAATCATTTGAAGAAATTTCACCAATTGATATGTCCACTGAGAGTTTAAATGTAACTTCTGATGATAATGACAATGTCAATCAAAAGAGTCAAAAAGAATAGGGAATTAGAAAAAATTGATGGCATGATGTTTTGAACTTTATTATAAAATTTTCATCTTTTTTGTGAAAGGATTATACAGTTATGTAATATTAAACTTACTTTCAAATTATTTAAACACTTACAAGCTTTATTAGTACTTGGTAGCATGCCTTTGTTGTTAAATTAAGCAATTAAATTTTTAAATTTTGTTATTAATATTAATATTAATGTATTTTTTATGATTTATTACATGTATTTTACTAATCTAAAATGTGTTGTTATGTTTATATTATTGGAAAAAAAATTAACTTTTAAATTACAAATTAAAATTAGTTCAAAAAAGGTTAAAAAATTATTTTTAAAAAGTTTTAGGTATTCGGGCCAGCCCAAATGAGCCTAAAGCTTGAAGATGTTAGGGCTAGACTTGATATATAAGCTTTTTTTAAAGGTTATAATACTTTAAAGCCTGATTCAAATAAGCTCGATCCACTTAAATTATTAGATCTAGTTTCGAGAAAACACAGCAAGATTTTGACCACGGCTGAAATTCCTTGAAATTAGAAAATGTCATTTTTGATGCTTGTGCTCACTAGACTAATAAGATCTAAACAATTTTGATTTAAACTGTTTTTATTTATACTTATTAGAAAATTATTTTTTTAATAATTTTATTTTACCACCAATCTGAATAATATAAATTTTATTTAAATAATTTAATAAAATTTAAAATTTTAAAAAAATTTAAATTGATTTCCTAAATAAATTATTTACAATTTAAATTTAATATTACTTTTTAAATTTTTTATGAATTTTTATTTTAATAAATATATATTAATTAAATCATTTAAATTAAATGTGTATTATTCATACTGATAATAAAATAAATTTATTAATATTTTTATAATTTTAATTTTAATAAAAATAAAATAAAATTTTAAATTTAAATAGTTCAAATTGTATGAGCATTAAAACACACCCTGACGGGTATTGGGAAGCTAAATATTCTCGTGTTTATCCGTTAACACGTGACTTTATTCGAAACTATTAAACTGGCACAAAAAATGGGATTCATTTAATACCTCAAACTAAAATAAAAATAATTTAAAAATAAAAATAAAGTTCATACTTTTAACAAAACATAATAAGAAAATTAATTATTAAATGATAACTTTAGATAAAGTCGATAAAAAGATTTATTTCTAATCTCTACCAAAAATAAACTGTTGAGATTAATCTCTTAAGCATTCTAGAGTTCTCCAAGAAATCATCTTTTTTTTTTTTTGCATATACAATCAAAATTAAATAAGTATGCATACAAACATGTCAATATTAGAGTTTGAGATTTCTTCCGAGAAGAAAAGAGGTGGCATTGTTATTGGAGTAGTTTGTGGTTGACTATAATATAAAGGGAAAATAATAATTTAATCTCTCAAATTATCATAAATTTATTAAAGTTCTTAAGGACTTTTCTGTTATCATAAATTTATATAAATGAGCAAATTATCTTTGTTAAAAATAAAACGATTCACAAGTTTTGTTTAAATAATTATAACTTCTTTTATATTTACAACAACACAACAACAAATTAAAAATTAAACATGTAAAATTATAATTTATTATTGCAATAGGACATGGAGCTGTTTGAACTTGACCGAATGGGATGATAGTGAGATAGCTGATTGGGCAAGCAAGGAGTGAACTAAAATAACATCAGCAACTTCCTCACTCTATTCCTCCCCTTCTCCAACGATCTCACACTACTCTCATGCCTCCCTCTAACAATAGATTCTTCCTTTTTAATTCCAAGTTCCAACACTTACCCATGATCCTTTATTATTGTCTTTAAATTTGATGAATATATGTTTGTTCATTACTGATATTCTCATTCCTTACATTCATTCAATGTTGCACCTATGCTTCAAATGAATAGAGCTACCCACATTAGATAGATATGCATCACATATTCTCACACTTACATAATTTTTTGAAAAAATGACAATAAAATCTCTTTGAAATATATAAATGACTTTTGGTCCCTTGAAATATCATAATTCTCTTGAAGTCCTTAGGACCTTTTTTGTCATTAATAAATTTACATAATTATCAAATTACCTTTGTTAAAAATAAATAATTCACAACTTTTTTCTTATATTCGCAATAATGCAATAGCAAATAAGAAATTTAATATATAAAATTTGCTATTATATTACTATGAATTTATGAAGAAAAGTTATGAATATAAGAAAAAAGTTATCAATTATTTATTTTTAACAAGGATAACTTGATAATTTATATAAATTAATTAATGATAGAAAAGTCCCTAAGAACTTCAGGAAAATTATAACATTTTAAGAGATTAAATTTTTATTTATATATTTTAAAAGAATTTTATTGTCATTTTCTATAATTTTTTACTAACTCAGATATACTCCAAAACAAAATAAACAGGAGAAGAATTTGTATTATTTCCTACTTGTTAATTTTGGTATTTAGGTGATATATATGGTCGGGAACTCTAGCTTTGGCCCCCCCACCCCCGGTAATCCAAAGTTGGGTCGGCCCCTGAATACAGGAAAGCATAATGATCAAATAATACTGTAGATAAATAATTGTTTAAGTAGTGGTGGGTCCTAGGTCCTCACTTTCTTTTCGCGTGTTTAGCTTTTCCGGCAAAATTATTGAGAACACTATAAGATAAAAAATTTTATAAAAAAAATTAAGATCTTTCAAATAAATTAAGATTAAGTGAATTAAGGTCATATTTTAATTCAGTTGAAAGATTTAGTTTTTTTTTTCCTAAATAACCTTACGTCATCATCCTTCTTGCCAATTTTCCCTTTTTCACAATTTTTTTTTAAATCTATATTTTTTTAAAATTTAGTTTTTTTGTATTGTCATTTTTTTATTGCATATATGAATCCCCTAGTTAGAAACAATTATGTTTAAAATACTGTTGAATTGTAAATGTGAATACTTTTTTTTAATGAGAATTTGTTTTATATTGTCATTTTATTCCCCTACTATTTATTAGAATATTGTACATTATAGAAATATTCATCTTCTTTTACACTTCCTTCAATTCTAGCACATGACAACGAACAAGCTAAACGCGAAACTCGATAATGATACTTTAAATGAATGATACAGTTTGTTAATTTTAGATTTTTAGTATCAACAGAATCTGACATGGCTTCTATTTGTTGCTAACTTGTTCAATAGACCAGCCAGGCTTTTCTTCTTACTTGGTCCTTGAGATCCATCATCCTCAGTCGTACAGTTTGACGGCAACAAAGGTTCCGGCGAGCTGCCCCGCTTCTCTCCAATGACTACTATTGCCGGCTCCGATCCAATAAGGTGTGGGAAATTGAGCTTGGCTTTTCTGCCATGCATCTTGAAAGCAGCTCTGTCATAAGCCAAAGCTGCGTCCTCCCCGCTCTCATAGGTTCCAAGCCATGTCCTTGCGCCGTTCCTCTTCGGGTCCCGGATCTCCACTGTGAACTTCCCCCATGGCCGCCGCCTCACGCCTCGGTAATTCCTCCATCGAGGTGGCGCGTTCTTTTCACACGCCACAGATCCTGTGGTATTACCATTAACCTTATCATCGTCATAACCACCTGAATTCATACCGTCGTCATTATCCCCGTCCCAAAACGACATACCACCGGAGTTACTAACACCCTGCTCCGGCAAAGCAGAGTCGTAGTTCAGATTCCTCCATGTAGGTGGCGCGTTCTCCTCACGCCCCACAGATCCTTCATCATTTCCATTAACCCAATTATGACCATCTCGTTTCACAGTGTGGTCATTCTCGCCGGAAAACACCGTACCAGTGGAGCTACTAGCACCCTGATCAGGCAAAGCCGTGTAGCAGTTCAAGTTGGAAGTAGGGTCCCCGGCCGCCGTGAAGAAGCCATTATTCATGTGAATCATGAAGGAATAAGGATCATCTTCAATCAGGTAATGTTGAACTGATTCAAAAGGAGAACGATTAGGGTTCATTTTGAGAAGCTAATAAGTTTGATGAGAGTACTGAAGCAATGGATCTGTGAAGCATGGCTTATATGTATATACATTCTCTTGGCTCTATTTATAGGGTAGAGAGAGAAGAAAAAAATTGATCCTATTTATAGAACCCTTGTCCATTTCAGATGCTCTTTTTTATATTTTTGTCTTTATTAAATGCTTTGAATAAAAATACCACTAAGAAGATTTAAGAATATTTATTATGGATAAAGATGAAAATTATTAAATTTTAAGATAAAATTAATAAATTTTAAGGTTTTCTTTAGTTCTGGTGAAACATACTAAAAGTGACTTATAAATAGGATTAAAGGGAATATATGCTTATGTATAGTGACTACTTACTTGTGTTCAAAGTGACAATGATGCATGTTATTCCCTCCATCCCAAATTATAAGACACTTTTAGAAAAGATTTGTCATTTCAAAATATAAGACATTTTGATAAAAATAAGGTTTCATTAATCATACTTTTTCAATATTACCTTTCCATATATTCTCTTTCTTAAATATTATTTCATCAATGGAGTAGTAAATGAAGGGCATTTTTGAAAGTTTATATTTTTTGTCTTAAAAAAAAAGTTGTAAAGTGTATTTAATGAGCTTTATCGATATGTGAGTTTTTGTTTAAAAGAGTCTTACAATTTAGGATGGAAGAAGTATTTAATTACTCCATCTGGTTCTAATTTTTAAGTTACTTTCGGTATGTTTTACCAGAAGCAAGAAAAATCTTAAACCTCATTAACTTTGTCTTAAAAACATTTAATAAGGACAAAAATATAAAGAGAAGTATTAAAAATTGATAAGTACCCAATAAAGAGAACTACATTTTTTCTTTTTTCTTTTTTCCTACTCTATAAATAGGACCAAATAAGTATTGTTTTTGTTGTTTCCTGGAAACTTCAACTGCGTTAATTTGGAGTAGTTGTGATTGCGCGTGTGATTGGTTCATTGCTTTAATTTGTTGCGTAATAAGCAGCATGACAGAAGCAACACTAATCAAAGATTAAAAGCCTAATTATTCGAAGATTAGACAAAACCTGAAAGTTCTTAGACGATATTACGTATCCTCAGTCCCAAATTATAAATCCTTTTCAAACAAAATTACACATATCAATAAAGTTCATTAAATATATATTATAATTTTATTTTTTAAAATAAAAATATAAACTTTTAAAAATACTTTTCATTTAATACTCTATTTATAAAAGAATACTAAAGAGAGATAATATAATGAGAAAGGTAAGATTGAAAAAATATTATTAAAAATATTATATTTTTATTAAAGTGTCTTATATTTTAAAATATTCAATCTCTATAAAAAAATATGTTATAATTTAAAATGAAATGAGTATGACTTATAATAAAAATAAATAGTCTTTTATATTGCAGTAAACCACAAACCATTCCAATAACAATGCCACTTTTCCCCCCGCCACCCCAAAACCCCGCCCAAAAAAATCTATTTGATTATTGTATGCATTTAATTCGATTGTATTTCTTGGAGAACTACTCTACAATGCTTAAGCGATTAATCTCAACTGTTTATTTTTGGTAGAGATTAGAAATAGATCTTTTTATTGACTGTCTCTGAAGTTATCATTTAATAATTAATATTCTTATTAAGTTTTGTTAAAAGTATGAATTTTTATTTTCAGATTATTTTTTTTTGAAATGTTGAAGTATTAAATGAATCCATTTTTTGTGGTTTCGAATAAAGTCATGTGTTAACGGACAAACACAAGATTATTTAGCTTCCAAATACCCCGTCAGGGTGTGTTTCAATGTTCATAAAATATCCACTATCCAAATTTAAAATTTTGTTTTATTTTTATTAAAATTAAAATTATAAAAATGTTAAAGAAATTATTTTATTATCAATATGAATAATACAAATTTAATTTAATATTCCTTTTATGAAAATAAAAATTTTAAAAAAATTAATATTAAATTTAGATTGTTTAGAGTTCATTTAGATAACAAATTTAAAAAATTCTAAAATTTTTAATATTTAATTAAACCATTTAAATTAAATTTATATTATTGGTGATAAAATAAATTTATTAAAAATATTATAATTTTATTTTAATAAATATAAATAAAAAACGTTTAAATCAAAATTTTTCAGAGAGCACGAGCATCATCAACAGTCAGCGACAACTTTTTCTAATTTCAATGAATTTCAGCACCTGATCCACACACGTCATTTTTTCCTCTCGCCTGTGAGAATCTTGGTCCTGTGAGTGACCCTTTTCCGCTGTCGTTGTTTGAACGGCAGCTGTTCTAAACCCTTTACTTTGTTTCCTTCATTTTGGTTTCTTGTGAGTTTGAGTGTCGTGAGGGTTTGTTCGTGTGACTGTGTGCACGTACTGTGGGTGTGTGCGTTGGTAGTTTGGAGGCATATATGGAGGTGGGACAGAGCAGTCGGGGTAAGAAAAAAACAAAGGAGGTTGTCCTGAATCTGGAGAGAAGAGAGAGAGAGAGAGAGAGAGAGAGAGAGAGAAGAAAGGAGGAGCGTTGGTGGCAAAAATTTTGACAGATAAAAAGCTCAATAAGCCTGTCGTTGTATCGATGATTAAGAAAGGGTGGAACCTTGATGAAGAGGGTGACGGTGGATGATATTGATACTGACAAAAATGCTTTCTTGATCAGATTTGATAAAGAAGAGGATTATTATAGAATTCTCAAGGGACGTCCCAGGTCAATACAAGGATTTCTTTTCAACCTACAGATCTGGGAAGATTATACGGGGCATAAAGAGGTTGATTTCAGTTTCTGGGTTCAGTTCCACGGTCTTCCTCTCGAAGCCTTTCATAGAGATAATGCCATTACTCTTGGTCAAGCAGTGGGAGAAGTTGTTATGCATGAGAACCCACAAGAAAATAAGAAATTTACGCCAAGTTTTGTTCGGGTGCAAGTTATTGTCAATATAGCTGAACCTTTAATCTCTAGCTTTTGGATACCCAGGCCGAGGAAAGAACCTGGCTGGATCACAGTTCGATATGAAAGGCTTCAAAACTTTTGTTATGGAGGTGGCCGCATTGATCATGATGGTAAAAGTTGTAAAGCGGCTTATGGTAGTGACGATGAGGATAGTGATGAAGGGATCGAATTTGGGAGTTGGATGAGCACACTGCATGTTAAAACCATTAATGAGGTGCTGGTTGTTCATAAGGAGGGGTGGATGGAAGCAGGTCTGAGGTAAAAGAACCATATATACGACGGCCGGAAAATTGCAGCAACCTCCAGCATCCAAGAACAGCTTCAAAAATGGTAATTTCCATAGTGAAAACGTTACGATGGTCCTGGCAGATCTGGTGGAATCAAGATTAATGACCACATAATGAACTGAATGATTGATACTGGACATGATAAAGTACTTTTTGAGACAGATTGCTTGCTGCTTTTCAACATTGTCGATAAAAAAAAAATTCTAGACTTGCTTGAGTGGAATTGTCGTGGACAACTGTGTGCTCTTAAGAAGGTGGGCCCTTTGGGGTGGGTTTTTCAACCATCGCCTTCTTTGTTGTCTCTTCGAACCTCTGATGCTGTGGAAGCTATGAATCATGGGGCTGATACTTAGAATTCAGGAACCAGGACTGGAGTTGGCTGGTATTTCTTTGCCTTCTCTTTACTATAGTTTCTTTTTATTTTTTGTCTTTTGTCTTTACGTGTTGTTTCTGGACCTTCGTGCGCTTTTGGTTGGCTGTTGAAGTGTCCTTGCACCAAAAAAAAAAAAAAGGAGAGAGAATTATAGTCCAGCTTCCTGAAAAAAATTAATTATAAATAAGGATTAACAATAAATTTTATTAAAAAATAAATCATGATTAATAACAATTCATTTTATATTTATCTTTATTTGTAATTAATTTTTTTTGAGAGGATGGTAGTTGTAATTCTCTAAAAAAAAAAGAATTTCAGGACGTGGTCAAAATCTTCATCGTATCTTCTTGAAACCTACGTGTCAACAAACTGTTTTAAGTTTTATTATGATTTTAGATTTCATCTTTTTTAAGGCAGCTTTTGTTACTAAAATAAAACATCAGATGAAATTTATTGCAAAAATTTACGCTATTAACAAGTGATGACCAATATTATGAATGATTAATATAATATTCATGTCTTGTTCAACACAAGAAGCCCATATGTAATCAAACTAAATTTTGTTGGTATTTTAAAACTTACTCGATTAAATTAGAACTTAATAATATTGGATATTTTAATATTTGAATTTTAAAATTTCATTAATTTTTTATTTGAAAAAAATTGAACAATATTGTACAGAATACATATACAGTCTTAATTCATTCCCAAAATGTGTGGGCCCTTCAAGATGAATTATTTGACTTTGCCATCACAATCAAACCAAAAACATTGTATTTAGGTTCAGATTTGAAATTGAAAAATGTCGTATTGTATATAGTTATAGACACACTATTTATATAAATACAAATGTCACGTTGCCCTGTCCGTGTGGGTCAGGAGAATAAACTGTTGCCGACAGAGAAAGACAAATAATAAAATGTGACCTTGCGTGGCCTCCACTTCAAATGTCATTCTCTCGTCCAGTCTCTTCAAAAATAGGAGAAATATGGAGGGCACTGCTAAGAAAATTAAATTAGTTTATCTTAAGATTTTGATTTCAAATTTTAAGATATGCGATCATAAAAATAAATATATCAAAGGTATTTTTAAAGTATTTGTAAGGTTATTATTGAAAATAATGGTCTGGTCAAAGCTTTGGATTGGTTGGAGGCAGTAGGTAATAATATTAAGATATTAAAAGCCAAACTAATCATTAAACCAAGTTAGGTTAGGAGTCAAGGATCAAGAGTTCAATCATAGTTGAACCAAGAGTCAAGCCATAGTCAATCCTGTCATAATAAAATAATATATTTTTTATTATATAGTAAATCATAAATATTTTTTAAAGTAATGCAAATGTATAGAATTTATAATATATAGAATTTTTTTTTCTAATAATCAATTTTAGTTAAACATGTACCTACCAACATGTGCCTATCCATTTGTAGCCTAGAAAATATGGTTTAGTAAATAAATAGGCTTATACTAGCATTAGTATTTTGAGTGAGAAATATCAAAGGAAAGAAAGAAAAGGAAGGCCAGGATCAAGAGATGCATTTACAGCAACCATAATTCCAAAAAAAAAAAAACTATCTAGTCTAGTTAAGCAACCATGACCTAGGAGTAAGAATCATCTTTTTGCCCTCTTCAATGTTTGCAAACATCTACATGTGTGTTTGGATAGCCATATTAATTGATTTTTTGAGGAAAAAAATTGATTTTGGCTTCAATTAGCCAAACGTCAAGTTTTTTGGTTAATCGATTTGTGAGGTGAAAATCGATTTTTTTTTTCTGAAGCTGCCAATCCAAGCTTTTGCAGAAAAAATTTATTAAAAAATGTTGGAAAAAATTACAAAGAAATGCCCACAAAAAATTACAAATAAAGCACATAATTTAATAAAAATAAAATTAAACTCTCTTCTCTTCTCTTTTTTTTTCTTAATAAAATTCAAACTTTTATCCTCAAAAAATTAATGTTTGGTATTTAAGAATTAAATTATATAGTAATTTATATAGCTAAAAATATTTTGATTAAATTATCCCAATATTTTCAATTCTGTTAAAATCAATTTTTAAAAATAATATCCAAACATATTGCGTTATAATATAATCAATTATAATTAAAATCTATCACTTAATCAATTATTTTCATAATTTATTATACCCAACTGAAATCTAAATAGGCACTACGTCAATCACCTCAACTTTTAAACCAACCTTCATAGATTGGCTCTTCAGTTCAGTCTTTACAACTTAGACAATGTTTGGATAACATTTTAACTAAGGTTTGGGCTAGGATGTTAAAAGCTCTTTGGAAAGGAAAAAAAAATTCATGTTTTTGGAAAGGAAAAAAAAAATTCATGTTTGGATAGAAAATTTTTGAGAGAATTATAGTCAGTTCCCTCTGAAAAAAATTAATTATAGTTAAAGATCAACAACAAGTCTCATTCGAAAAAAAAAGTCATGTTTTACATTTTAATAACAATCCACTTCACATTGGTCCTTATCTATAATAAATTTTTTTCAGAAAAGGCTGACTGTAATTCTTCTTAAATTTTTCTAATGGACTTATGGATTAAACATGGCGTTGACTGTGAAGCTATTTTTTTTGGCCTCTGGCATTGAGTATTTGCAGTCAGTGGGGGTATTGAATATATAAAGGGAAAATCATTCTAAAGTCCCATGGAAGTACTTAAAATACGCTGAGATCTCATGAATTTAAGAAATAGCTGCTAGGTCCCTAGGGACCTAAAGGTGAATAAGTCTAAAAGTAAAATTACCCATTTGCCCTCTATTTGAAATATGGAAAAATCAGTCCGCTTCCCACTAACCCATGAAACTGAAAACAACTCTCTCTTCCTCATTCTACTGTGCTTCGGAGCTAACCGCCGACCACTATTCTCACAGTTGCATTCCATCGGAGAAGACCGTCGCGCTGTTAGAGAGTAGAAAACTTAAAGGAGTAAGAATGAGAGTAGCTTGCTCCTGCTCCAGTGACTCATATTTGCCCTAATCGCCATTATCAGACTGTCTCTGTCGTCCTCTCCCGCCGTCTCGCTACCACTGGTTCAACTGCCATTGATTCTACGTTTTGTTCTCCTATTATTCCTTTCTTTATTCTTTTATTTTTTTTGCTGGTATCTCGGTTGTGACTTTAATTTTTTGCATCTCTGTTTTCGAACATCACTATAATTTTCATCTCTATTTTTTTGCTCGTATGTCGATTTTCTTCTCACCTAATTTTTCACATGTGTGAAGTAATCTCCACATTAAGTTAAAACAAATGCCAGTCCCAATCTCCACATTACAGAGCCTTCTCTGTCATCTCCTTGCCAAACCCTCTCCGCCATTACAATTAAAGGGAAATTTTTGTCACAGAGTTGCATAATCCTTCACTTCTTACTCCATCAAAGGATGAGCCAAATGGGAGCCTACTTGCCAAACCGTCACCATTTGAGTTCTAATTTTTCCCCACTCCAACTTTAAAATGGTCTGACAAGCCATTTTCAATACATGTTGAACTTTCTCATCCTTCATATTATTGGCTAGCATCCTTTGAATCAAATGTGGTTGAAGATTATTGTATTTTCATAGTTTGAAGAGATTTGTGTTATTATCACTCTCACTTAGGCATGACAAGCAGTTATTAAGATTAGAAGTACTGCCTTGACTGGATATACATGCACCTCACATTGAACTTTTGTATAAATGTCATTTAGACACACCTAGAGTTAGTAGATTATTGGATATACATGCAACCGAAAGAAGATCTACTGTTAACTTGCTTAAGGATACTGGTATAATTATTTGTAAATAGAAAGAGGAAAGGAGATAATGATTTGCTGTATAATGGCTAAGGTTATGTGAGTAGTTTCTGAAATTACTGCTTAAAGTTTTCATCTTCAGGGACGATAAATGATCAAGTATATTTTCGATATGTTGCAAAAGTGTAGTTATGCATGAGAATTTTGTAATTACTTAAGGCACGTATATGCATGTTTCAACTTTCAACTACTCCTCTTGCATTTTATATTTTTATTCTGGTATGTTTAACTTCCAATTCTGCTTAAAAATATGTAATTTTAAATATGTACAAATTTTTCCATTGACAACAACTGCTTTCTTTGTTGACAACAACCATATGCTGTATTAACCAAAATCATTTATTCCATGAATGACAACTAATTACTTTAATGACTACAACCATAAACTCCATTGACAATAATAGTATGCTCCATTGACTAGTGAACCGTCATGCCTCTGTGACTTGTGTTTTTTTCTTATTAATAAACAATGCCAGTGCAGAAATCTTTAAGTTAGAACTTAGTAATAACTAGTATACATATATCTCTTTTCAACATATCTAATTAAACTTTTCTATTTTTTTTAGATAAAGGAAGATGGAAGATAAAGCAAAGACAACAATGAAGAGATATACCGTACTATTTCATACGCGCTGCTCTCTTAGCTAATTTGGTGAAGTAGTAAAGTATGTTAAGAAAGATGAGAAATTATAGAAAAGGGTTGAGAAGCGAGGATTCCATAGGCTTCTTGATGTGTCTTGTAAAAAAATTCAAAGAGATATTTGTGGAGATTTGATGCGTGCCTTTAACCCCCCAACTCTTGAAATATGCATAAGGGGAAAAATCAAGTAAATGAAGGCCAAGGATGTGAATGACTTGATAGGCTTATGTAGTAAGGGTAAGCAGATTACTGGGATGTCAATGTGAATGATAAAGCTTTCAAGAATTTGAGAAATACTTATTATAAAATGCCTTATAAGGAAATAGCTGAAATGATTATATCTAGAAAGGAGGTAGCTAAATTTGAGTTACTTTTTGCAATGTATGCATTGGGAACCTTGCTATTGCTGACCGCAAGTCTTGAGGTTAACGACCATATATTGAAGGTTGTTTATGAGACACAAAAGAAACCAAGCACATATGATTGGGCTACATTCATTTTTAATGAACTTTGCAAGGAGGTAGAAGGCTATAAGAAACAGTTGAGCAAAGGGAAGGGAAGGACGAGGAAGAACGTTAGGGGATGTATCTACTTTCTAATGGTAAGTGTGTGTTCAATTTGCATTAATCCAAAGTGATAGCCTTTCAAAGTTTTCCATGTAAAATTTTTATATTTATACTAATTTGTCAAGGTTTTAGGTATGGGGCTTCCAAAATTTTCTAGTTGGCCAAAGTTTTCCAAAAGCCGTAGATGCTCTAAAATATTGGGACGATGATAAAGTGAATGCAAGAGTAAAGTTAGAGAAAAAGAGCAATCAAGGCATCTTGCATGAGCCAACTACTGTACCTGGTAGTTCATCTACCAAGGTGTATCAAGAATCGGCATTTGTTCACCTGGTATGTATAAAATGGAGTACAATGGACAGATATATATGGTCTTATTTATGCACTGAGTCATAAATTGTCTTGCAGGAAGTAAGGAGGCTGTACAGAAAAGTACTGTCGTTTGTGTCTGACATTGGAGAGGAGCTAATGAACTTGCAATCAATGCTGCTTGGACAAGGCTCAAGAGGGGAAGAAGGTGAAAAATCACAAGAGGAAGAAGATGATGATAAAGGGACAGATTCTGAGGGAAAGAATGAAGATGAAAAAATAGAAGAGGAAGGAGATAAAGAACCTGTTGATGAGGGGATAGCTTCGGAGGAAAAAAATGAAGATGAAAAATTTGAAGAAGAAGAATATAATGAAGAAGGAGCTAAATGGAAAGGTTTTGAGGAGGGAAGTGGAGATGAACAATCAAAAGAGGAAGAGAATGAAGAAGAAAAATTAGAAGGGGAAGAAGATAAAGAAAAAGATGATGAATGGCAAGGTTCTCCTAAAGAAAAGGGCGACAATGACAATTCAAAAAAGGAAGAGGACGAGGAGGTAGGTGTAGGAGGGAAAGATTCTGTCGAGGATGAGGAAGAGAGAGGAGAAGAATAATCAAGTAAACATCCTAGAAGATCAAAAAGAGATAAAAGACCTGTTGTGAAATCTCCATAGGTTAGAACTAATGTTGGAAAGAAGAGAAAAATGGATGAAAAGGAGAAATTATTTCAAATATGCACAACACCATGTGAGGAAGATGAGGGTGACAAGTAAGTCCCTATACTGTGCCTAAAAACTAACTGACTAAAATAATAGTGACAATCTATTTATTTTTTCCTTCTTCTTCAATAGGATTATTGTAGATTTGTATGGCTACTACTTGACTCGTGCAGAGCTATAATGTTTTGGTGGAAAGAGATGGATTAGTGACAAGGTGATATCAATGGATACTCGAACTTTGGTAGGTGACCAAAAGAAAAATGAAGGGAAAGTCTGGAGACATATCTTTAGTTCTGAGTTCATGCTAAAAATGATCAGCAACCCTTTGAAATGGATGGTAGATGATAACAAGGGAGAAATATTTCCTGAGTTTATTGGTATAACATTGCTAATTGTAATTTCATTTTTGGCCTAACTCTTTTCATAGTCACTGCTTTTGCTATGCCTTTGAGACCAAGAGCAAGAACTTTTATGTGTTAGATTTATTGGTCAGTAACATGTAGTATTTCCAAAGACAGCAGGAAGAGGAAGAAGAAGAGAATGTTGAGAAGAAGGGCAAGGGAAAGGAGAAGAAGAAGAAAAAGAAAGGACAATTGGATCTCAAAGAAATGATGGCAAGAGGATGTGTATGTCTATACTTGTCACTCGACATTACTAACATCTATATTTGTCATTGTCTTGTTGCCTAGTTGTAAATCAACATTGCTAACATTGCAAGTCTTGAGTTTGCAGAGGAATTACTTTTACTCTCTACTTCATGCAGTCAAGCCATAATTGTTTGAGGATGATATTAGCACAAACATTATATGGGCTAAAGTTCATGTGTAAACTGATAGGTGAATTCTTTTTATGTTTATATATTATTAAGCTTATATTTATATGTGGAAAATGAATTTTTGTTTTAGAATTGAGATTCCCTTCTTTTACTCTTTGGCCTACCAAGAGGCTTTTTAGTCATTGGTGGCTCCAAGAAGGTTTGGGTTAATAAATTTGTCACCGTTAATGTTCTGGACATGGACAGTCATATATGGCTATCGGCTTCATGCTGCTGGCATATATCTTTTCTTGAGCAGTAAACTTGTAACATGCATCCATAAAATTATATACATTGCCATGAAGTAGCTTGATTGCTGCACAAGCATGTACACAAGGTATTTCACTCATTTGCCATGCTAAACAAGAGTATGTACGTGCTGCAAGATCAATATTCAAGCGTATTAGTCCACTAAGTGATAGAGTTTGCACAGAGATCAAATTTTCTCCATAAATCTGTGCGTGTAAATTTATAGCTCTCACAACTTGCTCTATAACCTTTACCTTAACGTTAGACCCGACATCGTGTTTTTAATTTCCTATAGCCGCTTTATTAGCGACCATCTTCTTTGCCAATTTCTCTCTATGCTCATGTATTAAGACATTAATATTGTGTTTTCTCTCTTTCACAATCCAAGCATTAAAGGATTCTACAAGATTAGTTGTGATATTATCCCATCGTTTATATCTAAACTTGCATTGAGCCCATCGTTCTACATCCCCTTGGGTTTTAACCCATTGTATCAACTGTAGACAAAACATTCTTAGATTCCCCATTGCAACATTAAATTCAACCTCATGCCTTGCATAGGCAATTGCATCAAGCAATTTCAATGCATCATCTTTCATGTTGCTCGAGGTATGCCTCTTACCTTATTGATTTTCATAAATGCTGTGCTAAAATTTTCCTTCACATGCCGATAGCAAAATGCATGTCTCTCACCACCACCAAATATAGCTTGCACGGCACCAATAATCACATTATTCTGATCAGAAACAATTGTTAACTCCGCTGATCTTGTTATGTCTTTGACATTTTAAAGAAACCAAGACCAATCTTCTAATGTTTCCCCACTAACAATGGCATATGCTATCAAAAATAAGTCATTGTCAACGTCATATATACATGCTGATAGCATTATTCCCTTGTATGAACTACTTAGGTGACATCTATCTACATAAAATATGGCTCGACAACCTCCTAGAAAATTGAATATGGAGCATCCATAAACAATGAGTAGCCTCTCAAATCTATTATTTGAGGCATTCCATTTCACAACTGTCATCTAACCAGTTTTCATTAATCGATCACAAATCCAAGGAATTATGCTATAAGAATATTCTGCACGACCATGTATTTCCTGTAATGCTTTTTCTCTTCCCCTATAGGCTTGACTGTAGTTTAATCACACACCATACTCTCTATACAAGTCTCTTACAAGTTCATTAGCACCTTTGTCTATATTAGACCTTAGAGCATCAACCATGATTGATGATGTTAATTTTAACCTTACCGGGTACGACACAATAAGGTTGTCTTGCGCATTATGGGTGTGATCATTGTTGAATTTTATAACCCTTAAAATCTCATTATCTTTCCCTATTGAATATGCTGCAATGTTCCATTCACAGCCCTCCACCTTGCAATATGCAATGATCTTCTCTTTGTTATTCTTCTTAAACTTGTATGAAAACTTGTGGGAGATGCTATACTTGTATAGTGCTTGTCTAAAGGCATCAACATTAGGAAAAAACTGCCCTTTACCTACTAATAAATCCTTCCATTTCATATAACTCATTTTAAGTATTGATGTAGGTACTATTTGTACAACGCATGCCAATTCTAAGTCTTCAATCTCAGGATAGATACTTGGTGAAGAGAAAGAGCATCCATCTGAAACTCTTAATAAATTATCAATCCTGCATTCAATGACAACATTAGAATTGTACTTTTCAATATATTTGCATTAACAAAAAAATTTACACAACTTACACATGTTGGATCTCTAATGGGCAATCCGTTGATTCTTCTATGGTGTCAATCCCATTTGCAACTACATACACATGTCCACTTTGTTTGTTATACTTGATCAGATGTTCTACTCCCTCATCATCAACTAGATCTACAAGTGTGCTTACATCAAAATTGACTATGAATTTTAACTGGATTATACTGCTTTCATTTACTATAATTGATGATATCATTATTGTCAACTCTTCATATGTTGTCCCTTCCTTTATTGTTCTTGTTCTAACACTCCCTCTAACATATTGCATACTTCCTTGGTCATCATTTTGAAAATGCTCCCTATATGGAAAAAAACATAATATATGTTCTCCAAAAGAACTTGTCATCTTACAGGTCAACCTGCACCACACACAGTGTATTGATAACTAGAAAATGTGTATTGACAATACATTTATCTACTATTAGCAACATGCAGTGTTATTTAATAGTAGAGATTTTTCAACGAAACAAGCTTACCTCAGATGCTTGGGAATAATATATAAAATGTCCTATATGAAAAAACATAACATAATACGTGTTTTCCAGTAGCACTTGCATTCTCACTTGTTAGCTTGCACAGTACAGTGTATTGACAACTATTAATACTATATTGACAACACAAGAAAACACTATTGACAACATGTTGAGATATTCATATAAGATATTTGTCAACAGAACAGTGTTGCAACAGATTATTCCATATATCAGCTATGCAAACTGAATGATCGTAGGTTTACCCAGAAAGCATTATCCTACCCTTAAACAATAATGAAATCATTAACGCATAAGAAATCATTTACCCAGCTAACAATGGATATACTACTGTTAATCGATAATTTATGTAATCGTTTACGGCCAACAATTGTTTATCTAGAAAATTTATTTTCTATTGATGAAATGCTGCTGTTGCAGAAGAAATACTCCTAACTCACTTAGATGAAGACAAGGGCTGTAATCATGGATATGAGGAAGTGAAGATGATCTTACCGTGATCAACAATCATGGATATGCAGCAACCTTCACTATTGCTGATCATGGGTTTTGTAAGACGTGCACGTGCAAGCAAAATCTTCTTTTCAATGCTAAAGGGTAAATGGGTAATTTTATTTTCAAACTTATTCACTCTTAGGTCCCTAGGAAACTGACAGCTATTTCTTGAATTCATAGAACTTCAGCATATTTTAAGTGCTTCCATGGGATCTTAGATTGATTTTCCCATATATAAATGACAATTATTTTTTTGTTACCCTTTTTCTCTATTCCATATGGGCTTGTACAAACTAGTCTCAGACATGTGCATAAGGATCAATGATTTGTCTTTTTATGATTTTTTAGGCTCTAAACTCTCAGGATAAAAAAAAATACATATGAAAAACTTTTTAATTTACAATTGAAGAAAAATGCGTAGACAAATATTAATATTAAATTATATTATTCTAAATTTAAATTTAAAGTTTGCAAAAAACACGTGTAATAAAAATTCAACTGCATTATTTTTAATTTAGTAATATTCAAATTTTTACTAATTTTATACCCAATGCATTTTATATTTGTAATCTAATTTTTTTAAAACTATTATTTTATGTTTAATATCTTTTCTAAAAATATCAAATTTTTCACAAAAATATATACAAGAAAATTCATATTCATTTTTGTCATTATACATCTTAACTGACTTTTGAATCAAATCATCTAAACAAATTTTAGTTTGTTTAGTTGGCTTTTAAAAAAAAAAAGATATCCAAACATAAATCACGCTAAAGTCACAAATTTTTTTTAACCTCAGTTAATTATAACCCAAATACAAATTTTTTAATCCAAACACATGCTTATTCTTTACACATTGGGTCTGACTCCTTATCTTTCTTCCTTCTTTCTTCATATTCTGTTGATACTATTCTTTCTTTATTTGCTTCGGTCGTCTTCTTTCTTCATCTGCTTTCTCCTCCTTTTTTTCTTAGTTTAGAAATTTTTTAAAAGTAACCCGCCCGACCCAAGGGGCTGGTGAGTCTCAGGTTAACCCGGGTTGCTTGGAACCTAAAAAAACTACCAACTCAAACCAGACACACAACGGGTTCACCAATTTTCCAGTTTGACTAGTTGATTCAGTTTTGAAAACCATGAATAATGCTTCCAAGTTTTCCAAGACACTAGGTGATTGAATAACCAAAAAAAAAAGATGGGAGAAAATGTCATGCTCACATAGACTAGCAAATGTACTGATTAAACGGCAAAAATGCTCTTGATATTGGATATGTAATCTCACAACTTAGTTCTCAGAAAATCAATTTAATAATAGTTATATCTTAATATTTTTTAGGGTGAATTACTAAAAAAAGAATGTCTTCGAGAGAAAAATTGTTGTTAGGAACCAAATCAATTTTAAGGACCAAACTGATGATTTTGATATTTAGAAAACACCCTAACCAAATGACCAAATTACACCTCTATGTTAAACAAGCAAAATAAAAAAAACATTGATTCTTCTCATGCATTCCCTAATAGGAGAACTACCATAGAAATAAAGCAACGATCAATTGTGATAGACGACACTGATGAAGGAGCAACCAATGGTGTAGTAAGGATGTGGTCAAACAAGGTTAAGAATGACTGGACGATGAGCCGCTTCCTTATTCTTAGATGCATCACCCTTGGCCTTCAATGCTCCCTTCTTATAAGATGCATTTGTCCTTCGCCATCACTGTAAAGCTTCTTGTTTTCCTTTAAGAAACTTGCCTGGCCTGCTTTGTCAGTCACTCATCATGTAATTGTAACAAGGGATTAGCAAACAACCAATTATTACACAATGTAATTTTCCTTATATTCGATGAAATTATCAAATTTTCTTTGCACCCAAAGCCTATAAGATTGCACCTTGCACCCTAAGCTTATACCTTTGCACCTAAACCTCTAGCCTCCAACCTTAGAAAATTTCATGTAATTTAGTTGCTTTTGTTATCACTTTCAGGATAACAGGCTATATTTTCATAAAATTTGCAACTTTATGCATGGTGTGCACAATCTCCTGTTTATTTTTTTTATTCCAATTCGTTGTGACTTTTAGGATAATAGATAGTGTTTTCATGTAATTTAACTACTCATGGAGATGTAGAGGCTGAGTAATTCAATAATTTTATGAAATATATTGCAAATTTCATGATATAATAACTAGTTGTTTGCTAATCCCTTATTACAATTACGTGATGAGCGGCTAGCAAAGCAAGCCAATCAAGTGCCTCAGAGGCAGATGAGAAGCTCCATAGAGAAGGTGAAGGACAATGCATCGCAAATTAAGGGACCATTAATGGTGAAGGATGATGCTTCTAAGAAGAAGGAAGCATCATTGTTGTTTAGTCATTCTTAACCTCATCCAATCATATCCTCTCTTAAAACATTGATTGCTCCTTCATCGACGTCATCTGTTAAAGCCAACCATTGCTTTTTCTTTTTGGAGGTTCTCTAATTAGTGAATGCATGTGAAGAATCAGTGTCTATTTTGTAAAATTTCATTTGTTTAATGCAGATAGGCAATTTAATCATTTGGTTAGAGTGTTTTTAAATATTAAAATTAGTTTGTTCCTTAAAGTTGATTTGTTTTGAGACAACAATTTGCCTCTCAAGGAGTCCCCCCTAGCAATTCTCCCTATTTTCACTAGAAATTTAATAAAATATATTTACAAATATGAGAACGTTAGTTACGGGAGCGCCTAGGTACGAAGTGTCATTTTTGAAGCGCTAAGTTTTTTAAAGTAGTAGTGTTAGGCATTTCTCGTATATTATTCCTAGTATTTACCATTAACATTCTCATATTTACAATTGGTTAACAAATATATTTACAAATTATTTTTCAACAAGCAATTTTAAGATCAGACACAGCAATTTTTTAATTAATTTTTTGGGACCTAAATATTTTTCCCCTTTCCGAATTTGTTCATGGAGGATATGTGTAACCTTTTACCTTTGGTCTTTTAGAGTTTTGTATTTAAAAAAACAGGGGGGCAAATGACCCATAACGATCCTATATAAAACAATCCATTCTGATTACTTACCAATTGATTGAAGTTTATTAAAGGACTGCTGGGAGACAACTATATTTTCAAGTGGGTTACATAGCTTCTCAAGTGATTTACCTTGAATTCACAATTAATTATATGCAATTTTAGTAACCCATATTTACCTAAAATTACATAGAAATTTCACATAATAAGGGTGCATGAGGGATTTAAAATTTTAAAGAAATTATTATGAAATATAAATTTGATCAAATCCAAATCCATAAATTTTATGAATATAAATCTCCATATATCCTCATCACACATAGAAATTCTTATATGAAGTTGGTGTACTTTATTATCCATGCTCTATTTGTTATCTAGAATATTCTCCAAATATTTTATCATTATTGTATATATATCTCAGTCATTATTATGAGATATTATTTGATATTATTATGTAATTATTAATCATTATTAGGTTTCTTTTTCTTAATGTATATATTGTACCCTTCAACTCAATAATAGACAAGATATTTTTTCCATATTTCTCTTGCTCCTTTCATGGTATCAAAGCCGTATTTTTTTTCCCGCTCCTTCTTCCAGTACTACATCTCCATCATCTGCTTGTTTCATCCTTGACACTGTCCTTAGCTATTCTTTTTTCATCTGCCTGTTTCATCTATTTTGTCTTCTTCCTCATTGAATTTTTTTGGAACTTCTCTCTCTGATTAAGCCAATCCATATGGACTCTTTTATTTTGAGATTCTTACTTCATCGTGAAATTCTCATTTAATCATCGTCTCCTCTTGGTCTTTCTTATTTATTATTTTTTTACCCCTTATTCTTTAATGGCAAAATCTGAGGTTGCTCAACCTATTTCTGTTTTATTAACTGGTCTTAACTATCGCTTATGGATGGAAAGTATGCGTGGTTTTTTAAAAGGCAGGAAACTTTGGCGATATATTACTAGAGATGTCTCATTTCCTATTAGATCCTCTTTTGAAGATGACCAAAAATTTACTGATCGGTTGGATGATTGGGATAGTAAAAATAATCAAATCATAACATGGTTTCAGAATACTTCTATCACTAGTATTCATCAACAGTTTGGGTGCTTCGAAATTGCTAAGGGAGTATGGGATCATCTTGCTAGTTAGTATACCTCTTCTGATTTGTCCAACCAATACCAACTGCAGAAGGACTTGGCTGTTCTCAAAATAGAGAAAGGTCAACTGTTGCTTGAGTTTCTTTCTAAAATGGAGGCTATTTGGGACCAACTAGCCTATTTTGAGCTTGCTTTTAAAAATGATGAAGATGCTAAAGTTTTCTCCAAGTGGTGAGATCAACTTCGTCTTATACAATTCTTGATGGCTCTTTTTGATAATTTTGAGCCTGTTCGTGCCTCTCTACTCCACTAAAGCCCACTTCCGACTCTTGAGGATGCTCTTCCTCGTCTCCATTCTGAGGAAACTCATTTACGTCTTCTCCAACAATCCCCTGACATGGCTTTCACTACTCCTGGAAGGAATTCTAAGATTTGTCGTCACTGCCCTCAATCTACTCACACTTTTGATCAGTGTCCATATATTGAATGCAGAACTTGCTAGAAGAAGGGACATATTACTACGAATTGTCCTTCTTTGACTGGTCATTATTGTAAGAAGCCTGGGCATCTCATTGATCAGTGCCCTACTCAACCTCCCAAACCTGATCAAGGGAGGTCATTCAAGTCTAGTTTCTCATCATCCAAGCCTGCTCTATCTATTACCGATGAGCCACCTATTACTGTTGCTTCCACTTTGGGATTCGATACTGTTAAACTTGAGTCTTTACTCCGCAAGCTTATCTCTAGCTCTTCCAGTTCACCTATTGCTTTAGCCATACCTTCAGGTACACCTTCTTAGTATTTTGATTCTGCCTGTTGTAACCATATGACCAGTTAAAAACACTTTTTCTCCTTTATGTCACCTAATACTACTGCTCACCCTATATATACTGCTGATAACTCCCAAATGCTTGTTAGTCACATTAGTATTATTTCCTTGCCCTCTTTGTCCATTCATGATACTTATTTGGTCCCTAACATTAGTTTTAATGTCCTATCTATCGGACAATTAGTTGATATGGGCTATGATGTTTTATTTAACAAACATGGTTGTGTTGTTTCTAATTCTCAAATAGGACAGGTTATCGGGACTGGGTGTAAGGTTGGTCGAATGTTTGAGCTCAATTCCTTGCATCTTCCTGAAATTACTTCTTTTAGATTGTGTGCTCCCTCCACTACTGCTTCCTTTGAATTATGGCATCGTTGTCTAGCTCATCTGTCTTTAACTGCTTTGCATCCTTTACTTTCTACTGGTCTTTTAGGACATGTTAATGTTGAGACTTTATATTATATCTCTTGTCAAACTGCTAAACAGCCTACTTTATCATTTAATAAAAATGACTCTATTACTAATAAGTCTTTTGATTTAGTTCATTCTGATGTTTGGGGCCCAGCACCCACTCCTTCTATAGGAGGCTCATGATATTTTGTGATTTTTGTTGATGATTTCTCTCGTTATACTTGGATTTACATGATGAAAAGTCGATCTAAGTTGCCTGATATCTATATTAAATTTGCTAATATTGTTCGCACTCAATTTTCTAAAGTTATAAAAATTCTTCGCCGTGATAATGCTTTGGAATACCATGATTCTAAATTGCTCAAATTTCTTGATGCTCAAGGTATAATCTCCCAATACTCATGCCCTTACACCTCTAACAAAATGGCCGAGCTGAACGAAAACACCGTCATATTCTTGACTCAATTCGAGCCCTCCTCATTTCTTCTTCCTGTCCTGAATGCTAATGGGGAAAAGCTACTTTAACCGCTGTCTATTGCATAAATAAAGTTCCTACCCCAGTTCTTGGTAATATTTCTCCTTTCGAGCGCCTTCATGGTATTCCTCCTGATTATAGTCTTTTGAAAGTGTTTGCCTATGTCTATTTTGTTCTCCTCCCTCCACATGAAACTACCAAATTGTAAGCTCGTGCCTGTGTTTATTGTTTTCTTGGTTATAACCCTGAGCATAAGGGTTATCATTGCTGGGATCCTATATCTCTTCGCATTCGAATCTCTTATCATGTTTTTTAGGAACATATGATGTTTTCATCCTTAACTAATTTCTCCTCCTTCACCTTCTATTTTCACAGATCCTTTGCTTGATCTTTTTCCAAGTGACTTTCATGTAGATTCCCCTGTAGAGCTCACTACCAATGCTACGCTTGCTCCTGATATGCCTACTGTCATGCCTCAAGATGTTTCCACACAAGCCACGTCTCTTGAGCCCATATTGTCTGATGATACTCGGCCCCATCGTATAAGAATGTTTCTTACCTTATTGATTACCATTTTTCCACTGTTCTCCAATTACAGGAACCCAAATCCTTTAAGGAAGCCTCTTGTGATCCCTTATGGCAGTAAGCTATGAATGAAGAATTGCAAGCTTTAGAGAAAATGCACACTTGGGATCTTGTTAATCTTCCTTCTGGTAAAACTCTTGTTGGTTGTCGATGGGTGTACAAAAACAAGATATTCTGATGGCTCTTTAAAGTAACGTAAGGCCTGCTTGGTGGCCCAAAGGTTTACACAGGAATATGGTGTTAATTATGAGGAGACTTTTACACCTGTTGCACGCATGACTTCTATTCGTAGTCTTCTCGCCATTACTGCTGTTAAGCACTAGTCCCTTCATCAGATGGATATTAAAAATGCTTTTTTAAATGGAGATCTAGAGGAAGAAGTGTATATAAAGCCTCTACCTGGGTATAAGCATCCGAAAGATAAGGTTTGTCATCTTTGTCGAGCTTTATATGGGGTTAAGCAAGCTCCTCGTGCATGGTTTACTAAGTTTAGTAATACTATAAGTCAGCTAAGCTTTACTTGTAGTCCTCACGACTCAGCTCTTTTTGTTCAATCTACTGCTCGTGGTATTGTTTTGTTATTGTTGTATGTTAATGATATGATTATCACAGGCAGTGATGATACAGGAGTCCACGAGCTCAAGATATACTTAGGGTAGCAATTTGAAATGAAGGATCTTGGTAACTTGAACTATTTTCTTGGACTTGAGGTCCATCATAGGAGAGATGGTATCTCTTTCTCTCAAGTCAAGTATGCTATTGATTTGATATCTCGAGCTCATCTTTCTTATGAGGAGGTTGAAAATACTCTTATTGAGCCAAACGTTCACTATACTTCCACTGATGGAACCTTGTTGGATAATCCCACCCGTTATTGCCAGTTGGTTGGGGGCCTCATCTATCTTATAGTGACCTACCCTGACATTGCTTATGCAGTCCACATTATTAGTCAGTTTATGTCAGAGCCTCAAACTACTAATTATGCAGCAGTTCTTTGGATCCTTTGATACATTAGAGGCACTCTATATCATAGGCTTCATTTCTTTGCTAGCTCCTCTCTTATACTACGAGCTTAATTGGATGGGGTGGTGATCATGATAATCGACGATCTACGACTGGTTTCTATATCTTCCTCGGCCATACCCACATCTCTTGGAGAAGTAAGAAGCAAACGTTAGCTCCCGTTCTAGTGCTGAATCAGAATACCGTGTACTAGCAGACACAACCGCTGAAGTACTTTGGCTTCGTTGGTTACTTGACAAGCTATGAGCATCTCAAAGCTCTTCCACAAACATCTATTGTGACAGTGAAGCTTCAATTAAGATTGCTCACAATGATGTGTTTCATGAATGAACCAAACATATTGAGATTGATTGCCACTTCACTCAGCAGCATGTTGTTAAGGGCACCATTCAACTTGTTCCAATTCAAACCAAGTATCAACTAACAGACTTGTTTACAAAGTCTTTTAATCCAGGCCGCTTTCATTTTTTGGTAGACAAACTCAAGTTGCTCTTGATCAAATCATCTTGAGTTTGAGGGAGGATGTTATCTAGAATATTCTCCAAATATTTTATCATTATTGTATATATATCTCAGTCATTATTAGGAGATATTATTTGATATTATTATGTAATTATTAATCATTATTAGGTTGTCTTTTTCTTGATGTATATATTGTACCCTTCAACTTAATAATAGACAAGATATTTTCTCCATATTTCTCTTGCTCCTTTCACTATTTAATAAAATTGTACCTTGTCAATTATTGGATTTATGTAATTGAAATTAATGACTTATATTATCAAAATCTATAATCGTTATTTTCCGGAAAAGAAAAAAGATGGGAGAACATTCATGTCCAGATTTTTGTCATTTTCTTGTGTGTAGTTAATTTTCTTTGAACACACTTTCATATAAAACCGGTGAAGATAAAGGGATCACTTGACTTCAAAGTTGAATAAAGCTTCACTTTGTAGGCCAATGTGAACTTAGAAACATTTTTCTAAATAATTTTCTAAAGATTAAACAAATTGCATAGAATATTATGCCTTTGACCACCGATGTTTTGTTGACAACAACTATTTTAAGGGAGAATCATACCTAAGGTTTCCAGAATGAAAAAAATTCCATCTAAAGCCCAATACATTTTCAACTATTTCTGCAAGTCTAAGGGCCCTTGATGCAAATATGTTTCTTTTTGAAAAGATCCATTTGCCTTTAATCACACAAACTATGTATAATAATGCAAACATTGCATTGTTTATGTATTGATGTTGTCATATTCTTTACGAACATTGTGTTGTACATATACCTGAAAAATTTATACATTATTATTGAACTTAACCACATGGACTATGTATATAATAAATGGACATTGTATTGTTCTCATATGAATCTTGTCATACTCTTTACAGACATTATATTTTTCATGCACTAGAAACTTGCACATTATTGTTTAACTTTTTGTATAATAAATGGTCATTTTGTTGTTCAGGTGTGGACTTTGTCATGTTCTTTACTGACATTGTGTTATACATATAGCTAGCAAACTTATACATTATTGTTCAATTTAGTTCATGAGAGTAGGAATCATAATTGATGAGATTTTTGAAGAATGTGATAATTTTCACATTTGTACGTAATATATATTTATATTGATTTAGTTCATTTTTATCATGAGGAGAAATGGTGGTTTAGTTCATTTTTATGCCAATTTTTTTAATTTATTTCATTCCATTTCTTTCTAGTAACCAAACGGGAACTAAGATTGACAACTTTTTCTCTGTCCGTAAAGCAATGATATGTTACTTAATTTAGAAACTATTTTTACTACCTTAAGTTTGAACTATGACCCAGCTTGTAATTGACTACACAAACAGTTACGTGTTTGAAAATTGTACGTTGCACTTGTAATCAGTGCTACTTTGTGTTGAATCTTCAACTTAACGAACTAATTACGTGAGATAAGAAGCCAAAAAAAAAAAAAAAAGAAACAAACATTCAAACAAACCAGAGAAAAAGGAGTGAAACGCATTGTATATGAGCGAGTCTGTGTTGTATCAAACCGAGGTCAAATCCTAAATATGCTCTTGTTTAGATGTTCAAGGGTATGGGTGGTTAGTTAAGAAAAATTTGAACCCATATATTTCATTATTTTTATTTTGGGTCCAATAAAATTCTAATTTTTTGACATTCATGGTCCATGTTTACTAACATGTCTTTGTTTTAGATTGAGAATGTTTGCATAGTTTTAGGGTTCTGGGCAAAATTGCAACATAATATAATACATGATGAATATTTTTACCCCTAACTCATTTAGACGTGGCAAACACGTGAGACCTGTGACCCTTGCTTAACTAACATTTAACTTTCATTACAAATTTTTGGGAGTTTTATACTATTTTTATGAATGATGAGTAAAATTGCATTATACTTGAGATAAGGATTGTAGCAATTTCTCATAGAATACTTTGTATTATTAGGCATTTTTGGATCTAAACCCTACTATTCATAGCCCATTTATATTATCTCCTCTTTTTGACAAGAACTTATGCTATTTGAATATGTACTTAATGAAGTTTGACTGATTCATTTTTGCATGGTGCACATTGTGGACTATGTTCTGAAAAAGAATAATGTCAAGTCTTTGACTAGACAATATTTTGGGTATATCATGCTTGTTAATCCTAAAATAAATCTTGCTATAATTAAATATATTTCTGCCTTAACATAATTAATTCACATGGCGCAAATTGAAATTGATGCTGTCCTTGAAATTGTTTATCACCCGTACTTTGTGTCTAGTTATTTTGGAAAATCGAGTTAGCCTCAAACTATGAATTCAAAAGTGTCCCCTCCCCCCCCCCCCCAGCTGAAACGACCTCAATAGTTACTATAAGCATATTTACTATTTGCTTGTTTATTTATTCAACAAGCAATATTATTAATAACCACTTAATCAATATCGTTAATTTGGGCCACTCAAGTCTTGCATTCTCTCATGCGGTATGGTAGTATATTTTCTGACTCCATGATCAATTAAGTGAATAAGCGAAGTTATATAAAAGGATTAGGAACCACTTAAATAAGTTCCTAAGTTTGAAACTTGTAAATTAAATAATCACAATATTTGAGACTTTTTCCATTTGAAAGCTAATCCTCTTTTATTTCTAATATATGTCAATGGTACCAACTACCAAATATCATATGAGCCAAAAACAATTGTTGAGAACCGGGAGAGCATCACTATGGAATTCGATATCACATTTTAACCCAAAATAGTAGTAAAGCAATTTTATGAATTTTTTATTTATATATACCTCTTGTTAATCTAATTTTAATTTATTAGATTTAAGATTTTTATTTTTCCCATGTTAGCTTGACTCGATATATATAGAGAGATAGAGTATGATGGCATTATTGAAGCTAATTTCCTATATCAGTAATAACTTGACTCGATATATTTGTAAACTTTTTGAGATCCAAGCACAAGGACTTCAAAAAAAAAAATCATGTTGATAATCGTGAATATAAGCAATGAAATACATGTTGATATTGTTGGACCTTAGGATACTTGCCAACGGGAATAATTAGCTTTGTTGTTGTTTTGTGTGATTGTGTTTTTTGTGAAAATAATCATCAAGGGCCTTAATTTATGTAATGACTCTAAATTTTAAATTAAACAAATTTTTTCTCAATAGATATTCTATTTAAATAAATTTTATAACAAGTGAAAAGTGATAGTTTATAGAAATTTAATTTAGAAACTTTCTCAAGGGTCTAGAGATCAAAATTTTTATGAGTAGAAGTTTGGTTTTAAATTATAGAAAATTTTGTGCTCTTCCTGGTAATTTTTTGTGCCATTTGCTGTGACTTTCCCGTTCTCTTTCTTGTAATTTTTCCAATTGTTCTTCTAATAAGATTTTATCCCTTTCATGCGAAAAGAAAAACAGAGCATCCCATTCTTTTCTTCGCCGCCATTATACACTTCTCTAGATCTTCATAGTGGGTTCACTTCTCTGACTCTTATCAACTTCCTTAGCTCGTTGTCGACTAGGTATTTTCTTTGCTACTGTTGCTTCATCTGCTGTTATCCTTTTCATCCACGTTTGCCGGCCATAGTGGAGTTGGGTTGCTGATTCTCTTTCCCTGTCATCGTTGCTGCTCTGTGTCAACGTGAGGTGAGTAGTACTCTACTTCTTTTCTTGCCATCGGTCTGTTGTCCTCGTTGCCACCTTCTTCCTCTTTTCTGTCTTCATTCTCTGCCATGGTGGAGGGAGGATGTTGCAGTTTTCTGTCATTCTTTCTCTGTCATGAGGCTGTCGGTGGTGAGTGGGAAACTAGATTTCGTTTTTCATCATCTTCACCTACTGAACGTCCATGTGCGATGGAAGCTTAAGATTTTTTCTTCTTCTTTTCTGGTCCATGATTTCTGCTCCGTCTCCTCCTCTTTGTGTAGTTAGGTTGAAGTTCTTCTCCCTTTCTTTGTGCAGTCCGTGAGCTGTGTGTGTGACAATTACTACTGTGCATTGGTTGAGGTAAGACGTTGGTTCTTCCTTCTTCCGTGAGTATCGGGCTTAATATGTTGTGTGAATTACCCTTCTTCCTTCATTGGCCGAAAGTGTACCCTGTTTCTCCATGTTGTTATCTTAAGGTTGTAAGAATATGTAGGTGTTGTTGGATTAAGGTTGGATACTATTTTATGATATGCTGAGCAAAAATTTGGCAAAAAAATTAGAAGATGGAAATTGTTAATTTTGCTTGGACGCTTGCCTCATGATTTAGTTAATGGTGCATGTTCTCATAATAATTGTAAATATACTTGAAAGATTTGTGGGTGAAAATAAGATTGTTAAATTTTATAGTAAAGCCTAGAGAAATTATAAATATTCCTCGAGGGAGTATATGTTCTTTTTTTTTACACACAAGTTGTAAAGTTGAATTGCTCATTGAAATTGTGTTGCACCTAACAGGAAATGATTATATATTTGGATAATGAAAAGTGATAGTTGGATAGTATTTGTTAGTGAAGATTTTGAAACTATTTTTCTTACTCCATACATACTTGATTTTAATGAGAGGAATTGAGTTCAGAACGCTAGATGCTAACAGCAATTTCATTAGCCCTTAACGAGCCATAGTATACCTAGCTAGTAGAGTGTTTGTAGAAGGTGCTAACCTTGTAAAAGGTGCTAACCCTGTGCGCAGGCCAACGCACGTGGAATAGAGGAATGGATATTCGTAAGCACTGTACTCACACTTGTTTCATAACTAATGCTATGCTTGATTGGTTATTTAATCTCATGGATTGTGTATCCATACTAGTTATTCGTTTTGATAAAGCTCTCCAAAATTTAAAATTAAATTTGTCATTTATCTATTAATCTTCTAAAAGTATTTTATTGAATTGTACTATTATTGAAAATGTTTATATTTTATGAGTTGTACCTATTTTTAAACATTTATGTGACTCTAATAACATTTGTTTAATTTCATAGTTATATTGATGAGAAACTCATTATTTATTGCTAGCTTAAGTATATATTTCATTATTTCATTAAGTCATTTTGAATTAAGCTCATTAGTTACTATCTTCATAATTTCTTTAAAATTTATAATTTTGAGTGGAACGGTATTCACCAAAAATTTCTTTGATCTCAAATATTGTACTTGACCTTATGCCTCCTGTGGATCATTGAGAGATCCTATTACTTTTTGGAAAGAGGAAGCACATGGTGATTTTTTTTTTTTGGTGAAACTTTGTACTGTATTTTGTAAATTGTAAGTTAGTGCTCCATATACATTATAGTTAGGTTTTAGTCTTATTTTGTTATTATGTAAATTGCTAGAATGGAGCTAGTTTTCCTACTAGTTTGGTTGACAAGTTTTGTAGTTGTGAAAATTTTGAAAAGTTCAAATTATAGGGGAGACTCTGCCACAATTTTTATAAAATAATTAAAACTTTACGAACTTTATTATTATATATAACTTACATATATTGATATTTTAGCTTGATTTCTGGTTAATCAAGGCTTATAAAATATGAGTTCACATCATATTTTATGGCAATCATACCCTTAGTATTGGGACGTGACAATTTAATTATTAATAAATTTTATAGTAATTAATTATCTTATATGGGATTTCAATGCAGTTTTTTCAAAATAATTTTAGGAAAGCCTTGTATTTGTTAGTTTAAATTTAGGAGAATTTCATTAAAGGACCATTGATGTGACTTATTTACAAATTAGACCCAAAGCAAAACAATTTGAAATATCACTGCACGATTTTAGGGCTGAATTGAAATTAAATTGAAAATAAAAATAACCAAAATATCCTCCTGCAGTTAAATTGAACAAGACACATAATAGATTTAACAAGTAATGACATAGAATTAAAAAGTAATATTATGCACCTAACAAGTCAATTAGATTACTTAAAAAGTAAAATATTTATAGTAAACTATTTACTTAAATAAATTATTTAGTACATATTAGTATTTGAATTAGTAAATTTGAATTTTTGATTTAAAATTCATGTGTTTAAATTTTTTTATTTAGATGGTATAAAAAATTCAAATTCAAAGACAATAAAAAGTAAGTTAGGAAATGAAAAATGCAAAGAGATGAGAGAGTTATGGTAGCTAATATTTCAAATAACAAGGATATAGGAGTATAGGTTTATAAGTATTTAGGACTGTAAACTCATTTTTTGTACAATTCCCTTAAAGGTTTGAAAACAACACAATCTAACCCCTACAATTGGCAACAGTTAACATTGATGACCATTAGTTAACCAAAAAATGATAAAAAAAATCACTTCAAAAGTTACAAAAAAGGATTAGTAAATTTTTTTCCTTTTCCATAATTTTTTTATTCTTGTTTGTAATTTTTTGGTCCTTTTGTGTATTTTTGATATTTTTTCTCTTATTTTTTGATTAACTAATTGACAAAATTAACTTTTGTTAATTGTAGGTTAAATTACATCATTTTTAAAAGTTAAAAGAAAATATTACATAAGAAATGAGTTTAAGGTCCCAAATGCTTATGGACTAATAATTTAGGAACTAATTTTCTCTTTTACCTTTGAAATTTTAAAAAAATTATAATAAAATATGAATTTAGATTTGGACATAAATTCTATGAATCTAAATAGTGGATTTGATTCAAATCCAAAAAAAAAAAATATTATAAACCTCCATAAATTCTTACACAAAGAAAATCTTGTATATGAACTTGGTGCATTATGTCATCCACACTTTATTTAATAAAATTGCACCTCACAAATGCAACATCAATAAAATTTCAATTGTATGTAATTGAAATTATTAATAACTTACATTATCAAAATCTATACTTGTCATTTCCCAAAAGGGAAAAAGATGGGGGAAATTTCATGCCGTCCAAATTTTGTCAGTTTCATGTGTGCAGTTAATTTTCTTTGAACACGCTTTCACATAGAACCAATGAAGAGAAAGGGATCACTTGACTTCAAAGTTGAACAAAGCGTCACTTTGTAGACCAATGTGAACTTAGCAACATTTGTCTAAATAATTGTCTAAAGATTAAACAACTTGCATAGAATATTACACCTTAGACGATCGATGTTTCGTTGACAACAACAATTTTAATGCAATATATATTAATGTTCACCACATTCTCTCATAGAAGTACACATTTATGAGCAAAAAGATCAATGCAATATTGAAAGTGAGTTGACCAGACCTATAAATAATCCATGGCTTGTGTTGGGCGTTCACATTACAAATAGACTGAGATTGACTACTTTTTTCAGTCAGTGAAGCGATGATATGTTATATGTTACTTTCATTTGTTAACATTTTTACTATATACCTTGTCTTTGAACTATGATTCAGCTTGTCACACTCCAAATACTAAAAGTGTGATCGACATAAAATATAAGATAGTCTCACATTTTATAAACCTTGATTAGTCAAGGATTAAGCTAAGATATTGATATGCAAGTTATATAAATATATAGTAATAATAAGGTCCATAAAGTTTTAAGTGTTTTGTAGAAATTTCGACAGAGTTTCCGTTGTAATTTGGACTTCTCAAAATTTCTACAATACAAAACCTGTGAACCAGACTAGCAAGGAGACTAGCTCCATTCTAGCAATTTATATGCTAACAAAATAAAACTAGATTTAACTACGGTATACGTGGAGTACTAAATTACAATCATATAATACAATAAAAGTTTTCACCAAAAGATGATCAAAGTATGCTTTCACTATTCAAGAAAAACTTTGGGGCACCCTCAATGTTCAACAGGAGGTGTAGGGTCAGCTACAACATTTGAGATTAAATAAATTTTCGGTGAGTAGCATTCTACCTATAATTATAAAAATATGTGAAGATAGTATCTAACACATTTAGTTTAAAGCAAATTAAATAAATAATGAAACATATAACTAAACTAACAACAAATAATGAGTTTCTCATTAGAACATTCGTGAAATAAGACAATATTAATAGAATGATATAAAATTATCAAGATTTGTGTTTGTCCATAGAATATAAAATTTTCAAGTAATGACACAACTAAGTAGAGTGCTTTTAGAAAACCAATATATATAAATGATAACTGTTAATCTAAATTTAGAAGGGCTTTATTAGAATGAATAATAAATATGTACACACAGTCTATGAGGATAAATAACTAATCAAGTGTGGACATATAGTCCACGAGGTAAGTAACTAATCAAGTGCTGCTGAAAGCTATGAAATAAGCATGACAAAAGCCATGAATCAAATGCAGGCATGGGGCCCTCGAAAACAAGCGTGAGTACGATATTCATGAATATCCATCTCTTCGTTCCAAGTGTGTTGGCTATCGCACGGAGTTAGCACATCCTATAAGCACTCTACTAGCTAGGTATATCATGGCGTGCTAAGGACTAACGAAACTACTGTTAACAATTAGCATTTTAATTTTAGTCCCCCTAATAAAAATTAGGTGTGCACATAGCACGAAAGCAACTTCAAAGTTTTCATCTTTAACCATACTGAACTATTAATTTGCATTTTCTAAATTCTTTTTTTATATCAAACATGGAGCTAAAAAATTAAATTGTAATAACATAAATTATTGATAAAATTAAGATATAATCATTATAAAATAATTATTATAAAATTGAATTGAAGAAAATATTGATACAATTTATAAAGGAATAATATTAAAATTCAAATAAAGGAATTTTTCATGAATACATTACTAGAAATTTATTCAAAATGCTACCCACTCACTTGAAGGTTTTTAATAATCTTATAATTGGACTCCCTCAATTTCATACTTACTCCAATGATACTCCAAATTAATCTAGCATTTAAACCAACAACTCTTATGTCATTATGACTTTCCCTTCTTAATACAAAGAAGCAAAATTAACATTCAAACTCTTTAAATGTTCTTTAAATTTCTCATTACCTCTTAAATTCTCACTGAATCCTCTAACAACTTGTATCAAATATTCAACAATACCAAACAATATTCAGCCCCAACCATTAACACTTCTTTGATTCCATTTTTGACAAAAACCTCAATTATCATATAACCCAACAATTTTCCTCTTTAGTGCTATACAAATCCAATGAGTAAATCAACTTTACAACTTATACGTAAAGGCATATACTTTCTTAAGAAGCATTGATTCCTTTAAGATCTAATATGAAAATTAAACAATCTTATTTTCACCAATTTCTTCTTTCAAGCATTTTCAAAAATAGCTTGAGTGCATCACCATAAGCTATAGCATGAAATCAACATTCAAAACCAAGATTCAGCGCAATATCAAACAAGAAGGAGCAGAGATGCCTCTTTCGGCCAGGAGAGGAAGAAGAATGGACCAGCAACTTACCACAAACCAAAATACAATAGCTTCAGCCACACCAAAGCTCACGAATGACACCAAAGGAGAGGAGAAAAGCTTCATCCCTGCTGTTCAAACGAGAAGAAGGAGCAGAAAATTAGGGACCCGAAAAGAGAAAGACTTGAGCTCACCATACACACACGGTGTCCAGCAACTAAGAAGGAAGAAAAGTGGCAGCTGAACGAGCGCGCACTGCCGCTGTCAAGCCAGAACAGAGACGAACAGCAAACGATACCCCAACTCTCCCAACAGCAGAGACGCAACAGTGAGGATCAACGCAGACCGACGGTGACCAACGGAAATTGAAGAGAAGAACAAAAGGAGTGGGCCGACAATGAAAAGCTAGAGGAGTGCAATGGCGGTGAAGAATCAGAGGTTTCGTGTCGGTGATGAGATGGAAGAAAATAAGATAACTCGAGGCTCTGTTTCACGCACGGTAATAAGAAAAATCTGAACTAAAAGTGTTTTGGGAAAATTACAAGAAAGCCACTAGAAAAATTACAAAGAAAGGCACAAGGAAAATTACAAGATAGGCCACAAAATTTTTCTATAATTTAAAACAAAGTATCAATTGGAAGAAGAATTAATTCAGTCAACTTAAAATTTTGGGCCATTACACAGCTTGTAATTGACTGCACAATTTTAAAAATTATTGTATATTTCTCTGATCTTATTTGTAAGTCACTTCTAACATGTTTCACTAATATCAAAAAAACCTTAAAATTCATTACTCTATTATAAAATTTAATAAGTTCTCAATTTTATCCCTATTAAATATAAATACTTCAATAACATATTTTCTCTCTTCAACATTCAATTGAGGATAAAAAAGAAAATTTATAATAAAAATTTAATAATGTAACTTATAAATAAGACAAAAAAAAATATTTTCTCTCTGCCCCATACATAGGACCTAAGGGAGTAGGGTGCACTTGTAATCAGTGCTAGTTTGTTTTGTTGAATCTTCAATAACGAACTAATTAATTACACATAAGATAAAATGCAAAAAACAAAAGAAAAAAGAGTAGTGAAACATTATGAGCGAGTCTGGAATTATACTTCTGTTTATTTTAGATGAGACACAAGAGATAGAGCATCATACACTGGAAATTGACATCCACATCTTAACCGAAAACATTAAAGTAGCATTTGGATTTATGGATTTAAATTTAAATTTTAGATTTGAAATCTTATATTTTGAATCTTACATTTAAAATCCATGTATTTTAAATCTTTTAGTTTAATAATTTAAAAAATTTTAAATGATAAAAATAGATGAGTTGAAAATGATAAAAATTTTAATGAAAATAAAAAAAATTAAATTTTAAATTTAATTTTTAAAAAATTTTAAATGATAAAAATTCTTTTGGTTTAATGAAAATGAAAGATGAGAAAAGATAAAAAATCACAGAGATATTAATAATGAAAATATGAAGTGAGCGAGATACTTGAAATAACTGAAATTTTAAATTATTTGAATATAGAAAAATTTAAAATTAAAAAAGAATTGTAATAAAGAAATGGATTTGATTTAAATCAAATCTAAATTCATAAATTTTAATGTATCCAAATGTGAGCCTTAGACCAAATCCAAATCCACATTAATCTAAACGAACCATAAAGTAAGTGTATGAATGTTTTTACTTATATCCCTATTTTTTATTTAATCTAATTTTATTAGATTCAAGATTTTTTTTTCCTAGGTCAACTTGACTTGATATATAGATAGATAGAACATCATGGCATATATTATTGAAGCTAATTTCCCATATCATTAATAATTGTAAGAATAAGATCAAATCTAAGTTAGTTGTTGTGCGTCAGTCCTTCACTGGTTTGAATTTTGAAAATCGAGTCAGACTCACACTATGACCATCCTAATTATTCTTAAACAGATCTTTGTCTCGATTACACATCACATTTAAATGGTGTTCGTTTATTATTATTGGTTTGCACTTTTTTTATTAATTGCTTCTTTTGAAGAATTATATTGAAGTCTTCTCCCTCTAATCCACACGTGCATTTTCAAAGATAAGTCTGAAAAAGTTGTTCGCTAATTTAATCAACTATATATTATTATAATTTATTTTATTTCCCAAAGATTTGGGTCTCAATGACATGTGCTTATGCTGGCCCTGCAATCTATATTCTTATAATCAAATATGTTGTCCTCAATATTATCATTTAATATAACGTGCACGTTTCTTATTTTAAGATTATCATGTTTAAACCATATTTGTAAACTTTTTGAGGTCCAGGCCCGAGGATTTAAATAAAAATTACAATTAGAATTTTATAATTAATTATGAAAATGGTAGAAAGTGGGAGATCAAAAGGCACCAAGCCAATGCCACTAATTATCTTAACATATTTTTCTTTCATTAGGTCAAATATTTGCATATTAAATTTTCCAGTCATGCATATGTTATTGTATTCTCATTAAAATTCATTTTCTTTCAAGGTCATGAGTTCATGACTATACTCAATCAAATATATGTTGATTATTGGACATTATTAGGGGCACTTGACTAGTGGAATAATTAGTTTTGTTGTAGTTTTTTGTGCGTCGGGTAGCTTTTGTGAAAATATTTTAGCCAATGTTTAAAAATATTTTAGGGAAAGCACTGTATTTGCCATTTTAAATTTTGGAACGTAACAATCAAATTCCAAATTGTATTTTTTGAGAAAATATTTTTACTAAAGTTCAAAAATATTTTCATTTGAATTTCTTTTTGTTATTCTGTTCTCTTTTAGCTTTCAATCTTCCTTCTCCCTCTGGAGTCTGGGGTTCTCATGAGTTCTTTCCATTTGAATATTTTCTGGAGTTATCACACTCAACCTATATGACAAAATAATTCTAAAGAACAGTGTCCTTCATTAGCTTGGACGCATCTCGGACCAGATTGAACCATAATTTAGCAATATTGACCTTTTCTGTTCGCTTGTTTATTGTTGTTAGTGCCTCTCTTTTGTCTTGAGTTGTACTCTTGTCAGTGTTTTCTGTTTCTTATCTTTCGTTTTAGTTGTTTTTTTGGTTTGTCTGTGTTTTAAGTTTTAGTTCTAAAGGCTTTTGTATTTTTAATCATTTTATTGTGAATATTACTTGTCTGGTTTGTTGTGGATATTATTCGTCTGATTTTTTTGTAATTATTAGGGAGAATGATAGTTAAGTTGATCCCAGAAAAAAATTAATAACAGTTAGGTCTTCTTGACAATTTTTTTTTTAAAATTAGTTGTAAATATCAATTTAAATAATTACAAACTTAAAAGTTTCAATTATAAATATGATATTTAAATTCTAAATATAACAACTAGTTTGCAATTTGAATTTTTATTTATAACTGCTTGAATTGACATATACAATTTATTTTATAAAAATTTTTGTTGAAAACTTCACTGTTATTAATTCATCATTTGAGACTGTCATTCTCCATAATTATTAATTAGCTTGAGAGAAAGTAAACAATGCAATAGAAAAATTTCTCCCTATATGATAATAAAAAAAAATTTGGTTGAGGAACCTAATTAGTTCATCAAAATTAATGTCAAATTAATCATAATAGAAAATTTTCTCACAACTCTAAAACTGCAGCTAGACGATCAAAAAAAAAAATCTTGAGTAGACTCCATCACACAATTACGGGCAACGATATAATTAACAATTCACAAGATATAAACAAAAAGAAAGCAATCTTATCCATCATATTTAAAAATATATAGTTAAGAGTTTATTGATTTATACAACATATTGAACCCTTGATTTTCGTATTCAAATGCTACCTTATTATACCTTTAGAAAGAACCTAAAACTTCATTCACACACCATATTTCAAGCTTCTGACATGGCTTCTATATGTTGGTAACACATTTGGTAGAGCATCCAGGCTTTTCTTCAAGAGGGTGGCGCCGCTTCTTTCGGACAACTGTTCTTGCCAGCTCCGGTGGTGTCTCCGCCGCTCTGAGCCAATGAGGTGAGGAAAATTGAGCTTTGCTTTTCTACCCTTCGTCTTGAAAGCAGCTCTATCATAAGCCAAAGCTGGATCCTCCTCCCTCTCATTGGTTCCGAGCCATGTCCTTGCACCGTTCCTCTTCAGGTCCCGGATCTCAGCCTTGGACTTCCCCCATGGCCGCCGCGTCCCGTCTCGGTAGTTCCTCCATCTAGGTGGCGCGTTCTTTTCACACGCCACAGATCCTGTGGTATTACCACTGACCTTACCATCGTCATAACCACCCGAATTCATACCGTCATCATCATTCCCGCCGGAAAATGACATACCACTGGAGTTACTAACACCCTGCTCCAGCAAAGCAGCGTCGTAGTTCAGATTCCAAGTAGGGTTGCCGGTGAATAAACCATTTATGAGAGTCATGAAGGAAGGATCATCTTCAGTCAGATATTGTTGAACTACTGATTCGAAAGGAGAAAGACAAGGGTTCATTTTGAGAAGCTATGAGGTTCGTCCCAGTGAAGCACACATGGCTTTGTTATATATATTTGTATGTATGTATGTATGTGTTTAATGACTTGCACGTATGTATGCATATATTTGTCTTGACTTTGTTGATCCATGAAACTTCACTTGTTAATTTGAAGTGGTTGTCGTCGCGTGTGTTGGTTTATTCAAACAAATATCATATATTTGTGGGTATAAAAGGGTTACTTATTATATATGCTATAATGGCTTCTCTATGTAAAATATTAAATACTAGTAATAGTAATTTAACTGCTCGCTGATTAGATGCTTTAATTTGTTGTGCAAGCAGTGTGGCAATATAAGCAACCAGTCAAAGATTTAAGGATTAAAAGGCAAATATACACATAAAGTAGTCAGCCCGAGGCACCCAATATTATAAAGTGAGAAAAAGGGCATAAATGCCCATAATCTTATATGGTGGGTGCAAAAGTGACCAAACCATGGTATTGAAACCCGGACCGGACTGGCCGGTTCAACCCGAAAACCGGTGACCTAGTCCCTTGTCCGGTCTAGGTTTACTCCTAAACCGGTGAGGGAATGAACCGGTGTAACTCGGGTTCAACTCGGTGTAACCCGGTTAACCTGATGGGTTGACTGGGTTAACCAGATTATTTTTTTTGAAATTTTTTTTTATTTTTAATTTTCAGAGTGCTAAATTCAGAAATAAGATAACAAAAAAAAGTAAAACTAAAGTCAAAAAATAAAAAATTAAAGGTAGAGCACGCTAAGTGCAATTTAGATTTTTAGACAGCATTTTGTTTTGCCTTTCATCTGTGTCTCTCCTTTCTTGACCTAACCTAATCAGCGTCTCTTTTCTAACTTAGTCTCCGTCTCTTCTTCAGGCTCCAGCTCTATCTCCATCTCTTCTCCAGCTCTATCTCTGTCTCTACTATCTCTATCTTTTCTCCAGCTTAGTCTCTGACTCTTCATCTTTTTTCTAGCTCAATCTCCGTTTCTTCTCCAGCTCTATCTCCATCTCTTCTCTAGACTTTTGAGATTGAAGAGTTGTAATTGTAATGATAGATATTTAAAATGTTGTATTTTATTACTGTTAGATTTTTGAGTGGTTGGATTTGGTTGAATATTTTTATAATTAATGTCTTTTTATTTAAATTGTATTATTTTAATCATGACAGGTTTGCCACCGGTTCAACTCCTAGTTCAACCCTAATTGAAACACTAACCCGTGACCTAGTGCCATGACCGGTTCAATAACCGGTCCGGTTTTACGTATCTTGGACCAAACCATTAACTTTTCTCTAATAACATTAGTTTACAGTGTTAAATATTGACTGTGCATGCCATGTGTCAGTCTTTACTGATATTGACTAAAAAGGTAGCAAAAATATCCATGAAGTAATGAACCAAGAGCATCCAATAACTTGAAGTGAAAAGGGCAATAATATTAATAACGTTACTAGAGTTGGTGCAAAAGTGACTAATTTATCAAATCTTTTAAATATTTACCATTTAGTGAAACATCTCATATATTTTTACTCCTTTAAACAAGTACTTATAAGAATCATTGCTTAAACCTTGATGATCATCAAGAAAAGAAAAATGCCAATTTGATTTTTAATCACATATGCATTTTTTCAGAATGTATCATCAACTTACAAAATTCATAACTAATTCTATAAAAATTATATTGTGGTGATTCAATCTTTAAATATTCTTAGGAAGTCCTTTGTAAGGGAAAAATAATCCCTGACTTCAAACATCCATCTATATTTAATGAGGAATTTTCGTTTCTTACTGCTACAGTTATTTCTAGAAAATTTTCTAGTTTTCTAACCTTATTTTGTAAAAATCTTTTCTCATAATATACAAGTCCAAATTTAGTGATCTAGGACTTCATTTGAAGCTTGAAATGTCCTCTAAGTGACTAAAAATTTCAAGGTGATAATCACCATATAGCTATGACAACACCCTTACTAATATTGTTCCTTGGATAAATATTTTATCCTAATAGTTTTTATCACACATAAAAATATTTACATGCCAAGATATAATCTATCCATGATTATAATTGAACTATGGACATATATGTAATCTTCTTGTATAGTTAAAACTCAAAATATTATCATGGAACTAGGTATATATATTACAACTCCAAAATATACCAAAATATAATTAAGAAGCAAGGTAAAAAAGATAAATTTTTCATTGCTTTTTCTCCTTGCCATGGTTCTTGGATGAACCTGCACCTATTATTTGTAACATAAAAAGAGGGGTAAGATTTATAAAAATCTCAGTAGTATTAATTTATTTCAAGCTTCAAGCAATAATGGTCCACTCATACAAATAAGCTTAGACCATGAATTATGAAATTCAGCAAGTATAGACATACAATGGCAAAAGTATCATACTAAGAATAAAACATATCATTAATGTCACGCCTCGATAACAGAGGGTGACCGGCATGGGATGTGGACCATATCACACATCCCTTAAGCTCTAAATTGAGATTTTTTTTTCATTTTAAAATATAGTTGAATCTGTACTGAAAATTACAACATGTTTAATAAAATTATTATATTAAAAAATTTCAATATTTTTATAAAAATTTTGGTAGAATCTTCCTAGTAAATAAGATCTTCCAAAAAATTTAATTGTTAATATTTTACACAAAATATAATATCAATCAGGAGCTCAGCTCTTTCCAACCAGCAAACAACATATACCATAACAGAAACTGAGCTATAGGCTATGTGGAGCTAACTAACCTTACTTTCAAAATAAAATACATTAGTTCAAATGTTTATGTCAAAAGGAGATAATGCTAAGTGAAATACCACCACCTAGAACATTTTTTCACCCTTTAAATGTCAGCAGCAGGATCAGCGCCAGTTAATGAATTTGAGACCAAATAAATTTCTAGTGAATAGCATCCCAACAATAAATAATTAAATATGTATAAAAACAAAGTTTAAAATAATTATGTGTGCTAGAGATGACAATTTTTGCAAACAAACATTTAATAAACTTCAACATGAAGGGCTCTATGAAACTTTAAATAAAATCTTGATTCATTAAAGTATCATATTAAAAGTCATTATCATTTAATTTCAATAAAGCAAGTAACTACATTAAATAATTATAGATATGTAACTAATCAAACCAATAAAATAGATTCATAAAATAATTAAAAACTCATAATTATAGAGACTTATCAGAATAAATAACAAATATGGACACACAGTCCATGAAAGTAAATAACCAAACACAGCTTATGCCACGAAAACAAATGTGGATACATAGTCCACGAGGGTAAGTAACCAAACACAGCTAAAGCTACAAAACAAATATGAACATACAGTCCACGAGAGTAATGCTAACCAAATGTGGCTCGAAGCCATGAAAACAAATGCTAGTACAGAACCCACAAATAACAAATGCGAGAACAAAGCTCACGAAAATCAAACTAGCTAGTCGTTTACTATGGTGCACTAAGGGCTAACGGAACTACCGTTAGCAATCAGTGTTCTGTATAAAGTCCCCTTTAAATTTATTTTCAAACATGCAAGAAAATCATGATTTTCAAAATAAAATTTTCATTTTCAATGTCAAACTCGCATGAATTATTTTTTCATAGCAATTCAATAATTTTCAGAATGAAATTCCATAATCAAAGTCCAAACTTGTATTTATTGAATAATTAATGTTATGTCCCAAAAATTTAAATTAAACAATTTTCCTTTCCTATTGATATTTTATTTAATTATCTTAGTTTATATCATAAGAGGAGTATTGGCCTCATGAAATTTATACTAGTTACTCATATATGGCTCTAGAGTTTGAATCTTACTTAAGCTAAATGATAGTTTTATTTTTCTTTATATGGAAAATTACTAAAGTGCCCCTTGCTTATTGGCATAAAAATATTAAAAACAAAAACAACAAAAAAAAATCTGGTGGTGTATTGTTTTGAAATTTTTCCCAACGAGATTTGGTTCTTGTTTTATAATATTCCCAAGGAGTTTATTATTTCATATTATCTTCCTCCTTCCTTGTAGGTCAAAAACGCAAAACAGAGCGTGAGAGAGAGTTCGCGAGTGTTCTCTATTTTTGGTCCCTTCTCCATCGCGCAGGCTTCAACCCTACCGTTAGTGGGCTCGTCTCCTCACCGTCGGCTGATCATCCATCCTGTTACCTCAGCTGGTCGTTCATTTCTATCTGGTGGAAGCACCTGAATCCCTCCCTCTTTCCTGCTTTGTTTCATGCCGCTAGAGGTGTGTGTATACGCAAGTTCAGTTTTTATCTTTTCCTTCCCTTTCAGTTGTTGAAGTCCTGCGTGTGTATGTGCGTTGGCTGATTCTTTTGTTTGTTGGCTGAAAGTTTGGTCTGCTTCCGTCTCGTGCATGTAACAGATTGAAGTTCTCCTCTTCTTCTTCACCGCAAGCCACTTGCTGATCCACAATTGTTGCTATTGTGTCTAGTTGAGGTAGTTGCTGTTTTTCTTTCTTCTTCGTTTCCTACAGTAGCACCGTACGATCTTCTCCCTTCTCTGGCTGAATTATGACTACTCTAATCCTCATTATTGCTGTCACAAAACTTTAGAATCCATTAAAAGTGTAGTTTTAGTTAATCTTGGATGTTATTCTATCATGATACTGAACTAAATTTGGTCAATGAAAGTAAAAGCTTGGGTGTTGTTGGAATTGCTTAATTGTTCATCTCACAATTTTGTCAATGATGAATGCTCTCAAGGTATTTGTAGGAAGGCTTGAAAAAAATTAGTGGGAATGAGATTGTTTAATTTTTATAATAGAACCTTGAGGAGTTATCTATGCTACTTGAGAAAGTATATGTTTTCACATAAATTATAAAGTTGATCTACATATTGAAATTGTGCAACATCTAAAGGAAAATTGTTAGATTAAATGATAACCAGGATTTTGTTAAGTTTGGAATAAGAATTGTGTTAATGATGGCAGGTGAATGTTTACTAGTGTTGTTGACTATTTGGCAAAAGTTGTAAAAGGGCTAGTGAAAACTTAAGGGATTAATGGGAAATTTTAGGAATTACTAAAGATTTTGAATATTAATTTTTGGTTTATCATAAGAAAGGAAGTTTTTAATGACATAAAATGTGTTGGTTTATATGCTAGATTAATTTAGGACATCATTGGATTAAGCAAGAAATTGAGGGAATCTGACTATAAAATTTTTGAAAACTCAGGTGAGTGGGTAACGTTTCAAAAATATTTTAGTAAAGTGTTTATAAAAATTTTCTTATTTAAATATTATTATTATTTCTCTATAAATTATCTTCATATTCTTGTTAATTTTTTTTCATATTAATGGCATTATTTCTCATAAGCAATTTAATTATTTAATTCTACATTGATATAAAATTTTTATTGCAATGATTTGTGTATAGAGGAAATGATGATAATTTTGTGTAATGGAATATGATAGTTGAATAATATTTGAAAGTGAAAATTTTGAAACTATTTTTCTTTCTCCATACACACTTGATTTAATGAGGAGGACTGAGTTCAGAATGTTAGATGCTAATGGCAATTCCGTTAGCCCTTGGCGGGCCATGGTGCACCTAGCTAGCAGGGTGCTTATAGGATGTGTTAATCCCAAGCGATGGTCAACACACGTGGAATGGAGGGATAGTTATTCGTGAGTATTGTACTCACACTTGTTTTCGTGGGCTTTATGCCTGCACTTGATTCGTGGCTCTTGCCGCACTTGTTTCATGGCTTTTAGCCTTACTTGACTGGTTACTTACCCTCGTGGATTGTGTGTCATACTTGTTGGTTATTTACCCTCGTGGACTGTGTGTCCACGCTTGTTATTCGTTCTGATAAAGCCCTTTTAAATTTTAAATTTAAAATTTATTATTTCTATAAATTCTCTAAAAGCATTTTACCTAATTGTGCCATTACTTGAAATTATTACATTATATGAGTAGTACAAATCTTAATAAATTTATATTGTTCTCTTAGTATTATTAAATTTCACAATTATTGTTAAAAAAGAATTCGTCTTTATTGTTAATTCAAGTTAATGTTTCGTTATTTCATAAAATTGTTTTAGAATAAATTTATTAGTTCTATCTTCTTAATTATTTTAATTATAATTCTGATTGAAATACAACTCACTAAAAATTTCTTTGGTCTCAGATATTAAGAGCTGACCCTGTGCCTCTTACTAATCATTGAGAAGCCCCATAGCTTTTTGGACAGTGGAAGCACCTTTTGATCGTCTTTTGGGTAAAAACTATATTGTATTGTTAGGTTGTAATTTAGTACTCTACGTATCATAGATCCTAGTTTTATTTTGTTGATATATAATCTAATGGTGTGGAGCTAAGCTCCTTTGCTGAATTGGCTAACAAGTTTTATTATTGTAGAAATTTTGGGAGGTCCAATTTAGAGGGAAGACTCTGCTAAAATTTCTACAGAATATTTAAGATTTTTTTAAACTTATAATTATATATATAAATTAGTTATCAATATTTTAGCTTAACCTCATATAATTAAGGCTTATGGAATGTAAGTTTATCTCAAATTTCATGCCGATCATACCCTTTGTACTGGGGGTGTGACAATTAACATTTCAAAAATGATAAAAGTAATTTTATAAAATAAAGAAGTTTAATCAACAAATTATTCAATACTCACATTTTTGTTATAAAATGATTTGCATAAAAATATAATATTTTAGTAAAGGAAATTTTATTAGAAAATCAATTTGGATACTATCCATTTACTTAAAATTTTCAGAATTCAAATTTCTCCCCCTCAATTGTAATCCAATTTTTTTCCTCTTTCGAACTTCCTATAAATCATTTAAAAATTTTATTCAATCCTTTTCCAACTTCACTTACTACCAATATTAAACTATAATACATTTGAGACTTTTTGAAAAAGAATAATCCTCAATAGCATTTGGTTAATACACTTAATAAAAATCATTTTCAATCTACTCATAGAAATGTTAGCATTCAATATTTCATCAACAACTATCCCTCTTCAAAAATTCTAATGAAATCCTATTATAAATTTCATAAGCAAATATCCTTTGCAACTTTCAAATTAAATTTCATATTTCTATAAGAATTAATGAATCTCCATAAATATTTAAAAATCAAGTTCAATTTCTTCTAACAAGCATTTCAACAACCATCTTAGTCATTATTCCTCAAGTTCCACATCTTATCTCTTTTAATATAATCCTAACTAATTCTTCACTATTAACCAATTTAAACCAATTTAAACAAAGTGAATTTAACTCAAAAGTTGACCCATATGTATATCATTACCAAGCTTTAAGATTATTTCCAACTCAAACTTAAATTTCTCCAACATGACACAAAAATATATATAACCTCATGCATAATAACAACAGAAAAAGACACTTACAGTAGTAGCGAGCTATCTCAAGAAGGAAGAGGGCGACTGGAGTGTCATGCCTCGAAAATAGAGGGTGACCAACATGGTTGCAAATTATCTTTTGCATTCCCGTATGCCTTAACATGAAAATTCAATTTGTTTTCTAAAAAAAATAGTCATATTATATAGAAATTATAATACTTTTACTATTAACTCTCACAAGAGAACTTCAATGTTTTTGTAAAAATTTCGACAAAACCTCCCCTGTAAACAGGATCTCCCGAAATTCTACAACAAAATTTTTTCAAAATATAATATCAACTAGGAGTTTAGCTCCTTCCAACCAGCCACAATATATATATATATATATATATATGTATATCAAAAAAAACACTAACAACAATCTATGTAGAGCATCTAATCTTTTCTCTAAATTAAAATATATAAAACTTAAATATTTACATCAAAAGATAACAATACCAAACAAAATTTTCCACCCAATGTAGTTGTATTGCCCTTTTAAGGTCCGCGGTAGGATCAATGTTAGCTAATAAATCTGAGACCAAAATAAATTTTCTAAGGAATAGCATCCCCAATACAGAATTTAAAAGAGTTAAAATAATAAAGTCAAATAATTATGTAAAATAATTGAGGAGATGATAATTCAACATAATAGCTTCATAAATCTATAAATCATAATCATAATCATAAAATGAAAGTGAATTGAAAACACTTTATTCTATCTTGATTAAGAAAAATAAATTACTCGTATACATAACAAAATAGTACACTTGTTAATTGAAATCATTGAAATTTTGAATGAGCGAGTTAATCAAAATTTAAATTTTTTTAAGGAATTAACAGAATAGGTAACAAATGTGGACACACAGTCCACGAAGGTAAATAACCAAATGCAGCTTATGCCACTAAAACAAACGTAGACACACAGTCCACGAGGGTAAATAACCAAACGTAGCTAAAGCTATGAAACAAACATAGACACACAATCCACGAGGGTAAGACTAACCAAATGCAATTCAAGGCCATGAAATCAAATGCGGGTACAAAGCTCATGAATAACAAATGTGAGAATAAAGCCCACGAAACAAACTAGCTAGTTATTAACCACAACACGCTATGGGCTAACAAAACTGCTGTTAGCAGTAGTGTTTTGTTTAGAGTCCTCTTAAAAATTACATTTCAAACATGCAAGAAAAATAATTATTTCTACAATAAAATTTTTGTTCTCAATGCTAAATTCACATGAATCATTTCAAATCTCAAAATTTGCTAAAATAATACTTCATAACTAATGTATAGGTTTGTATTAATTGAGTAACTAAGAAATTTTAGAGTTTAATAAACAAAAATGCCTTCATCAATCTTAGAAATATATTTCTTGAAAAAAAATAAAATAAAATATAAATGCACATATCATAATTTAATTATCCTTCATCAATATTCCATAATTTTCAAAAACTAATATAATTCATAAGAGTAAAATATTTCAATAAAAGACTATTAGAAATAAATTAAATGGGATGCTATTCACTTATCTGAAATATCCAGAATTTAAATTTCTCCTTTCAACTTTAATTAAATTTCTCCTCTTCCAAACTCCCTATAAATCATATTAAAATTTTATTTAACCCTCAACAAGTACAATAATTCCTTTTTCCAAGCCCATTCACCACCAATATTAAATTATAATACATTTGAAATTTTACGAGCAAGACTTTACACATAGAAATCTTGTAAACACCGTAGCTCAATATTTCATTAAAATACTATCTCTCTTAAGCTTGTGTCAAAGCACCAACCATGCATCATTTCCAACCCATTCGTAAGAGCTTTTAGTATTCCAATCCTTTATCACAAACTTCATCCACACCATCTATTTTCCAAAAAATTAAATAGTTTGATACTAATTTCATACTCAAATTTCCTTTGGAATTCTCAACTTAAGTTCATAAAACAATAGTAATCAATTTGGTATGTCATTCACAAGGATCAATAAATTTTTAAAATCAATTTCAATTCTACTAACAAGCATTTAACAAATATTTTATAAACCCTAATCTCTAAGTATCCCATCTAAGCTCCTCTCTTCCAATTTCATTCTAACAATTGCTTCAACATCAATCATTCCACACAAATTAATTTAAATCAACCATAAATGTATATCATCATTAAGCTTTAAGATAAATTTTGAACTCAATATTTGAGTTGTCCCTTCCTTATAACAGCACGGAAACAATGGAGCAACCCCAATATTCTGTAATTTCATGCACACACAGAGCAAACGATAGCCTCATGCACAGCAACAACAAACCACAATCACCAGCATAACAGAGTCAATAATAGAAGGATTGAAGCTCTTCACCTCAACCTAACAAATTGAACAGAGAAGTAGGACGAGAAAAGGTCCTGTGTAGAAGAGCTGAGAAGAGGAAAGGAAAAAGAGGATCTGCTGTATGACTCCAACACCAACAAAAAACGGAAAAATGAAGAGGAAGCCCTTCAATGGCAGCAGCAAGGTTCAGCTCTTTGATTGCAACAACAACGTTCTGAGTGCGACAGAGCAACCCTCCCAGGTAGCAATCACAGTGACTCAATACAAAGGAGAGGGGAAAAAAATCTGTGCCTTGCATTTTATACATTAGCAATCGAAATCTCTGCTCACACATGCTGGCGATCTCTGGTAAAGGCAAAGGAAGAGAAGGAGGAGGCAAAGGAAATGGTGAGAGTTCTAAATCTTTCCTTCTCTGTTCCAGCGTAACTCTCACAAATATGAGAAGAAAGGAAAATATCATATTAATAGAGAAGGGCTTAATGGTAATTTTACCAGACTATTTGCACAAAAACAAAAATAAAAATTCTCCTCTTGCCTCAAGATGGTTCAAACTTGAGACCTTTATGATAATTGGCAGCATAGTGTCCACTAAGCCAATTCTCCTTCTTGCTAAATTTGTCCTAAAATTAATATAAATATGCTTAAAACACAATATCATATATTTTAATTTTTCTTAAAATTCCTAGGTTATTACTCGGAGACTCAAAGACCTTGAGCATCAAAGTTCTCTGGCTCTCATACCAATTAGCCACAGCCTCCATAGCTGTGACCTACAGCCACCCGCATAAGAAAAAATAGAACAAAAATGCAGAAACCAATAACAGCCAGAGATAGGGGAAAATGGCAGATCTTCAGTCAAAAGAGAAAAGAAACAAGAAACTTACCCCACGTGCATGCAACTGCAGAACTAAGAAGAAAGAGAAACACACTCGCGCCAACACAAAAGAAGGAAGGAGTAGAAGGGAATGACAAGGGAAGAGGATTTGGTGATTCGACCCCCACAGTAAGCAGCAATGATAATGGAGAGAAGAATAGCAGGAGGCAATGGCAGCAATGCAGCAATTGACGGCGAGATACACAGAAGCATATTAATGAAGAAAGGAAAGGAAATTTCAGACGCTTTCTCCCTCTCTCTCGTAGGTTCTATCGTTTAAATGGCAGAGGAAGAAGAAAAATCTGACTAAGAAGGGAGGATTGAGAAAATTACAAGGATGGACCCAAAGTTTTTTATATTTATATTGTAAGAGACAAGGCGCATTTTTTTTTTTGGAAATTTTCTCATAACCAAGATAAAATAAAATTAGCCTATTACTTAAAAGAATTTGAACTTTGAATCTTCCAATAAGTTGCAAGCTTAAGTTTCAATAAATAATCACCATCTACTTGTTAAAGTGGAACAATTAAATAAAATATCAATTAGGAGAGAAATTTATTTAATTCAAAATTTATAGTCATTACAATTAACACATAAATTTTCCATAATTCATGGAAATAAAAATTCAATAACATTAAATCAACCAATATTGCTATCACAAGAATTAGAGAAATATTACTTTGGATCAAAACACTTCCTTGTCCTAACTTTTCTTGAAAATGAACTTCTTTGGGCTTCTCACAAATATCAAAGCCTAGAAGAATTATCCAATCACCACTATATCATTTTCCACAATCTAATATGAATTTATAATTTCATATATACAAAATAAAACCTCCTACAAAATAAGTTCTCCAAGAATTTTTGTACTGTCTTGCATAGTTAAATAATTTCATCCATTAGTGTTTGCTTCTACCTTCTAATAATTAGAAACTCTCACTCTAATAATTAGAGTTTGCTTAATTGTGCTTTCCCCACGGCAAAATTATGTAAGATAATATTAAAATATTAGAAAAACAATCAAAACATTTCTCATCCTTCTACAGCCATGGTCAACCACTCATTTTCTTTTCTTTTTATTGTTCCATATTTACTACTTGAATGACATGCTTCCTCTCTTAGCCGAAAGAAGACAAAAAGTCATATCCCTTTCATATATTTGCACAACATAGGAACCATTTCAGTTTCAACAAAATCATGAATGAGTCAAAACTGTGAATGAGTAGATATAATAAAACAAAAATTATATTAGCCTGTTCAACACTATCCGTTACTGAAAAATAGAGCATGAAGGGGGAAAAATCTGTAACTTATTTTTTGGTTTCTATCTTAAGTGAGTTTTAACTTAGTACCTTCTAATCATTAATTCTACTTCAAAAATACCCATTCATGAGCTCGGGAGAAAATCTGAACAGTATTTTTCGAGGGCATTTTATCTTCTAAGACTCATAAATTTATGCTTATGTCACTTCAAGCATTCACAGCCTTGAATTTCTAAACTTTATCTCCCTAAACTCCTAAAAACAGAAAATCTCCCAAAACCACCAAGTTCAATTGAAAGCTTGAGTTGAGTAGGTCCATATTCTGGTTTTGCATGTAAGATTTGAGCAAGAACGGAGGCAGTTTAGCTAGGTTTAAATTTCTCTCTCTCTCTCTAAGCTTTTTCAGACTCCATGGAAGTAAAGCTCATTCTCTCTCTCTCCACTCACTCTGTGCGACAAGAAATGAAGAAAGAAGAAGGAAGTGATGTCCTTTACTCAACCTCTCTTTGCGACTTCCAGGTGTTCATAAGGTTTAGATCCACGTGACCACACTCAGAGAGCAAAAAAAAAAAGAATAAAATAAAGTACAACCCATTACGAATACAAGCCTTGACTTGGTGGCTCAACTTGAGCTTGTATCTTAATATTATAAAATCTTATAAATAATTCATTTGGATATTTTCTAATCAGTAAGCATATAAAATAAAATAAAAATTTGGACATGACATGCACAGTCAGTATTTAACACCAAAAACTAATGATGTTAGGGCAAAGTTAATGATTTAGTTACTTTTGCACCCACTCACGTAATGTTATGAGTATTTATGCCCCCTTCCTCACTTTATGATACTAGGAACATCTAACCGACTACTTTATATGTAGAGTTTCCCTTTAACCCAAGATTTAAAAGTTCATTATTCAAAGACTTGCTATGCCATTTTTGACAAATAAAGTTACAACTCATTCTAATACATTTGGAATTTTATTAGTCCTTTTATATTATAGTTGAAAATTTCTTTTCTTGAAGTGTTAATGAGTCCTAAGATTATATCATGAGTGTGAATTCTTGGACACCTCTCCTAATAAAGGTTTAAATCTTAGATCCTTACGTTGTAAGGAATTAACCCTTTCCATTAAATTCAATTCATGTTAGTTAAAAAATAATTTTTTAATGCCTACTATGTCTTATTGTTTAATGACTTATGTTTTTATTATTTTTTAAAATAAAATTATATTTTTAAATTTTTAAATTTGTTTTATTTTTTTTTACTTAATTAAATTTCAAATACTTCCTAGCGCAATGAAATGCCCATATTATGTAATCCCACATTTGTGTCGGTTTAGTTAAACAAAGGGACTTCACACACACACACACACACACACACACACAGGGGACCAACTGAAAAAAGATAATGACTGAGAATACTTGGCTTAAAATATATTTATAAGGAATATTTGAACACCGCGCGTGCGACTAAATATTACATCCCCAAAACTGCAAGATTATCCCATTCTGTCACAATTAAAATAACATTTTATAATCTTCACATTTTAATTGAGTCAGAATTATGTATCATATTATTATAAAAAATTATATATCATATAATATATATATATATATATATATAAGGTTTGAATCTGATTACAATATGTGCTCAACTGTGTTTTGAACATGATTTCTTCCCAACAAAAAAGACACATGTGATAGTCAATATAAATATATATATATATATATTTACTTTTGCATTATCCATAAGCGAGAAAGCATTTAATTAATTCCATTTTTAACATAAAAAAAGGAAACAACAAGATGAGGATAATCAATTTTCCAGAACAGAAGTCATTAATATAAATTGATGAAACTTTTTGTTCATTATTATTTTCTTATTGATTATCATAAAAAATTGAATAATTAAATATTTTCTTACATTTTGAGATATTTTATCACAATAAATTAATCAATAATATGCTTTTGCAAATATAATATTGGTGTATCACATTTTCCATGCATCAAATGTATTTTATATTGAATTAAATTAAATGTTTTGTGGATCAGTGTATACCACAACTACTCTAATGAAATGTTGACGACCTTATTCTCTTAAGAGATATATAAACCATAATTATATATTCATAGTAAGTTGACCAATGACCCTACCTATCTATATTTTCCATGCGTGGGTCATGGTGGGCTTCATATATATTATTATAAATAGACTAAGATTGACTGCTTTTATTAGTCTGTAAAGCAAAATTAATTAAGGTATGTTAATTTGAAAATTGTTTTAATTACTAGAGAATTGTTAAACTAAGACTCAGCCTGTACTTGACTAGAATTAATTTAAGTGTATGTTTGAAAATTATACGGCACTTAGTCTTAGAGTTGAATCTTCAACAACGAACATATATAACAACATAGGAAAAAATTAGAATTAATTTAAGTGATTGTTGATCCTGAAATGAAAATAAATATCATCTTCAATAACTAATATTCTATATCAATTGAAATTGGAGTTGTGCGTACATGTATGGGTAAATAAATAAACACGTTTTCACACGTACGGTACGAATTTCGATAATTAGATAAATTGTGTTGTTCATGATTTGTTATTATGTGGCATGTTTTATATTTTTATTATTTTATTATTTTATTATATTTACTAGACATGTTTTCGTGTAGTGTTATGGAGTTGGTTTTTTAAATTATTAAATACTATATGATAATAATTATTAATCCTTCTATTTCCAAAAATTTGCATTTGGGGTATTATATTCATATGCTTGCATTGGCCCTGCAATCAATGCTCGATCAACGATTATGTTATCCTCAATAATATAACTTTTTAGTGGAAATGAGAATTCATTCAATCAATCAAAAGAAGGCTGTGCAAGGATCCTCAATAATATTATTTAATTTAATATTATAACACTTTTAAAATGTTAATTTTATAATACACACACGTTATATGTAACAAATCAATGATTTAAAAGAACAACTAACAAAATTATAATAAGCAGTCAAATATATGTTGATTGTTGAGTGATGTACCAAACTTGACGCCTACGAGGCACCTATCTCAACTCCAAGTTCTGAAACCCATAAATTGTCAACAGATAATAATTAAAATTAAAAAATAAAATTAATTAATTAATTAATACTCCCTCAGTCATAAATTATAAGATACTTTTGAGAGAAATTTATCATCCCAAAATATAAGACACTTTGAAAAGATTAATATTCTATTAAATAGACTTATTCTAATATTACCCTTTATTTCTCTCTATTTAATGTTAATTAGGTGTGGATTTAAGGTTATTAAATTAAAGGTATTTTTGAAAGTTTATATTTTTATTTTGGAAAAATAAATTGTTAACTGTGTTTAATGAGGTTTATTGATATGTGAAATTTTATTTAAAAATGTCTTATAGTTTGAGATGGAAGGCGTACATTTTATTTTACTTTTGATTAAGAAAGCAAAATATTTCCAGACTTAATCATCTGCTACCAGAATATTGTCGGTATAGGTTATAGATGTATTTATCTTTTGATGGTTGCAACCGAAGTAAAAAAAAATGATGATGATGATGATCAACGATCACGGAAATGAATAATTCATGGTATTTATAATGAATGATTTTTTTTTAACTCATTTTAGCATCAACCAATTTTTTTAAGAAAACGAAGAGTATGTTTGGTCAGTAACTAATGAGTTCCACAGGGGAAAAATATTACTTGTGCCTTTAATTGTACTTAATTAAATATTATTTGTAATATGAATAATAGTTATTAGGTTGACATAAAAGATTCCAAAGATACATAAATGATACAAATAGTAGCGGTTTGAGTCCCTTGAGCATCAACGATTTAAGATTTAATTCTTGAAAGTATATATGATAGTGGCGGAGCCACATGTTAGAGAGCGGGGCAAATGTGCCCCCTCACTTTGGGAAATGCTGCAAATATGATATAGAAATTGTATAACTTTGCACCCTTTATTCTTAATCGGTTCATCCTTTGCCCCCTAAATAAAAATTTTTGGGCTCAAAAACTTATTAGATATAAAATAATTTAATGATTTATATAAAATATGAAGAGCATATTTACATAAAAGATCATAATGACTTGGTCATTATAATTTTTAAGAAAAAATGATAATCAATCTATTTATGTTACTATAATTTTAATCCTATAATATAATTATTATTTTTTAAAAATATTATTTTTTCATTAAATTATCCCGCACCTCTTGGTTTCAGGTTCTGGCCCCGCCACTGATGTATGGAGAGCATGGCTAGATGATAGAGGATTTCTGTAGAAATTAATCTCATATGACTATTGGCTGTGAAGATACCTTAAAAAAAAAATACACACACATATTATACAAAGTGCATGTAAATGTTGAGGGGCTGGAAAAAACATATTGCCTAAACAATACCAAGAAAAAATTAAAAATTTGATGGGGCCCATAGCCCCTTCCAGTCCTCTCCTCACCCCGATCTTTATTAGTACTAAAATCAAATGAGTATTTTAACTGGTTTAATAAACTATTTTCGTCTATGATTGATTTGATCACGGTTTTAACTATTAAGCCTGAATCATTACTTTGACCTAAATCTAATAATAATTGTTTTTATATCTTTTATTTTATTAGATATAGAATTAAAACTGAAAATAATTTCTTTGCCATCACTTGATTTGAAAAAAAAATAAGTCTATTTGTTCGAAACTTATCTGAACTGTCAAAACTGGATTTTAACGATATAGATCTCGCCACAGCGATCAGCATCGAAACCGTATAGATGAATATTTTACAGCAATTTTAAAACTGGATCTATTCCTTTTCTTTTGTTTTTTTTTTCTTTTTTTCCCCCCGGCAATCAAAGGAAGTATATCTCATTGATGGGCAGCAAAAGCACCGGAAACAGCAAATAGAGTAGATCGCAGAAGAACAGTAATATCAAGAAGAAAAAGACCAGCAACAGCCCCCCCGCAAACAAAAACAAAACAAAACAAAGAACCAAAAAGTCAAGAACATGTTTCCTAGCCTTCGAGAGATTTGAGAGATCATCAACAAGGATTTTAACCCAATCTTTCGAGCACACCAACCAGTAACTGCCTTTTGGAATCTTCGCTCCCGGCACCCTCAAGGAATCTCCACAGTTTCTCTGCGCATAGCCAAATCCAAACGAAGAGATTGTTCCAAGCTTGAAGTCCACACGTTACCACAAGTTCGCATCTCTTGATTTCCCGATCCAGACCCAAATCATTCACATCTTCTCCTGATTTCCTTCACACACACACCGTACCTTAACCCACACCAAAACCAAACCACAGCTCCGAGCCATGGGTCGAAGGAACACGACTCGCCGATCAGGAGTAGTGCCCTCCGGTGATGAGGGAAGGGAGAAAGAGAAACCCCTGGCGAAGCACACTCTGCAAGCTTGGCCGCCGGTGACTTACTCTCACAAGGGAATGGAAACCCTAGGAGAGAAAGGGTGTGCCCAAAACTTTGTTCAAATATGTTGCCGACTTGGCACTTGGATGTAATTGGAGGTAGACGTTTAATAGAACAATAAAGGAATAACCAAGATGAATGATTTTGCTTTTATTGGAAGAGAAAAAAATGGAGGAAAAGACCCATGTTATGCCTTCATCAACACGATCATTTCAAGCTTCTAACGTGGCTTCTATTGGTTGCTAACTTATTCAACAGACCAACCAGGCTCTTCTTCTTACTTGACCCTTGAGATCCATCATCATTCTTCTCTGGCGACCGTGATGAAGGTTCCGACGAGTGTCGCCGCTTCTGGTGGGCGACTACTCTTGTCGGCTCCGGCGGTGGTGGTTCCGACCCAATGAGGTGAGGAAAATTGAGCTTTGCTTTTCTACCCCTCATCTCGAAAGCGGCTCTGTCATAAGCCAAAGCTGCATCCTCTTCCCTCTCGTAAGTCCCTAACCACGTTCTCGCGCCGTTCCTCGCTGGGTCCCGGATCTCCGCAGCAAACTTCCCCCATGGCCGACGCCTCACGCCTCTGTAACTCCTCCATCTAGGTGGCGCGTTCCCTTCACGTGCCACAGACTGATCTGCAGCAGTGTTAACATCAGCCCCATCACTACCACCTGGTTTCATGGTGTTTTCATGCCGTTCACTGGAAAGCACCGTACCGCCGGAGTTACAACGAACGCCATGTTCCGGCAAAGCGGTGACGTCGCCGATAGGGTTAGAAGTAGAGGTGGTCTTGAAGAAGGAATTATTATTATTATTCATGAGAGACGCAGAGGAAGGATCATTGTGTTGCTGAAGAAATGGCGATTCAAAAGCAGAATAATTGTTAGGAATCATTTTCAGAAGCTGACGAGTTTGCTGTGGGAGTACAGAAGCACACATGACCTGTGAAAGATGACTTATTTATATGTTCGAAGGGACATTGATGATATTATTTTATTCTTGCGTTTGTTGCTTCCATGAAACTTCAATTTTGATTGGTTTTTAAGTTAATTTCCTCGCGTGTGATTTGTTCACTCAAACAAATATTATTTATGCAACGGCTTCTTTTATATAATATTTTTAAGAAAATCATGATCTTTAAAAATTAGCTAAGAAAGATTGTTTTTTTTTTTAACGTCTGTTTTCGTAGTTATATTAGTTAATTATGTGTTTTATTTTTTTTTACTATTTTTAAAGAAAAAGTACTATAATGTTGTTTTTATTTTGATAATTTTCTATGTCACATATCAAACGATTCCTGAATCTGATACGTAGCATCAACCAAGATTTTGCTGTAGAAACTCCAATACTATATAACCCCATTTTTTGTGTCGTTCTATTTTTTTAAAAAAAAATTGTAACTTAAAATTTTCGTTTTCTTTGTGGAACCACATGGAACCACGTGTAGGAGACAATCTTAATGATGCATTAGAATATTTAGCTTCAAATATGATTATTGATGAGAAATATTCACACACTCCTGTACGGCAATACGTATGGACCATGCAGAGTAGTATATATTATAAATTGAAGGATGATAAACATGCTAGCCAAAAAAATGATGATTAAGACACTCTCTACATTAAAAAATGTAAGGCATTTTTAACCGAATCTCACCCCTAATAAAATAGTTACTTGCTTTCTAACTAACCCTATCTTTATATATTTACCCCTATTAAACACCCTTCAATAAATATAAAGTTATTATCAATAGGGGCACTTTTAAAAAAGGTAATAATTACACCTTAAAAGACTAAAAATGCCTTATATTTTTAAACATCCAACTCCTCAAAAAATGTCTTATATTTTTGAATGGAAGGAGTACTCCTTTTAGTTTTATTTTATAAATAACTTCCAATATATTTTATTGGAAGTAAAGAAAGTGTTAATTTTTTAATTCTAATAAGTTTTTAGCTTTATTCTTATTAAATATACATATTTTAATAATATATTTTCTCTTATCAACATTTAATAGAAGGTAAAAGAAAAAATTTATGATAAAAAATTAATCAGTTGACTTATAAATAGGATCAAACAAATCCTATTTTTGCATTATAAATAAGATAAGTAGGAACAAACAATAATGGACGTTGGTGTCTCTAGGGAAAATAACGACAAGGTCCTAAAAGATTTAATTAATAACAATTAGGTTTTTGATATTTTTGAAAAAAATGAGTTAAAAAAATTCTATTCAAACAATTACAAATTGAAGGATGTAATTATAGATAACATATTTATAAGTTTCAAAGGTAGTTCTCATATTGTAATGAAATTCATGTTTGTAATTGTCTCAATTGACATTTAAAACACATTTGTTTCAAAAAAATTTGCTAGAAAATTAACTATCACTAATTCAATATTTTAAACCTCATTGTCATTTGCTCGTTAAGCCTAAAAGCGTGTCCAACTTACCTAAACTTTATTCCGTTAAAAGGAAAAAAAAAAAAACTGTAAGCAAACTCACCTAAACTTTATTCAAAAAAAAAAAAACAACTATTGTTCTCTCTTTTTTAACTTTTTTATTTGGGTGCAAAGGAAGTCATTCACTATCAATTAAAATAACATTTTTTATCAAACTTTGTTGGAATTTGTGGATCTGCCTTTGACGGGAATTATATTATAATCTTAGAGCAATTAGTGAATCTAACAAGATTTCGGTAATAATGATTTGACCAAAATCTGCAATTAATAAGTGATTGATTTTTGATTGAATTCCAAGAATAAGAAATATTCCTCTGCCTTTATGGTGATTATTCCAATCAATTATTTCCTCTATAATCAAGCATTTTAATGTTGAGGATTTTTCTTTTCTATAGTGACCTCCCCTTCACTATAAATAGAAGAGGATGGCTGAAGGAAGAACTTGTACCCTAGGGCAAACAGTTCTCTCCCATTGTTCAATCTAGAAGTCTAAATTTGTGATAGTTGAGTAGATTTTGCTACTTACAAATCTGGTTAGACTTTGGCCCAACTTTGTTATTTGGTATATTATTTATGTCTAGTATTCCTTCAAACTTAAATTGGCATGTACAGTGTACGTGTAAGACCTTTCATTACTTAAGGGAATATTTGAGGATTTAAATCTCAAATCTTATATATATATATATATATATATAGATATAACAACAACAATCTAATTAGAGAGATTTAACCCTTTACTTTCAGTACCTAGTAGATTCACAACTATATTGTCTAACAAAATATACACCAACCAGTATAAATCCTTCTAGAATTAGAAACTTCTAAGCAACAAGAGAGCAAAGATTGTCATGAAAATGTTGGATTATCTTAATGGTGTGTTTGAATTAATGGGGATTTGGATTTAGATTTAGACCAAATTTCTCATTTAAATACACAAAAATTTATTCAAATTATAATTTCAAATTCCCTCTACACTTTAGTTATTTGACATTCAAATCACACATTCTCTTCTCGTATTCACCATTAATACCATGATGACTTTTGTATATTTTCTCATCTTTTATCTATTAAAAATTAAAAATAAACTCATCATTTTTAATTTTTAATTTTCATTTCAAATCTCAATTCATTTCTTTTCTTCATTTGAAAATAATTTACACTACCCAAACAAATAATTTTAAATATATGAATTTTAAATGTGAGATTTGAAATATAATATTTTAAATCTAAAATCTAAATCTAAATTCATCAATCAAAACACTACCTAAAGGAATTGTAAGTTGTAAATCAAACTGATTCAAATTGAGTTGAATCTTCAATTAAAATTTTAAGATATATAATATTATTTTATTCTACACACTACTACTTTAATTTAGAAAAGTAGTTAAAGCAATGGCAATAAGCTTCAAGATAGATCTTTAAGGAACTTCGAAGTAAAGCATTGATCATATATCTATATACTATTGAAAGTAAGATGACCATGACTATATTTGTTTTCCATGGCTCGTGTTGAGCCTTCATACTATAAATAATCAAACATTGACTACTTTTTTGGTCTGTAAAGTAAATTGTTAATTTGCATATATAGTCAGGATGCTTTCCAAGAATATCGTTCAATTAATTATGATCTATTATGGCCCCGTTTGGATTTGTTGCATCCTCTTTTCAAAATTTAAATCCCAGATATTGTTTGGATAATTATAATAAGTGTAAACTGACTTTCTGAAAAAATTATACATTATGGATCAAACGGTAATTGACTAGCTAGATTCAAGTGTTTGAAATACTCACCATTTATTTGAAAATTCTACATTATAGTCGAATGCTCACCATTTATTTGAAAATTGAGTCAGCCTTATATATAATAATTAATCTAAAAAAATCTCGGTCCCTATTGGCTATTACTTATAGTATTACCACCACATGTAATTCTGCTCATTTATTATTTTTTGTTGCTTGAACGATTTACTTTATATTGAAGTCTTTCTCTAGCTACACGAGAATGTAAGATTGCTAATTTCAAAAGCCAACTTCTGAAAAGATGTTAATTAAATATATGACAATTAAATCAACTTATTATATTTTTAAAACAGAATTATATATCTGAAAGATTTGCCCATTTGGGGATCACATCATTGTTGACCTAATAGAACCAGTAATTTGAGTGAGTCGGACTTATAAATTGACTTTAATTTAAAATTATTATAAAATTAATGGCGTTAAATTTATTAATTATATATATATATATAAAATAATATTTTGATAAATTATTATATTTTTTTTCCTATTATCGGGCTTATAGGGTCAATTAATTTAGATGGTAGCTTGTAAGTAACCTTTTGAGCGCGCACATCAGGAGGAATTTCCCTTGATCTCTGCTTTCACTACCTAAGCTAGTTTCATATGGCTTGAATAATAAATTATTCTCGAACAAAGCTGTTGTCTACATACATCACATTTAAATTGTATATGCTCGATCGTCTATATATTGTTATTATTATTTCTTTGTGTTTTTTTAATTATTGTGTTAATTGAAGAATTATACTGAAGTGTTTTCCAGCTCACGGGCATGTATGACAGTATTTTCTAAAGCTAGCCAACTTCTGAAAATGTTATTCGCTAATTTAATTATTAAATTATACTATATGATAATGATTAGTAATCCTCTATTTCCAAAAGATTTATATTTGGATATCATATCCATGTGCTTGCAATTTGCATGTTAGGCTTGCAGTCAATATAATGCTTGATCAACGAATATATTAAAGAGAATATCAATGAAAGACCTCTAAAATGATTTAATATCAAACAAGAATTTATAACAAGTAAACATTAACAATTGGCAAGTGAAAGTTCAAGTTTTGACAAGCATCCGATTTGTCTAAGTCCTTGTCTAATATTAAATTAATTTTGCAATCCTTCATTCATATTCTTCCTATGTTATCCTCAATAATATTACTTAATTTACTGTTATAACACTTAAAATTTTAATTTTATCATATATACGCAAATGGGTCAAGATGATTGGCCAAATGCTCTCTCTCCCACATCAAAATTGGCAACTATCGTGAGGGAAATAAATTTGCTGACTTTTTAGCCTCTTTCGCACTTAGTTTGGATGTGGGAATGCACTTTGGGCATAGGGCAAACACGTTTATGTAATAATAGATCCTAGTTGGATCTTTCTTCCTTAAAAAAAAAAAAAGATTTAAAAGAACAACTAACAAAATTATAATAAGCGCAATCAAATATATGTTGATTGTTAAGGTAACGTACCAAACTTGACACCTACGGGGCACCTATCTCAACTCAAGTTCTGAAACCCATAAATTGTCAACAGATAATAATTAAAAATATAACTAAATAACTAATTAATACATTTTATTTCACTTTTGATTAAGAAAGTGAAATAACTAATAACTAACAAATAACTAAATAACTAATATTTCTAGACTTAATCATCCGCTATCAGAAAATATTGTAGATATAGGTTATAGATGTATTTATCTTTTGATGTTTCCAACTAAAAAAAAAAATACGGATGAGGATGAAGAATAATCGCAGAAATGAATAACGGTATTTGAAAGAAATGATATTTTTCAAATCAAAGAATATATTTCGTCAAAACATATGAGTTCCGCAGGGGGAAAATATTATTGCTTTTTCTCTTTACTTTTTTTAATACTCAGATTTATTGCAAGATTAGTCTCAAATTAAAACCTCGATAGTGCCCAAAGCCCCTCCTAGTCAACCATTTTCACCCCAATCTTGATTAATAATGAGCTCTTTCTTAGGTGCTCAGTGCAAGCGGTCCAAATTTAATAATAATTATTTTTATATTTTTATTTTATTAGATATAAAATTAAAAATAAAAATAATTTATTGGCCATCACTTATTAAAAAAAAGTATACTAATTAAAAATTTATCTAGACTATCAAAACTGGATTTTAACATCTTCATCTCACCGCAGCAATAAGCATAGAAACTGTATCCGTTAATAGTGCACGGTACTAATAGTGATAGATGAATATTTTTTAGCACTAGACGTTTAAAAGAACAATAAAGCAATGACCAACATGAATGATTTTTTTTGTTTAATTAGGAAGAGAAAAAAATGGAGGAAAAGACCTATGCCATGCCTTTATCAACACAATCATTTCAAGCTTCTAACTTGGTTTCTATTGGTTGCTAACTTATTCAATAGACCAGCCAGGCTCTTCTTCTTACCTGACCCTTGAGATCCATCATCATCCTTCTCTTTCGACCGTGATGAAGGTTCCGGCGAGTGTCGCTGCTTCTGGTGGCCTACCACTCTCGTCGGCTCCGACGGTGGTGGCTCCGACCCAATGAGGTGAGGAAAATTGAGCTTTGCTTTTCTGCCCTTCATCTTGAAAGCAGCTCTATCGTAAGCCAAAGCTGCATCCTCTTCCCTCTCGTAAGTCCCTAACCACGTTCTCGCACCATTCCTTGCCGGATCCCGGATCTCCGCCGCAAACTTTGCCCACGGCCGCCGCCTCACGCCTCTGTAATTCCTCCATCTAGATGGCGCGTTCGCTTCACGTGCCACAGCCTGATCTGCAGCATTGTTAACGTCAGCCCCATCACAACCACCTGGTTTCATGTTGTTTTCATGCCGTTCACTGGAAAACACCGTACCGCTGGAGTTACAACGAACGCCATGTCCCGGTAAAGCAATGACGTCGCCGTTAGGGTTTGAAACAGAGATGGATGTGAAGAAGGCATTATTATTGTTATTCACGAGAGACGCAGAGGAAGGATCGTCGTATTGCTGAAGTAATGGCGATTCAAAAGTAGAATGATTGTTAGGAATCATTTTCAGAAGCAGACAAGTTTGGTGTGAGAGTACAGAAGCACGCTTGAGCTGTGAAAGACGACTTATTTATATGTACGAAGGGATATTGATGGTATTTTTTTTATTTTTTTTTTTATTCTTGTGTCTGTTGTTTCCATGAAACTTCAATTTTAAGGGGTTTTTAAGTTAATTTCCTCACATGTGATTTGTTCAGTCAAACAACTATTATTTGATCGTCATCAGTGCGTATATATAAATGGTTTTTTAATATAAATACACATACATACATATATAGTAGTGGCTTCTTTTGTATGACATTTATTTTTTACATAATAATACTAATAAATAAATAATTTAACTAATTTCATTAATCTCCATAAATTAATTATAGGTTTTACAATTGTGACAGGAGAAAATAGTTTTTTTTTTTGCCAGCAGAATAGTATTTTAACATACTTCCTTCAGTCTAAAATATAAATATTTTTTTTCCTAACTAATCTTGATTCAAAATATAAATTTTCAAAAAAAAACCTTTCATTTAATATTTCATTTGTGAAATAATTTTAAGAGAAGAGAATATATAGGAAGAGTAATATTAAAATAATATCATTAATTAAATTTTATTTTTATCAAAGTACCTTATATTGTGGATGGGACTTGCAAAAGTATTTATAATTTGAGATGAATAAATTATTTAGACTTTTGCTTTCTTATTATTTATAAATCAATCATGTCACCAAATTTTATCAAAAGTTTTTTCTTTTATACTCATAAAATGTTGTTGAGATAAAATAAATTATTAAGTTTTTAGATAGAGTTAATGAATTTTAAATTTCTCTTTAATAAAACAAGATAAAAGTGACTTATAACTAGAATTTAAAAAAAAAATAGTTTGAAATTTGTGTCAATTACCATACAGAAAATTTGTTTCTCAGTAAATCTCAAGCCATTTGATATGGAAACATTTGTCTGGGATTGTGTACATGACATGAAAAACGATGCTAGTTAATTGGTGTAAGAACAAGATACGTGATCTCTTGGAAAAACACAAAAAGTTTAATTAGCAATCAACTTACAAGCCACACTTCACTGTGATCATGCTTTTGTTTAAGATTAAAAAATAAATATTTTTTTGATAGTTTAAAAATTTTACAAAAAAATATTTAGGCTGTAGAAATTTTATAAAAAGCACATACAATTTCATGTTTGTTTACAATGATAAAAAGTGATTATTATTTAATTTGTTTAATATTTTATGATATTTTTGTGGACCTCTATTTATAAAAAATAATTTATTATTTATTTGTTTATTTTAAAATATTATGATATATTCATGCATCTCCTCCACATTTTTATGACATTTTTACTTATCTATCACATCAAACTATTTTCAGAAACTATTTAAAAATATGTTTTTTAAAAAAAATTAAGACTACTTTCATAAATTTAAACAAATCTCATAAATTTTCATATAATAGACTTAAAAAAAAAGTTGTGTTTATTAAAGAAAATTAAAGAAACGACGCAAATTAGGAAAGATCTCTTTTAACGTCTGTCTTCATAGTTATTATTTAATTTTGTGTGTGTGTTTAACATATCAAACGATTCCTGTATCTGATACCTTTATGCATCAAACCAAGATTTTGCTCTAGAAATTCCAATATTATATTTAACCCCATTTTTTTTGTCTGTCTATTTTTTAACAGGAAACTTAAAATTTTATCTTTTTGTTTTTTAGGGAACCACATGGTACCACGTGAAGGGGACAATCTTAATAATGACATTAAATATGATTATTTATGAGAAATATTCCAACACTCGAAGACTTACGGAGGACTATATATTTGTATATCAATAATCATTTCCGATCTAGTGAAAAAGACTAATTCTTCATAAATGAATCTTATAAATTGAATTTAAAATAGTAACTCAGACAATTACAAATTCAGATATTTAATCATGCATCAATAAGATATGCATAACTGTCTAAATTGATGTTTTGATCTCATTTAAAAAAAATATCTGGAATCCAATTATTAACAATTTAATCTTTGAAAACTTAAATGTCATTCTTTATTTATTTATTTATTCATTTTTTTGTGGATGAAAAGAACCACTCAGTGTCCTTTTTTTTTTGCCAAAAAAAGAGCCCATTTTATTAATCACAAAAAATAATACACACACCACTAGCTAAAGCCAAAAAACACTCCAAAAAAACTAAGATACAACCTACCACACAAAACTCACTGAAAAAAAAAAAACAAACAAAACAGCAAAAAAAAAACACAAAGCAAAAACAATTAACCAATTCCAACTTTGTTCTAGTCATCACAAGAACAATCAAAAGTAGAAATTCTTGCAGTCCTTAAATCAACAATCAGAAGACCAAATAAAAAAGATGATGCATCTAACAGGATACATCCTCTTACAACCTATGACTGCCAACAAGTTAGTAGTTTTATTGCCTTGGTGAGCCACCAAAGAAAAAGAAACATCCTTACATGAATCTCGAGCAACTTGAATATCCTGCAATAAATTAATATAATGCCAATCATAATCACCTGAAATCTTACCCATAAGAATCCAAAAAAGCACCTCACCATCTATCTCTATGACCACTTTTTTATCAGTAAAAGAAATATCAATTTTTAACCCTTCTAAAACTGCTAAACATTTTATTAAATTTTATGACACTCAGTGTCAATTAAAACAACCATTTTACCAACTTATAAATTGGTGAGTGGTAAGAGATTTTATTACTTAAAAGAATATTTAAATATTTAAATTCTAACTCTCATATATGTAATAATTTAATTAGAATAAGTCTATCCTTTTTTCTTCAATGCCTTAGCAGAGATTTGACACAACTATCAACAAAGTATACCCCTACGTGGTCCAGACGTTCCACAATTAGAAACTTTTAGGAGCCTACTTTACTTTTTTTATTATGAGAGAAACTTCTATATGCCTCCTTAAAAACTATAAATTTTAAGAAGTATTTATTATATTTTTTTTAAATTACCCTTATAAAATAATGTTTATTTTCATGAAATAATTCTGCTTCATTAATTATAAAAATAATTTAGTTTAAGTTTTTTTATTTTAAACAAATATTATACTTAATCAACTTTCTTAAACTGTGTGAATTGGTTTTTTCCCTAAATTTGAAAGTTGATAAAGTATAAGAGAGCAAGGATTATTGTCATGAGCGTAGGATTATCTTAAAGATATTGTAAGTGGTAACCAAACTCATTTAAATTCGATTGAATCCTTAATTAAAATTTTAAGATATTATATCGAACTAATTGACTAAACTGGATGAACTAATTGACTCATATCGAACTCTTTCCAATCTAAAATATAGTATAATTATGTAATATGCATCACTGCATTACACGTATTAAAAAGACTAATTTTTTTTTATAAATCTCATAAAAAGTTGATTTTTTTTCAATTTTTTCGTTGATTCATAACTAATATCCACAATTTTCGTGCATTTTGTCTCATCTGTATACATACTCAACATAGGGGCAAAAAATGAAAATTGTTTTTTAAAGTTACAAATATGTCCTATATTTTGAAACCAATCGTAGCTTATAAAAACATGTTCTATAATATGAAGATGAGGAGTAATTGAATACAATATTCAAACGTTTTAAAGGCTTGTAAGAATATATCTAGTATGAATCATATAGTTGTATTTTCATCATTAATTTGAAAATTGCAGTCTTATGAAAACTGAATCGAAGCATCCGGTTCAACTATTGAACTGGAAACTAGTCCCAAGTCCAGTCCAATCATAACAAGAAACCAATAGTTTTTAAAAATTAGTTAAGAAAATATAATATTTAAAATATATCAATCTATTCATAACTAATTAGACCGTAGTCTAACTATTAAATATCATGAACCAGTGTCTAGACCGATTTAAATAGCCAATCTAGCTTTCTTAACTTTATTTTCAATCGGCCTCATAATAATTATTAATCTTAAACGAATCTCGGTCCTTCTTGGCTATTAATTTAACGCCACATGTAAATTCCACTTGTTTATTGTTATTTGTTGGTTGAACGATTATAAATTGAAGTCTTCATTGTCTAGCTACACGTGGATGTAAGATTGCTTCTTTGTAAAGACAACTTCTGAAAAGGTGTTCCAAGTTTAATTAAATATATTATAATTAATCAACATATTATATTTTTAAAACAGGATGATATATATCTGAGATTTGCCCTTTTGGGAGTCACATGATGTTGTTGGCCGTAATCAATGTTTAGATCAATCAAATATGTTATGGTATTATTCATTTAGAGTAATATCAAATATGGAATAATATTCTTTCCTTATTTATAGCAATTAAACTTATTTTAATTATTGACGCATTCTCCTTGTTTTCAAATTTATACAACCTTTCTTCAAACTCAGGTTTGGTGCTACACACACACACAGAGACAGAACTCTCTTTTATTTTTGGAATCTAAAGTTTATGTAACTCTTTGTTTTGGCATTTCCTCCATCTTCCTCTCTTCTCTCTCTCTCTCTCTATCACACATTTACACCTCTAGAAATTTAGTGTGAAATGAAATATGATGATTATTAATGGAATCAAGTGAAGTAGAATTCAAGGTTCCATTATTTGGTCTCATAAATTATTATAAAATTAATGGATTTAAATATATATATATATATATATATTTCTATTATTAGGCTTTTGGGTCAATTAATTTAGATGGTGCCTTTTGAGTAACTTGATACATAATTAAGATATTTATCAAACAATAAATCAAATAAAATAATAAATCAAATACAATGGTCGAAATCAGAAAAATTCTCTCAAATAGGTATGGCGATTATCATTAGCTATTCCACTCTATTTCATTCCATCCTTAAAAATAAAAAGAAAATCCCAAACACTATCCAAGAAATATTGAGAATGGAAGGTAGACATTATCAAACGTGGCAAAAGTTTTTAAATTAGATTTTTCCTTTTCAATATATATACGTAATTTTATCCTTCCATTTTTTGGGATTATATTTTAATTTTTGTGTGAGAGATAGAGAGACACAAGGTGTGTTACTTTTAACTCGAAAAACGATAATAATAATTATTGTTATAAAAGAGAAATTGAGGCTGTATTTGTGAACATGGGGTTTTAACTAATTTTAAATGCTAGCCTCACAGATAGATATTAGATAGATGTATTTTAGCCAAATACATATTCAGGCCTTGTAGAAACTTTATTTTGGGCTTTGTAAACTTCAAATGGGCTTACCCCAATAACATTTTAGGCCCAAACACTTAACGCTGCATTACTGATGTATGTTATCTTCCCACCTCAGCTGATAATTCTGGTTCTGACTACATAATACAAAATAAGCCACTCTAAATCCAAAAGTTGAAAATGTACATTCAGTGTCGAAATATTCATCTTCTATGAATTCAATTTTTTGTATACTTTTGGAGACTCATGGGAAATTTTGGTGGTTAAGTCCCTTGTAGAAAAGTACAAAATAGTTTCGTTTTTTTCAAAACAAAAAAAAAAGAACAAGAATACCAAAAATGTCATGCTAAGAAATTACAAAATCAATATGTATCAAAGCGTAGAAGTTTCTACTGCCGAAGGACGGATTGTCAAAAAACATGATATTTCAATGTTCTCATGAAATGCTTAGTGGGCGAGCCAGTCATCATATTTATATTAGTTAGAGGTGGGGGAAAATGAGTGGGCTGAACCCTTATAGACCCAGTTCTTAAGAGCTTAGGCCTTTTAGCTTAGTTTTTAAAAAAATGGTTAATTTTTAAAACTCAGCCCTTATTTGAATGATTGAGAGCTGGGCTTGTAAACCCATTTTATTTTTTCAAAATAAAAAGTTCAATAAAATAAATAAATACAAATGCAAATATAAAATCTTGATCAAGTTTTAAAATGAAGATAAAAATTTTCAATCTAAATCAACCTTATCACATTTGATAAATACATAAATTTATATATCATAAAGTATAACATTAATCAAAACCAAGAAATAGATTTTACAAAGTAATCGTTTTTAAGAATTTAATAAAACATCTATCAATATCATGTTAAAATAAATGGCAAAAAGAATAGGCATCAATTATTTTGACAACATAATACTTAAAAAATATCAACCTTTTGGGAAACATAGCCTATCAAGGCTAGGCCTAAAAGCCTAATTTTTAAAAAAACTATCAATTTTTTAAGCCTGAATTTAAATAGAGTCTCTAAACCCAATTCTCCAAGCTTGACTCTTATTCCCGACTCTAATATTAACTTCATTGCAAACAATATTAAGTATGATTGTTCAATCTCACATAACAAGTTTTCTAATCTTCTTGATAGTATATGGGAAAACTCATCTTGGATGGACATGAGAGCGTTGAGTGAATCAAATTAAACATTGATATTTCTAAAATTATCATTCCAACAAAAAATAAGATCTGGGACTCGTTAAATATAATTTTTTGGACAAACAGAACATCTTTAAGGACAATAAACTTGTTCATATACCTCAGCCTTTAGAATTGTTGTTTGGTGATAAGTGGGGTCCTCACTCAGGCATTACATAATCAATCCATGTATGGTATGGATCCCTTGGAGAGAAATTAAAGTTTTGATGCGTTAGCCACGATGGTGATTGAGTAAGATATCAGTAAAGCATCAATGTGTCTGCGCTTGTTTGCCTTTAATTTCCTTCAAAATCAAAATCTTGGGCTCCCTCTTCCTTATTTCTCACAAAAGTCCACTGTTCGTGTCTCATCATGGGTCAAGTCTTGGACAGGTTACAGGGTAAGGCATGCATAGTCTATCTTCTCTTCTCTGTTCTTATTTAGTTAATTAATTTCTTGTTTCATTTCAAGTCTTTCACTGATGTTGGTCATGCTGGTTCATTGATTAATCCTCAAGCGCTATTTATTTTTCTTCTCTTTTCTTTGAATCTTCTCAATTTCTCTTCCTATATATGATTGCTGTTAATTACTTCTCTGTTTGCGTGGATCGTCTTTTTATTCTGAGATATATATCAGGATCAAATTAATGGAATTAATGATAATTAAACTGTTAAAATGAAGACTCCAAATGTTGAAGCAAGTGTTATATATAATATTTATAATTGTATATGTTTACTTATATATGTTGTTTTTTTTCTCTCTTGATTGCTTTTATATATATATATATATATATATATATTAATGTATTGAAGTCATAGACAATAACCATTCATGTATGTCATTAAAAATTTGAACTATCTATTATTAATTTAAACAGTTTTGTTAAAATATTTATAAAGTCAAATATTATTGGCAATAAATTTTTATTTTTTTTATTCCCATTTGGGTTTAACAATAATAAAGATTAGTCGGTAAAATATTAAATAGCTAGATTATATTCAATTCTGTTATTGCATTTTTCCTTTCCTGCATGATAGATTAATCTCAAGTATTGACTAGAAAGCAGCAGAAACTTATAAGTGATCAAATAATCAATTTTGATAAAATTAGCTTCAGCTGAAAATTAATCTGAGTTGAATTTTAAACTCATATATGGGTCATCACGTATCCTTTTCCGGGATTTATTTTAGTGTTATGAAAGAGAAAGCGAAAGAATCAGAAATTCAACAATTCCAATATTCACTGCCTGAGATTAGTTTGATTAATTGAACATAATTAAGCCAACTAATAACATATCAAATTAAGACTCTTAGTAATTAAGAACGTCTGTTTGTTTGCTAGAAACGATGGGAATTGAAAGGATTAAAATAAATAAAAGCAAACACAAAATGATCAAAATATATGGGAGATAGGTGGTAAAGGTTACGTAATTTAGTTCATAAAATTAAAAATTTTGATTCATGAAATTCGCAAAGAATGTGATGATTCCATATTTACATTTTGTAGTGTATTGTATGTAATCTATTCTTACCATGAAGGGGAGGATAATTTAATTCATTTTTTATTTCTTCAATATATTTCATTTTCATATTTTCTATCAACCAAACAAAGCGCTCTAAAGTTGTGATAAGCATGATACAATAATGGTCTTGATTATTGTTACACAGATAAGAAGTGGAGGCAAGGCAAAATAAGGAAGATAACAGATAAAGCATTTGAAAGTCTTAAGAATGAAGAAGAAAAGGCTCAATTGACATTTGAAGATCTCTATATTGCTGTTTTACTGGTTTACAAGTAATTATTAGAAGTGATATATCTCTTTAATTAGCATTAACCAAGTTTAGGCTTAGTTAGCTCTCACAATTTTGTGTTTTTATGTGTTTTAAATGTTGCAGTGATCTCAATAAGCATTTGCCTGGTCCGCACTTTGATCCTCCCTCGAAAGACAGAGTCAAGCAAGTCATGAAGGTACTTAACGACGTGCTGTTTTCATTTTAAATCCTAATTACTCTCTTTCTCTGCACGGTTTTGACTGGTCTTGTAATTTTTTTTTTTAAATCCTAGTTACTCTCCGCTGTCTAGCAATTATTGGTAGCACAATGAATGACATCATAATCTTGAACAAAAAATTCTACAAGTTTGAGTATTAATTAAATATTGTGAGGATGTTCAAGTATGAGTAAACATGAACTAATGTCGGAAGTTTTATATTAAATAAAATTAAAGTTAATAACTAATATATAATAATATGAAGAATATTGTCATGAATCTCACATTAGAGAATGCAAAATAAGTGAAATGTATAAATTTAAAGGACTAATTTTTTGAAAGGAGCTCTTTTTTTAACTTGTGCTTATAACAATGTTGCTTTCATTATTGAGAAGAGAGGTCATTGTTGGGCATCATTGTCCCCATAAGCTTTGAGTGATTTTAAAGATTTGTGGTCTTTTAGCATAAATAACTTTTGGTTTTGGTCATTTAGTGTAATTTTCTCAAAAAGCTTTCATTTTTATACATGGCTAGATTTTATTCCATGTGTTTGATATATCAAGTTCTTCAATAATTAAACTGAGTCAATGAATTATAATGAATGGATTGTTTCAAGTTTAAAAAAAAAATCATAGAAACTATATTATGGAACTAAGTTTTGAATTAACAAAGTTTGAAAATTGAATAGATAATTAAAAAAAATGGAGATTAAAAATTATATATACTTCTTCCAATAACTTCTGATTATAGTTCTTGAGCATCTTTTCCCCCATAAACTTTGAGTAATTTCAAAGACTTGTGGTCTTTTAGTATAAATAACACTTGGTTTTGGTCATTTAGCATAAGTTTTCCCAAGAATTTTTTTTAATAAATACATCATCATGGTAATTTTCTTTGATTAAAAACTTCAATTTGCATATCACATAATTACGAACTTGCAGGAATGTGATGTGAATCCTGATGGGAAAATAGACCGTGACGAGTTTTATGAGTTCATAAAAAGAATGACAGGAGACACATTCACAATAATAAGCCAAGGGATGATTGTGACTTTGGTTGTGGCTCCAATGTTGGCGTTTGCAGCAATGAGGGCCATTGAAGGCGTCCCTGGTGTGGTTGGCAAAGTCGCAAGAAAGCTTCCAAAATCAGTTTACGTGTCGCTTATCACTATTGCTCTCGTGGCGCTCTGTAATTGGATGCAAAGGATTTCTTATCACAGCTAGTCTTGCCTGCAACTAATATTCTGTGTTTCTACATTAAAAAAAAAAAAGTTTCAAATGTAAAGATAAATTTAAAAAGAAAAAATAATAATAAAATCTCTTCAAATTATGTAAATGATATTTCAGTCCCTCAAAATGTCATAATACTAATGAAATCTCTAGGAACTTTTGTGTTATTAAAGAATTAATGTACATGATCAAATTATCCTTAGTTTAGAATTTTAAATGCAAATTTACGAATTACTATTGTATTCTTGAGATTTTAAGAATAAAAATTGTGAATATCTTAGAATAAAACTTGTGAATAGTAATTGATATTTGCAATACTTGAGAAATATCATGATTTTAAATACAAATTTACAAATTACTGTTGAATTCTTGTAATTTCAAGAAGAAAAGTTGTGAATTTTAAAATAAAAATTGTAAATGTTAATTGATATTTGAATTAAAGATAATTTAATTATTTATATTAATTCTTTAATGACAGAAAATTTACTAAAAGTTTTATTGGTATTATAACATTTTAAAAGATTAAAATATTATTTACATAATTTAAAAAGATTTCCTTATTATTTTTTCATTTAAAAATGCATGCAAATTAAAAGAGAGAAATTCGACTGACTGTATTGTGTTTAGCACAAAAGCTAGTCCTCACAGTCTAGTTGTAATAATAATAATAATAATAATAATAATAATAATAACAACCTTGATCCTAAAGGCTTAATTCTATAGGCTCACGCACCTCGAATTGATGGGGTTTCTCAAGTCCAATGTTTGTTGACAGAGAGCAAAGCCAGGTTTGGAAACCCACAATTCCTTTTTTTTTCTATTTTAATTTTTAATTATGCTAATATGCAATTTAACATACTTGTGATTTTCATATATTAATTAAAAATTAAAATAATCAAGCAATTTAACCATATTATTTTGCAATATCAACAGAATTGACATATTTAATGAGCTTACAAGCTAGCTTGAGCTTGACCTTATTTTTAATGGGCTTAGAACATCTAAGCCTTCAAGCTTTTTAAATTTTTATGCACAAGACCCCAGTTTTCTAAGCTTGTTTTTTAAAAATATAGCGCCTAAAGAGATCTGAGAGGCTTGACTCTCAAGATATGTTTGAGAGTATACTTCCTCCATTTAAAAATATAAAATATTTTTAATTAAATTTTATTTTTAATAAAATAATTACCTACTTTTTAATTAATTTTATTTTTTTATATTTATTCTTATTAAACACCCTATAATAAATATAAAATCATTATCAATAGAAGCACTTTTGAAAAAAAAAAAGCAATGATTATATTTAAAAAGATTAAAAATGTCTTACATTTTTTAATATTTAACTACTCAAAAAATGCCTTACATTTTTAACGGAGAGAGTATATTAAAAAATGATCATTAATAAAATGAAATGAGATAGAATGGAATGGAATGAAAAATTTTAATTATTTAAGAGTTTTATCAAAAGAATATGTGTTAAAAGTCAAAAATATTAAAAAAATAATTGGTGGGATCCAGTTAAATATTTTATAATAAAGTATTAAAAAATTTAAAATGAACCCCATTAATAAAGAAAATAAATGAAAAAATGGCACGGTAATAAATTTGAAAATCTTAGTAATTGATAGATAAAATTGATCATAAATTGAGTTTAGGGTCATTTTTGATTTTTTATATACACTTCAAAGATAAAATTAACCCTTAACCTATTAAAAAAATAATATAGGACCCACAAGCCATATGTTATAATAAACAAACATTAAAAAATTCATATGTGAGACCCACATAACAATAAGTTAACATTAGGATAACAGAGCAATTATTTTTTAAAATTGAGGGATATAAAATGACCTATAATTAAATTTAAGATTATTTGTAATCCTTCATATGCACTTCAAAAATATTTTTGACCCCTTAACTCAAAGAATGAATAGTTTTATTTAATCATTATCATTATTCAAGAATTATTATAAAATTAATAAATTTATATTAAATATAATTATGTTATTGATATTATGACATCCTATCCTCAACTCTCGAACAGGAGTTAAAAAAATGGGTTTAAAATAATTAAAGATGACTCGAAAGGTGATTCTAAATCATTTTATATTCTTTTAAAAAATTCTCTTAAACAATAGTATAAACTTTTAATTATTTCACCCCATTTTATTACAAAAGGAAAAAAAAAAAAAAAAAAAAACTCGCAAACACTATGTTATTGGCCGGCTTTAAACGTGACCCACTAAGTCTGAATTTGTTTTGACATAGATGCTCGTATCAAGCAGTAGCTCAGGGTAAAGATGGAACCTAACAAAAAGACACCCCTGCTCCATTCTATTTAATTTATTGTGCTTTTGGATTTAAACCATTTTTTATTTATATTTTTTCCCATTGATTTGTCCGATCATTGCGGATCGATGCAATGGGTGGCTTGGCGGAGACGAGACGAGTTTAGATATCTCCAGTTTACAAATTTGGGTCCTTTCGTTCAAGGAACCGATAAATTTTTCTTTTGAAAATATGTACAAATTTGTGATGTGACGGTTCTCCCAATTATAGATCGATTTCACATGATCAGACTGTAAAATATCAGTAAGCCTTGGGTCCTCTTTCTCAGAACCTTCAACTTTTGACCTTATCTTCAACCCTCCAAACCCGAGTTTTTTCGTCATGGGGCAAGTCTTGGGCAGGCTTCAGGGTACTTGCTTATCTTCTCAATTCGATTCTTCTTTTTAATCTTTTTGGTTTCGTTTGAAGTCTTTTACAACCACTCTCCCAGACTCAGGGATTCGTGAAGTGTTTTTTTTTTTTTTTTTCTCTTTGGATTTTCTCTTTGTTGATTGCTGTTACTCCTATTTGCCGTGGATTCTCCTTCGGTTCTGAGATTTCAGGATCATTGACGGAAGAATAAATGGTTGAAATGAAGTCCTGAAAATTTTTTAATATATAAATAAATGCCTTGGATGTGTAAAGACATGTTAGTGCTTATTAATTACCTGATTCTTGAAGTTTTGTCAGTCCTCTGTTTTGTTCTGCTAATTTATGGTAACTTTCTTTGTGCTGATTGATTAGAAATTACAGATTCAGTTCTGTTTTTGTATTTTTCCTTTTTCTGCATGATGGGTTATGTGCCATAGGGTGTTTAGTATGGAATATTCTGAAGTATTGACTGCAAAGCAACAGAAAGTTACTTTAATCAGAGAACCAAGTTTTATAATTAGTTTCTGCTGAAAATTAATCTGGAGTTTATTTTTAAACTTGCATGTCACATATCCTTTTCCAGCATTTATTTACTGATATAAAAGAGAGAACAAGAGAACCAAACACTGGTTTCATAAGCTATACCATCATTTGATCATTGCACTCCTAATATTCTTTTTCTATTTTAAGTCGAAGATGCTTTACTTTGAAAAAGTTGTGATATGTAATGCCCATGGTTTTGTGACTATGTTGACACTTTACTCAGGTAAGGAGTGGAGGCACAGACAAATAAGGAAGATAACGGATCGAGTTTTTGAACGTCTCATGAATCAAGCAGAAAAGGCTCATTTGACATTTGAAGATCTGTATATTGCTGTTTTACTTGTTTACAAGTAAGACATTTTCGTAATTTTCTTTAGCACTGTTCATGTATCAGATGGCCATACACAAAGTTAACTGAAAAAATGAATACTAACATTAATGAAAAAGAGAGGAAAACACTGATCCACCAGACAAAGAACTGTGCTTATCTAGATGCCCTTTTTATAGACAGGGGCTAGCCCACTAACAACTTTACCAATTGGCTAAGCTTGGCCAAGAGCGAGTCTAATCAAATTATAGCATCTAATCACTTGGGCTACTTAGGAAATTAGACTAATTAACTAATTGTTCTCTCAACAAGTATTCTAGTTTAGTTGACAAAATTCTGTAATACCTTCTAAAGTTGAGCTGTTTGTATGTTGTAGTGATCTCAATAAGTATTTGCCTGGTCCACATTTTGATCCTCCATCAAAAGACAAAGTCAGAGAAGTCATTCAGGTACATTTTCTGTGTGATGCTGCGACAAAACTGTGAGGTATTTTAATTTACATATATGAAAGCACTGCCAAGTGGTACTGGATCTATGTGGGGGCCTGGTACTCTGTTTTTCAGCCATCTAATGCTCTGTATGTGTTTAAAAAAATTTCATGACAGGGTGATCCATCTGCTTCGCTCCCAACTTTGACTCCTTCTCTTCACCCTTTCACTTTCAATTTCGCTAAGGTCACCTGAAAGTATCAGTAATTTTATTAAAATGAGTAAAAAAAAAAGGAAAAATAAAAAGGAATGTCAGGTGTACAATTTAAATAGCGCTGATATCTTAGAAGTTTCAGTTGTATTCTTCTGGGCACCTTTTTTCCTTTTTGATAGGAAATTTGAGATCCAGAATCTTGGGGTGGGGATAATTTGGTTAAGCATTGTGTGTCTGAGACTGGAGGCACATGTTAGCACATACTGTTTCATGATCTTCTCATGACCTAAAAGCATGATGAATATTGTATATAAGATTTTGAATCATTATAGCTTAAGTTTTAGATTGTAGTCCCAAAAATCCAGTTGAGGATGACAAATTTGGGGAACTTTACCGTCATTCACAGGTATAATTACATATTCTTTAGTCAACCAGAGCCAGTGATGATATTGTACTTTTGATGACTGAACTTATTCATCTCTTTGGCCTTTTAAGTTAGGTAATTACCTTGTAAGGATT
>NW_026555343.1:12510912-12694157 GCF_029017545.1 Prosopis cineraria | reverse complement strand
CACAGCAAAATTATGTATGATAATATTAAAATATTAGAAAAATAATCAAAACATTTCTCATCCTTCTACAGCCATGGTCAACCACTCATTTTCTTTCTTTTTATTGTTCCATATTTAGTACTTGAATGACATGCTTCCTCTCTTAGCCGAAAGAAGACAAAAAGTCATATCCCTTTCATATATTTGCACAACATAGGAACCATTTCAGTTTCAACAAAGTCATGAATGAGTCAAAATTGTGAATGAGTAGATATAATAAAACAAAAATTATATTAGCCTGTTCAACACTATCCGTTACTGAAAAATAGAGCATGAAGGGGGAAAAATCTGTAACTTATTTTTGGTTTCTATCTTAAGTGAGTTTTAACTTAGTACCTTCCAGTCATTAATTCTACTTCAAAAATACCCATTCATGAGCTCGGGAGAAAATCTGAACAGTAGGGCATTTATCTTCTAAGACTCATAAATTTATGCTTATGTTACTTCAAGCATTCACAGCCTTGAATTTCTAACTTTATCTCCCTAAGCTCCTTCTAAAAACTGAAAATCTCCCAAAACCACCAAGTTCAAGTGAAAGCTTGAGTTGAGTAGGTCCATATTCTGGTTTTGCATGTAAGATTTGAGCAAGAACGGAGGCAGTTTAGCTAGGTTTAAATTTCTCTCTCTCTCTCTAAGCTTTTTCAGACTCCATGGAAGTAAAGCTCATTCTCTCTCTCTCCACTCACTCTGTGCGACAAGAAATGAAGAAAGAAGAAGGAAGTGATGTCCTTTACTCAACCTCTCTTTGCGACTTCCAGGTGTTTCATAAGGTTTAGATCCACGTGACCACACTCAGAGAGCCAAAAAGAAAAGAATAAAATAAAGTACAACCCATTACTAATAACAAGCCTTGACTTGGTGGCTCAACTTGAGCTTGTATCTTAATATTATAAAATCTTATAAATAATTCATTTGGATATTTCTAATGAGTAAGCATATAAAATAAAATAAAAATTTGGACATGACATTTCACTAACATCTAAGTAAAGTTGATCATTTTTTCACTGACATGAAAAAAAAATATTCTCAGGTAAAATTCTATACAGATTAATTAGTCATCATATGAATATTATGTGGAAAAAATGTTATTTTGACTAAACATCAAATTAAATTGCTCGCTTCTTTGCAACACTGGCGAAAACCACTTAAAAATTTTAAACTTATTATGAATGAAATTGTTTAAGGCTGAGAGATTATTCTTAAGGTAAGGTGGCATAAGAAGTGTGCTTAATCTTGATCTTCGATTGTGTATAACTTAGCTTACTATATTGAATCTTAGGTTTTGACAATTGATCACCATTACACCTACTAAAGTAACATTATGAGTATTTATATAATAATCGATCAATCTTCTTAAAAATTTACCTGCAAATATTTTTTGTCTACATCAGCAAAAAAAATGGTGAACTGCTACTTAGGTGTCAACTAAACATTTATATTTAAGGGATTTGATGAATTGATCACTTTTGTACTAACTCTATTAACGTTATAGGTATTTATACCCCTTTTCCTTACTTTAGGCTACTGGATCTCCCTAGCTGACCACTTCATGGGTATTTTTGCCTCCTTTTTTTGGTCCATGTTAGTAAAGACTAACACATGACATGCACAGTCAGCATTTAACACCAAAAACTAATTATGTTAGGGCAAAGTTAATGATTTAGTTACTTTGCACTCACTCACGTAATATTATGAGTATTTATGCCCCCTTCCTCACTTTATGATACTAGGAACATCTAACCGACTACTTTATATGTAGAGTTTCCCTTTAACCCAAGATTTAAAAGTTCATTATTCAAAGACTTGCTATGCCATTTTTGACAATAAAATTACAACTCATTCTAATACATTTGGAATTTTATTAGTCCTTTTATATTATAGTTGAAAATTTCTTTTCTTGAAGTGTTAATGAGTCCTAAGATTATATTATGAGTGTGAATTCTTGGACACCTCTCCTAATAAAGGTTTAAATCTTAGATCCTTACATTGTAAGGAATTAACCCTTTCTATTAAATTCAATTCATGTTAGTTAAAAAATAATTTTTTAATGCCTACTATGTCTTATTGTTTAATGACTTATGTTTTTATTATTTTTTAAAATAAAATTATATTTTTAAATTTTTAAATTTTTTTTATTCTTTTTTTTACTTAATTAAATTTCAAATACTTCCTAGCGCAATGAAATGCCCATATTATGTATCCCACATTTGTGTCGGTTTAGTTAAACAAAGGGACTTCACGCACACACACACAGAGGGGACCAACTGAAAAAAGATAATGACTGAGAATACTTGGCTTAAAATATATTTATAAGGAATATTTGAACACCGCGCGTGCGACTAAATATTACATCCCCAAAACTGCAAGATTATCCCATTCTGTCACAATTAAAATAACATTTTATAATCTTCACATTTTAATTGAGTCAGAATTATGTATCATATTATTATAAAAAAATTATATATCATATAATATATCTATATATATATAAGGTTTGAATCTGATTACAATGTGCGCTCAACTGTGTTTTGAACATGATTTCTTCCCAACAAAAAAAGACACATGTGATAGTCAATATAAAAATAAATAAATATATATATATATATATATATATTACTTTTGCATTATCCATAAGCGAGAAAGTATTTAATTAATTCCATTTTTAACATAAAAAAAGGAAACAACAAGATGAGGATAATCAATTTTCCAGAACAGAAGTCATTAATATAAATTGATGAAACTTTTTGTTCATTATTATTTTCTTATTGATTATCATAAAAAATTGAATAATTAAATATTTTCTTACATTTTGAGATATTTTATCACAATAAATTAATTAATAATATGCTTTTGCAAATATAATATTGGTGTATCACATTTTCCATGCATCAAATGTATTTTATATTGAATTAAATTAAATGTTTTGTGGACCAGTGTATACCACAACTACTCTAATGAAATGTTGACGACCTTATTCTCTTAAGAGATATATAAACCATAATTATATATTCATAGTAAGTTGACCAATGACCCTACCTATCTATATTTTCCATGCGTGGGTCATGGTGGGCTTCATATATATTATTATAAATAGACTAAGATTGACTGCTTTTATTAGTCTGTAAAGCAAAATTAATTAAGGTATGTTAATTTGAAAATTGTTTTAATTTCTAGAGAATTGTTAAACTAAGACTCAGCCTGTACTTGACTAGAATTATTTAAGTGTATGTTTGAAAATTATACGGCACTTAGTCTTAGAGTTGAATCTTCAACAACGAACATATATAACAACATAGGAAAAAATTAGAATTAATTTAAGTGATTGTTGATCCTGAAATGAAAATAAATCATCTTCAATAACTAATATTCTATATCAATTGAAATTGGAGTTGTGCGTACATGTATGGGTAAATAAATAAACACGTTTTCACACGTACGGTACGAATTTCGATAATTAGATAAATTGTGTTGTTCATGATTTGTTATTATGTGGCATGTTTTATATTTTTATTTTTTTATTATTTTATTATATTTATAGACATGTTTTCGTGTAGTGTTATGGAGTTGGTTTTTTAAATTATTAATACTATTTGATAATAATTATTAATCCTTCTATTTCCAAAAATTTACATTTGGGGTATTATATTCATATGCTTGCATTGGCCCTGCAATCAATGCTCGATCAACGAATATGTTATCCTAAATAATATATTACTTTTTAGTGGAAATGAGAATTCATTCAATCAATCAAAAGAAGGCTGTGCAAGGATCCTCAATAATATTATTTAATTTAATATTATAACACTTTTAAAATGTTAATTTTATAATACACACACGTTATATGTAACAAATCAATGATTTAAAAGAACAACTAACAAAATTATAATAAGCAGTCAAATATATGTTGATTGTTGAGTGATGTACCAACCTTGACGCCTACGAGGCACCTATCTCAACTCCAAGTTCTGAAACCCATAAATTGTCAACAGATAATAATTAAAATTAAAAAATAAAATTAATCAATTAATTAATACTCCCTCAGTCCTAAATTATAAGATACTTTTGAGAGAAATTTATCATCCCAAACTATAAGACACTTTAAAAAGATTAATATTCTATTAAATAGACTTATTCTAATATTACCTTTTATTTCTCTCTATTTAATGTTAATTAGGTGTAGATTTAAGGTTATTAAATGAAAGGTATTTTTGAAAGTTTACATTTTTATTTTGAAAAAATAAAATTGTTAACTGTGTTTAATGAGGTTTATTAATATGTGAAATTTTATTTAAAAATGTCTTATAGTTTGAGACGGAGGGCGTACATTTTATTTTACTTTTGATTAAGAAAGCAAAATATTTCCAGGCTTAATCATCTGCTACCAGAATATTGTCGGTATAGGTTATAGATGTATTTATCTTTTGATGGTTGCAACCGAAGGAAAAAAAAAATGATGATGATGATGATCAACGATCACAGAAATGAATAATTCATGGTATTTATAATGAATGATATTTTTTTTAACTCATTTTAGCATCAACCAATTTTTTTAAGAAAATGAAGAGTATGTTTGGTCAGTAACTAACGAGTTCCACAGGGGAAAAATATTACTTGTGCCTCTAATTGTACTTAATTAAATATTATTTGTAATATGAATAATAGTTATTAGGTTGACATAAAAGATTCCAAAGATACATAAATGATACAAATAGTAGCAGTTCAAGTCCCTTAAGCATCAATGATTTAAGATTTGATTCTTGAAAGTATGTATGATAGTGGCGGAGCCACATGTTAGGGAGCGGGGCAAATGCGCCCCCTCACTTTGAAAAATATTACAAATATGATATAGAAATTGTATAACTTTGCCCCTTTTATTCTTAATCGGTTCATCCTTTGCCTCCTAAATAAAAATTTTTGGGCTCAAAAACTTATTAGATATAAAATAGTTTAATGATTTATATAAGATATGAAGAGCATATTTACATAAAAGATCATAACGACTTGGTCATTATAATTTTTAAGAAAAAACTGATAATCAATCTATTTATGTTACTATAATTTTAGTCCTATAATATAATTATTATTTTTTAAAAATATTATTTTTTTTTGATTAAATTATCCCGCACCTCTTGGTTTCAGGTTCTGGCCCGCCACTGATGTATGGAGAGCATGGCTAGATGATAGAGGATTTCTGTAGAAATTAATCTCATATGACTATTAGCTGTGAAGATACCTTAAAAAAAAAAAATACACACACATATTATACAAAGTGCATGTAAATGTTGAGGGGCTGGAAAAAACATATTGCCTAAACAATACCAAGAAAAAATTAAAAACTTGATGGGGCCCATAGCCCCTTCCAGTCCTCTCCTCACCCCGATCTTTATTAGTGCTAAAATCAAATGAGTATTTTAACTGGTTTAATAAACTATTTTCGTCTATGATTGATTTGATCACGGTTTTAACTATTAAGCCTGAATCATTACTTTGACCTAAATCTAATAATAATTGTTTTTATATCTTTTATTTTATTAGATATAGAATTAAAACTGAAAATAATTTCTTTGCCATCACTTGATTTGAAAAAAAATAAGTCTATTTGTTCGAAACTTATCTGAACTGTAAAAACTGGATTTTAACGATATAGATCTCACCACAGCGATCAGCATCGAAACCGTATAGATGAATATTTTACAGCAATTTTAAAACTGGATCTATACCTTTTTTTTCTTCTGTTTTTGACCCCGGCAATCAAAGGAAGTGTATCTCATTAATAGGCAGCAAAAGCACCGGAAACAGAAAATAGAGTAGATCGCAGAAGAATAGTAATATCAAGAAGAAGAAAGACCAGCAACAGCCCCAAAAAAAAAAACAAAAAACAAAACAAAACAAAGAACCAAAAAGTCAAGAACATGTTTCCTAGCCTTCGAGAGATTTGAGAGATCATCAACAAGGATTTTAACCCAATCTTTCAAGCACACCAACCAGTAACTGCCTTTTGGAATCTTCCCTCCCAGCACCCTCAAGGAATCTCCACAGTTTCTCCGCGCATAGCCAAATCCAAACGAAGAGATTGTTCCAAGCTTGAAGTCCACACGTCACCACAAGTTCGCATCTCTTGATTTCCCGATCCAGACCCAAATCATTCACATCTTGTCCTGATTTCCTTCACACACACCGTAGCTTAACCCACACCAAAACCAAACCACAGCTCCGAGCCATGGGTCGAAGGAACACGACTCGCCGATCATGAGGAGTGCCCTCCGGTGATGAGGGAAGGGAGAAAGAGAAACCCCTGGCAAAGCACACTCTGCAAGCTTGGCCGCCGGCGACTTACTCTCACAAGGGAATGGAAACCCTAGGAGAGAAAGGGTGTGCCCAAAACTTTGTTGAAATATGTTGCCGACTTGGCACTTGGATGTAATTGGAGGTAGATGCTAGGAAGCACGGATACGCCAATTTTGGTGGCGTATTCGTGTCGGATACGCACCGGACACGGATACTCGCTCCGTGCGAGTACGTCCGTGTCCGATATGTTTTTTGTTTGGGCGACACGGCGCGACACGGCGAGACACGGCGAGACACGGCTGACACGGCTTCGACGCTGGACGCTGCATTTTGCATAAAAAAATTGCCTAAATAAGCAGATTGAACCTCACTCACTTCTGATTCTGACCTTCTCTTCCAACTCGCGAAATCAGTCGGCCGTCGTTCTCTTACACTGAGTTCGCGAAATCAGATCGAACCTTCCCAGATCGCGCCGTTGTTGTCCTCCGACCTGCCGTGCGCCTGGTTCTTTCGTGCTCCTAGCCTCCTACGCATTCTTAGTTGCTCAGCTCACCGGCGTCAGTCTTTCGTCCGTTCAGGCGTTCACTGGTTTACACTTCTCTCTCTCTCTCTCTCTCTCTCTCTCTCGTGTCTCTCAACTCTCAAAGCCTGAAACTGAAAAATGAATAGATTTTATTATTTTATTTTTGATTTATGTTAAAGACTTAAACTTTGCTTCAACTCTCATGTCCAGTTTTTTTTTTCCTTTTGACCGAAGCTCATGGTCTGCCCTCTTCTCTAAATTTAATTTTTATTTATTAATTTAATATATTAGATTGCAATGTTCATGTGCAGAATTTATATTTAATACATGCTTGCTTTCTATTTTTATGTTACATGTTATTTTGCTCAAATCTCAATCTGCATTTCAATGCTTTTAGTCATATTTAATTTTAGTTTATCTCAATTTTTTTTAATTAGCTATGGCTACAGCAAATAGTTCTGGGGGAAATATTAATTCAGTAGCCCGTTTTTCTTCTATAAATGAGCTACAAAAAGATGGAACTCCCTTATGGTGCTATGTCACTTTGGTGAATAAAAATAGAGACATACCAGGAGGTGGAAATAGATATTGGAGGTGCAATTATTGTAACAAAGAATTCAATGGCTCTTATTCTAGAGTTAAGTGGCACTTGTTAAAAACTTCTGGCAAGGGAATTGCTATATGCTCGAAAGTTGATGAGTATTGCCTAGCTGAGATGAGAAAATTACACGAAGATGCTGATGAGAAGACCAAGTCAAAGCAAGTGCCATTACCACCCCTGGCTGAAGGTTCATCTCCCTTATATCCTATGACAAGTGAAAGCAACCAAAGTAAGAGAAGGGCAGTAAGTCCATTAGAAAAGGCCTTCCAACAAGGGGCAAGAGAAAATCTACATGCTGAAATTGCAAGAATGTTTTATACAGGTGGTCTATCTTTTCATTTGTCACGCAATCCATATTTCATTAGTTCATATCAATATGCTGCGAACAACATCATTCCTGGATACAAACCTCCTGGTTATAATGCATTAAGGGGTCCATTGTTACAAAGAGAAAGAGCTCACACAGAGAAGTTACTTGAACCAATTAAAGGAACTTGGAGTTTGAAAGGAGTGAGCATAGTCACAGATGGTTGGACAGACGCTCAAAGGAGGCCTCTGATTAATTTTATGGCTATGTCTGATGGGGATCCCATGTTTTTGAAGGCAGTTGATGGATCTAAAGAATATAAAGACAGACATTATATGGCTGACTTGATGCGTCAAGTGATTGAAGAGGTCAAGCCTCAAAATGTGGTTCAAATAATCACTGACAATGCATCTGTTTGCAAATCAGCAGGTAGGCTTATAGAGGCTGAGTATCCCACTATTTTCTGGACGCCATGTGTTGTGCATACACTTAATCTTGCATTAAAGAATATATGTGCAGCAAAAAACACAGAGGCAAATGAGATTATGTATGATGAATGCCATTGGATAGAGGAGGTTAAGGATGATGCTGCTTTTATTAGAACATTTATCATGTGTCATTCTATGCGATTGGCAATTTTTAATGAATTTATGCCATTAAAATTACTTGCCATAGCTGACACTCGCTTTGCATCCACCATTGTTATGCTCAAAAGACTCAAGCTCATTAAAACTTCACTTCGTACAATGGTGATAAGTGAAGCATGGAATGCTTATAAGGAAGATGATGTTGGAAAGGCAGCCACAGTGAAAAACTTGATCCTTAATGACTCTTGGTGGGATAAGGTGGATTATATACTTTCTTTCACTGGACCGATTTATGACATGCTTCGGATGGCTGACACAAATAAGCCTATACTTCATTTAATTTATGAAATGTGGGATTCAATGATAGAACAAGTGAAGGAGTCCATCTACAAGCATGAGAATAAGGAGCTTTCTAAGTATTCAGCTTTCTTTGATGTTGTTATAGGATCATTATTGATCGATGGACAAAAAGTTGCACTCCCCTTCATTGTCTTGCACATTCATTGAATCCTAGGTTAGTTATATTACTATTGCAATATTTTTCATTCATGAATTATTTAGTTTTGTTCTTAATCCTTTTTGTTTGCAAATGTTATAGGTATTATACACCCCAATGGCTTGAAGGTGCTCCCAATAGAATTCCGCCTCATTTAAATAATGAAATATCATCTGAGAGAGTAAAGTGCCTTTATAGGTACTTTACTGATCCTGAGGAGAGAAAGGCGGTCTTTCAAGAGTTCCCAAAATTTGTTGGAAGTTTAGACTTCTATTCATCATTTGATTGCTTGCAAGATAGGTGGAATTTAGAACCTAAAGGGTGGTGGTTAAATTATGGTTCTTTCACCCCTATTCTTCAGAGGCTTGCATTGAAACTTCTAGGCCAACCGTGCTCTTCCTCTTGTTGTGAAAGAAATTGGAGCACTTACTCCTTTATCTACTCATTGAAGAGAAACAAGATCACTCCTAAAAGAGCTGAAGACTTAGTTTTCATGCATACTAATCTTCGTCTCTTGTCAAGGAAGAGTGAAAAGTATCGCATTGGGCAAAGTAGAATGTGGGATATTGGTGGAGACACTATGGAGCCATTTGATGCTGTCAATAGCCTTGAGATGGCAAGCTTGTCACTTGATGAACCTATTTTAGAGCAAGAAATTATAGGAGAGCCTAGTAATGTAATGGAAAATGAGAATGATGAAATGTGATGCATTTGATAGTATTTTGTATTTTTTTGGATTGCTATGCATTTTGATTGTTGACATATTATTTACATTTATATAAAAAAATATTATATATTGCCATACCCGTATCCTAAAATTTTAAAAATTTGCCGTATCCCCGTATCATGCCGTATCGTATCCGATACTCGTACCCGTATCTGTGCAACCTAGGGTAGATGTTTAATAGAACAATAAAGCAATAAGCAAGATGAATGATTTTGCTTTTATTGGAAGAGAAAAAAATGGAGAAAAAGACCCATGTTATGCCTTCATCAACACGATCATTTCAAGCTTCTAACGTGGCTTCTATTGGTTGCCAACTTATTCAACAGACCAACCAGGCTCTTCTTCTTACTTGACCCTTGAGATCCATCATCATCCTTCTCTGGCGACCATGATGACGGTTCCGACGAGTGTCGCCGCTTCTGGTGGGCGACTACTCTTGTCGGCTCCCGCGGTGGTGGTTCCGACCCAATGAGGTGAGGAAAATTGAGCTTTGCTTTTCTACCCTTCATCTTGAAAGCGGCTTTGTCATAAGCCAAAGCTGCATCCTCTTCCCTCTCGTAAGTCCCTAACCACGTTCTCGCGCCGTTCCTCGCTGGGTCCCGGATCTCCGCAGCAAACTTCCCCCATGGCCGACGCCTCACGCCTCTGTAACTCCTCCATCTAGGCGGCGCGTTCCCTTCACGTGCCACAGACTGATCTGCAGCAGTGTTAACATCAGCCCCATCACTACCACCTGGTTTCATGGTGTTTTCATGCCGTTCACTGGAAAACACAGTACCGCCGGAGTTACAACGAACGCCATGTTCCGGCGAAGCGGTGACGTCGCCGATAGGGTTAGAAGTAGAGGTGGTCTTGAAGAAGGAATTATTATTATTATTCATGAGAGACGCAGAGGAAGGATCATTGTGTTGCTGAAGAAATGGCGATTCAAAAGCAGAATAATTGTTAGGAATCATTTTCAGAAGCTGACGAGTTTGCTGTGGGAGTACAGAAGCACACATGAGCTGTGAAAGATGGCTTATTTATATGTTCGAAGGGACATTGATGATATTATTTTATTCTTGTGTTTGTTGCTTCCATGAAACTTCAATTTTAATTGGTTTTTAAGTTAATTTCCTCCCGTGTGATTTGTTCCCTCAAACAAATATTATTTATTCAACGGCTTCTTTTATATAATATTTTTAAGAAAATCATGATCTTTAAAAATTAGCTAAGAAAGATTGTTTTTTTTTTTAACGTCTGTTTTCGTTGTTATATTAGTTAATTATGTGTTTTATTTTTTTTACTATTTTTAAAGAAAAAGTACTATAATGTTGTTTTTATTTTGATAATTTTCTATGTCACATATCAAACTATTCCTGAATCTGATACGTAGCATCAACTAAGATTTTGCTGTAGAAACTCCAATACTATATAACCCCATTTTTTGCGTCATTCTATTTTTTTAAAAAAAATTGTAACTTAAAATTTTCGCTTTCTTTAGTGGAACCACATGGAACCACGTGTAGGGGACAATCTTAATAATGCATTAGAATATTTAGCTTCAAATATGATTATTGATGAGAAATATTCACACACTCCTGTACGGCAATACGTATGGACTATGCAGAGTAGTATATATTATAAATTGAAGGATGATAAACATGCTAGCCAAAAAAATGATGATTAAGACACTCTCTCCATTAAAAAATGTAAGACATTTTTAACCGAATCTCACCCCTAATAAAGTAGTTACTTGCTTTCTAACTAACCTTATCTTTATATATTTACCCCTATTAAACACCCTTCAATAAATATAAAATTATTATCAATAGGGGCACTTTTAAAAAAGGCAATAATTACACCTTAAAAGACTAAAAATGCCTTATATTTTTGAACATCCAACTCAAAAAATGTCTTATATTTTTGAATGGAAGGAGTACTCCTTTTATTTTTATTTTATAAATAACTTCCAATATATTTTATTGGAAGTAAAGAAAGTGTTAATTTTTTAATTCTAATAAGTTTTTAGCTTTATTCCTATTAAATATACATGTTTTAATAATATATTTTCTCTTATCAACATTTAATAGAAGGTAAAAGAAAAAATTTATGATAAAAAATTAATCAGTTGACTTATAAATAGGATCAAACAAATCCTATTTTTGCATTATAAATAAGATAAGTAGGAATAAACAATAATGGACGTTGGTGTCTCTAGGGAAAATAACGACAAGGTCCTAAAAGATTTAATTAATAACAATTAGGTTTTTGATATTTTTGAAAAAAAATGAGTTAAAAAAATTCTACTCAAACAATTACAAATTGAAGGATGTAATTATAGATAACATATTTATAAGTTTTAAAGGTAGTTCTCATATTGTAATGAAATTCATGTTTGTAATTGTCTCAATTGACATTTAAAACACATTTGTTTAAAAAAAATTTGCTAGAAAATTAACTATCACTAATTCAATATTTTAAACCTCATTGTCATTTGCTCTTTAAGCCTAAAAGCGTGTCCAACTTACCTAAACTTTATTCCGTTAAAAGAAAAAAAAAAAGCTGTAAGCAAACTCACCTAAACTTTATTCAAAAAAAAAAAACAACTATTGTTCTGTCTTTTTTAATTTTTTTATTTGGGTGCAAAGGAAGTCATTCACTATCAATTAAAATAACATTTTTTATCAAACTTTGTTGGAATTTGTGGATCTGCCTTTGACGGAAATTATATTATAATCTTAGAGCAATTAGTGAATCTAACAAGATTTCGGTAATAATGATTTGACCAAAATCTGAAATTAATAAGTGATTGATTTTTGATTGAATTCAAAGAATAAGAAATATTCCTCTGCCCTTATGGTGATTATTCCATTCAATTATTTCCTATATAATCAAGCATTTTAATGTTGAGGATTTTTCTTTTCTATAGTGACCTCCCCTTCACTATAAATAGAAAAGGATGGTTGAAGTAAGAAAATGTACCCTAGGGCAAACAGTTCTCTCCCATTGTTCAATCTAGAAGTCTAAATTTGTGATAGTTGAGTAGATTTTGCTACTTACAAATCTGGTTAGACTTTGGCCCAACTTTGTTATTTGGTATATTATTTATGTCTAGTATTCCTTCAAACTTAAATTGGCATGTATAGTGTACGTGTAAGACCTTTCATTACTTAAGGGAATATTTGAGGATTTAAATCTCAAATCTTATATATATATATATATATAGATATAACAACAACAATCTAATTAGAGAGATTTAACCCTTTACTTTCAGTACCTATTAGATTCACAACTATATTGTCTAACAAAATATACACCAACCAGTATAAATCCTTCTAGAATTAGAAACTTCTAAGCAACAAGAGAGCAAAGATTGTCAAAATGTAGGATTATCTTAATGGTGTGTTTGAATTAATGGGGATTTGGATTTAGATTTAGACCAAATTTCTCATTTAAATACACAAAAATTTATTCAAATTATAATTTCAAATTCCCTCTACACTTTAGTTATTTGACATTCAAATCACATGTTCTCTTCTCGTATTCACCATGAATACCATGATGACTTTTGTATATTTTCTCATCTTTTGTCTATTAAAAATTAAAAATAAACTCATCATTTTTAATTTTTAATTTTTATTTCAAATCTCAATTCATTTCTTTTCTTCATTTGAAAATAATTTACACTATCCAAACAAATAATTTTAAATACATGAATTTTAAATGTGAGATTTGAAATATAATATTTTAAATCTAAAATCTAAATCTAAATTCATCAATCAAAACACTACCTAAAGGAATTGTAAGTTGTAAATCAAACTGATTCAAATTGAGTTGAATCTTTAATTAAAATTTTAAGATATATAATATTATTTTATTCTACACACTACTACTTTAATTTAGAAAAGTAGCTAAAGCAATGGTAATAAGCTTCAAGATAGATCTTTAAGGAACTTCGAAGTAAAGCATTGATCATATATCTATATACTATTGAAAGTAAGATGACCATGACTATATATGTTTTCCATGGCTCGTGTTGAGCCTTCATACTATAAATAATCAAACATTGACTACTTTTTTGGTCTGTAAAGTAAATTGTTAATTTGCATATATAGTCAGGATGCTTTCCAAGAATATCGTTCAATTAATTATGATCTATTATGGCCCCGTTTGGATTTGTTGCATCCTCTTTTCAAAATTCAAATCCCAGATATTGTTTGGATAATTATAATAAGTGTAAACTGACTTTCTAAAAAAAATTATACATTATGGATCAAAGGGTAATTGACTAGCTAGATTCAAGTGTTTGAAATACTCACCATTTATTTGAAAATTCTACATTATAGTCGAATGCTCACCATTTATTTGAAAATTGAGTCAGCCTTATATATAATAATTAATCTAAAAAAATCTCGGTCCCTATTGGCTATTACTTGTAGTATTAGCACCACATGTAATTCTGCTCATTTATTATTTTTTGTTGCTTGAACGATTTTACTTTATATTGAAGTCTTTCTCTAGCTACACGAGAATGTAAGATTGCTAATTTCAAAAGCCAACTTCTGAAAAGATGTTAATTAAATATATGACAATTAAATCAACTTATTATATTTTTAAAACAGAATTATATATCTGAAAGATTTGCCCATTTGGGGATCACATCATTGTTGACCTAATAGAGCCAATAATTTGAGTGAATCAGACTTATAAATTGACTTTAATTTAAAAATTATTATAAAATTAATGGCGTTAAATTTATTAATTATATATATAAATAAAAATAATATTTTTGATAAATTATTATATTTTTTTTCCTATTATCGGGCTTATATGGGTCAATTAATTTAGATGGTAGCTTGTAAGTAACCTTTTGAGCGCGCACATCAGGAGGAATTTCCCTTGATCTCTGCTTTCACTATCTAAGCTAGTTTCATATGGCTTGAATAATAAATTATTCTTGAACAAAGCTGTCGTCTACATACATCACGTTCAAATTGTATATGCTCGATCGTCTATATATTGTTATTATTATTTCTTTGTGTTTTTTTAATTATTGTGTTAATTGAAGAATTATACTGAAGTGTTTTCCAGCTCACGGGCATGTATGACAGTATTTTCTAAAGCTAGCCAACTTCTGAAAATGTTATTCGCTAATTTAATTATTAAATTATACTATATGATAATGACTAGTAATCCTCTATTTCCAAAAGATTTATATTTGGATATCATATCCATGTGCTTGCAATTTGCATGTTAGGCCTGCAGTCAATATAATGCTTGATCAACGAATATATTAAAGAGAATATCAATGAAAGACCTCTAAAATGATTTAATATCAAACAAGAATTTATAACAAGTAAACATTAACAATTGGCAAGTGAAAGTTCAAGTTTTGACGACAAGCATCCGATTTGTCTAAGTCCTTGTCTAATATTAAATTAATTTTGCAATCCTTCATTCATATTCTTCCTATGTTATCCTCAATAATATTACTTAATTTACTGTTATAACACTTAAAATTTTAATTTTATCATATATACGCAAATGGGTCAAGATGATTGGCCAAATGCTCTCTCTCCCACATCAAAATTGGCAACTATCGTGAGGGAAATAAATTTGCTGACTTTTTAGCCTCTTTCGCACTCAGTTTGGATGTGGGAATGCACTTTGGGCATAGGGCAAACACGTTTATGTAATAATAGATCCTAGTTGGATCTTTCTTCCTTAAAAAAAAAAAAAGATTTAAAAGAACAACTAACAAAATTATAATAAGCGCAATCAAATATATGTTGATTGTTAAGGTAACGTACCAAACTTGACACCTACGGGGCACCTATCTCAACTCAAGTTCTGAAACCCATAAATTGTCAACAGATAATAATTAAAAATATAACTAAATAACTAATTAATACATTTTATTTCACTTTTGATTAAGAAAGTGAAATAACTAATAACTAACAAATAACTAAATAACTAATATTTCTAGACTTAATCATCCGCTATCAGAAAATATTGTAGATATAGGTTATAGATGTATTTATCTTTTGATGTTTCCAACTAAAAAAAAAAATTACGGATGAGGATGAAGAATAATCGCAGAAATGAATAACGGTATTTGAAAGGAATGATATTTTTTAAAACAAAGAATATATTTCGTCAAAACATATGAGTTCCGCAGGGGGAAAATATTATTGCTTTTTCTCTTTACTTTTTTTAATACTCAGATTTATTGCAAGATTAGTCTCAAATTAAAACCTCGATAGTGCCCAAAGCCCCTCCTAGTCCCCCATTTTCACCCCAATCTTGATTAATAATGAGCTCTTTCTTAGGTGCTCAGTGCAAGCGGTCCAAATTTAATAATAATTATTTTTATATTTTTATTTTATTAGATATAAAATTAAAAATAAAAATAATTTATTGGCCATCACTTATTAAAAAAAAGTCTACTAATTAAAAATTTATCTAGACTATCAAAACTGGATTTTAACATCTTGATCTCACCGCAGCAATAAGCATAGAAACTGTATCCGTTAATACTGCACGGTACTAATAGTGTTAGATGAATATTTTTTAGCACTAGACGTTTAAAAGAACAATAAAGCAATGACCAACATGAATGATTTTTTTTGTTTAATTAGGAAGAGAAAAAAATGGAGGAAAAGACCTATGCCATGCCTTTATCAACACAATAAGCTTCTAACTTGGTTTCTATTGGTTGGTAACTTATTCAATAGACCAGCCAGGCTCTTCTTCTTACCTGACCCTTGAGATCCATCATCATCCTTCTCTTTCGACCGTGATGAAGGTTCCGGCGAGTGTCGCTGCTTCTGGTGGCCGACCACTCTCGTCGGCTCCGACGGTGGTGGCTCCGACCCAATGAGGTGAGGAAAATTGAGCTTTGCTTTTCTGCCCTTCATCTTGAAAGCAGCTCTATCGTAAGCCAAAGCTGCATCCTCTTCCCTCTCGTAAGTCCCTAACCACGTTCTCGCACCATTCCTTGCCGGATCCCGGATCTCCGCCGCAAACTTTCCCCACGGCCGCCGCCTCACGCCTCTGTAATTCCTCCATCTAGATGGCGCGTTCGCTTCACGTGCCACAGCCTGATCTGCAGCATTGTTAACGTCAGCCCCATCACAACCACCTGGTTTCATGTTGTTTTCATGCCGTTCACTGGAAAACACCGTACCGCTGGAGTTACAACGAACGCCATGTCCCGGTAAAGCAATGACGTCGCCGTTAGGGTTTGAAACAGAGATGGATGTGAAGAAGGCATTATTATTGTTATTCACGAGAGACGCAGAGGAAGGATCGTCGTATTGCTGAAGTAATGGCGATTCAAAAGTAGAATGATTGTTAGGAATCATTTTCAGAAGCAGACAAGTTTGGTGTGAGAGTACAGAAGCACGCTTGAGCTGTGAAAGACGACTTATTTATATGTACGAAGGGATATTGATGGTATTTTTTTTTATTTTTTTTTTTATTCTTGTGTCTGTTGTTTCCATGAAACTTCAATTTTAAGGGGTTTTTAAGTTAATTTCCTCACATGTGATTTGTTCAGTCAAACAACTATTATTTGATCGTCATCAGTGCGTATATATAAATGGTTTTTTAATATAAATACACATACATACATATATAGTAGTGGCTTCTTTTGTATGACATTTATTTTTTACATAATAATACTAATAAATAAATAAATAAATAATTTAACTAATTTCATTAATCTCCATAAATTAATTATAGGTTTTACAATTGTAACAGGAGAAAATAGTTTTTTTTTTTGCCAGCAGAATAGTATTTTAACATACTTCCTTCAGTCTAAAATATAAATATTTTTTTCCTAACTAATCTTGATTCAAAATATAAATTTTCAAAAAAAAACCTTTCATTTAATATTTCATTTGTGAAATAATTTTAAGAGAAGAGAATATATAGGAAGAGTAATATTAAAATAATATTATTAATTAAATTTTATTTTTATCAAAGTACCTTATATTGTGGATGGGACTTGCAAAAGTGTTTATAATTTGAGATGAATAAATTATTTAGACTTTTGCTTTCTTATTATTTATAAATCAATCATGTCATCAAATTTTATCAAAAGTTTTCTCTTTTATACTCATAAAATGTTGTTGAGATAAAATAAATTATTAATTTTTTAGATAGAGTTAATGAATTTTAAATTTCTCTTTAATAAAACAAGATAAAAGTGACTTATAACTGGAATTTAAAAAAAATAGTTTGAAATTTGTGTCAATTACCATACAGAAAATTTGTTTCTCAGTAAATCTCAAGCCATTTGATATGGAAACATTTGTCTGGGATTGTGTACATGACATGAAAAACGATGCTAGTTAATTGGTGTAAGAACAAGATACGTGATCTCTTGGAAAAACAAAAAAAGTTTAATTAGCAATCAACTTACAAGCCACACTTCACTGTGATCATGCTTTTGTTTAAGATTAAAAAATAAATATTTTTTTGATAGTTTAAAAATTTTACAAAAAAATATTTAGGCTGTAGAAATTTTATAAAAAGCACATACAATTTCATGTTTGTTTACAATGATAAAAAGTGATTATTATTTAATTTGTTTTATATTTTATGATATTTTGTGGATCTCTATTTATAAAAAATAATTTATTATTTATTTGTTTATTTTAAAATATTATGATATATTCATGCATCTCCTCCACATTTTTATGACATTTTTACTTATCTATCACATCAAACTATTTTCAGAAACTATTTAAAAATCTGTTTTTTTAACAAAAAATTAAGACTACTTTCATAAATTTAAACAAATCTCATAAATTTTCATATAATAGACTTTAAAAAAAAAAGTGGTGTTTATTAAAGAAAATTAAAGAAACGACGCAAATTAGGAAAGATCTCTTTTAACGTCTGTCTTCATAGTTATTATTTAATTTTGTGTGTGTGTTTAACATATCAAACGATTCCTGTATCTGATACCTTTATGCATCAAACCAAGATTTTGCTCTAGAAATTCCAATATTATATTTAACCCCATTTTTTTTGTCTGTCTATTTTTTAACAGGAAACTTGAAATTTTATCTTTTTTTTTTTTAGGGAACCACATGGTACCACGTGAAGGGGACAATCTTAATAATGACATTAAATATGATTATTTATGAGAAATATTCCAACACTCGAAGACTTACGGAGGACTATATATTTGTATATCAATAATCATTTCCGATCTAGTGAAAAAGACTAATTTTTCATAACATAATGAATCTTATAAATTGAATTTAAAATAGTAACTCAGACAATTACAAATTCAGATATTTAATCATGCATCAATAAGATATGCATAACTGTCTAAATTGATGTTTTGATCTCATTTAGAAAAAATATCTGGAATCCAATTATTAACAATTTAATCTTTGAAAACTTAAATGTCATTCTTTATTTATTTATTTATTCTTTTTTTTGTGGATGAAAAGAACCACTCAGTGTCCTTTTTTTTTTTGCCAAAAAAAATAGCCCATTTTATTAATCACAAAAAATAATACACACACCACTAGCTGAAGCCAAAAAACACTCCAAAAAAACCAAGATACAACCTACCACACAAAACTCACTGAAAAAAAAAAACAAACAAAACAGCAAAAAAACACAAAGCAGAAACAATTAACTAATTCCAACTTTGTTCTAGTCATCACAAGAACAATCAAAAGTAGGAATTCTTGCAGTCCTTAAATCAACAATCAGAAGACCAAATAAAAAAGATGATGCATCTAATAGGATATATCCTCTTACAACCTATCACTGCCAACAAGTTAGTAGTTTTATTGCCTTGGTGAGCCACCAAAGAAAAAGAAACATCCTTACATGAATCTCGAGCAACTTGAATATCCTGCAATAAATCAATATAATGCCAATCATAATCACCTGAAATCTTACCCATAAGAATCCAAAAAAGCACCTCACCATCTATCTCTATGACCACTTTTTTATCAGTAAAAGAAATATCAATTTTTAACCCTTCTAAAACTGCTAAACATTTTATTAAATTTTATGACACTCAGTGTCAATTAAAACAACCATTTTACCAACTTATAAATTGGTGAGTGGTAAGAGATTTTATTACTTAAAAGAATATTTAAATATTTAAATTCTAACTCTTATATATATGTAATAATTTAATTAGAATAAGTCTATCCTTTTTTTCTTCAATGCCTTAGCAGAGATTTGACACAACTATCAACAAAGTATACCCCTACGTGGTCTAGACGTTCCACAATTAGAAACTTTTAGGAGCCTACTTTACTTTTTTTATTATGAGAGAAACTTCTATATGCCTCCTTAAAAACTATAAATTTTAAGAAGTATTTATTATATTTTTTTTTCAAATTACCCTTATAAAATAATGTTTATTTTCATGAAATAATTCTGCTTCATTAATTATAGAAATAATTTAGTTTAAGTTTTTTTATTTTAAACAAATATTATACTTAATCAACTTTCTTAAACTGTGTGAATTGGTTTTTTCCCTAAAATTTGAAAGTTGATAAAGTATAAGAGAGCAAGGATTATTGTCATGAGCGTAGGATTATCTTAAAGATATTGTAAGTGGTAACCAAACTCATTTAAATTCGATTGAATCCTTAATTAAAATTTTAAGATATACAATAACTTGTAATAATAACATTATTTTATTCTAACACTTTAATTTAGAAAAGTAGCTAAAGCATTGATCAAATATTTATATATTATTGAAAGTAAGCTGACCATAACTATGTTTTTTCCATGGCTCGTGGTGAGTGTTCATATTATAAATAGACAAACATTGACTGCTATACCTTTTTGTCTGTAAAGTAAAATGTTAAGCTTTCCAAGACTATATGGTGCAAGTGACGCACACAGAAATTTCAAGAATATTGCAAGGACAACATTAATATACATATATTTTATATATGGGGAATTAAAACTAATATTATTAAATATTAAGAATCATTTATATACATTATAAATATAAAATTAAGCAAAATAAATTTTTTGTGAAGGCCACATTGTATGTAGGTACGTCCCTGGATGAACTAATTGACTCATATCGAACTCTTTCCAATCTAAAATATAGTATAATTATGTAATATGCATCACTGCATTACACGTATTAGAAAAACTAATTTTTTTTTTATAAATCTCATAAAAAGTTGATTTTTTTTCAATTTTTTCTTTGATTCATAACTAATATCCACAATTTTCGTGCATTTTGTCTCATCTGTATACATACTCAACATAGGGGTAAAAAATGAAAATTGTTTTTTAAAATTACAAATATGTCCTATATTTTGAAACCAATAGTAGCTTATAAAAACATGTTCTATAATATGAAGATGAGGAGTAATTGAATACAATATTCAAACGTTTTAAAGGCTTGTAAGAATATATCTAATATGAATCATATAGTTGTATTTTCATCATTAATTTGAAAATTGCAGTCTTATGAAAACTGAATCGGAGCATCCGGTTCAACTATTGAACTGAAAACTAGTCCCAAGTCCAGTTCAATCATAACAAGAAACCAGTAGTTTTTAAAAATTAGTTAAGAAAATATAATATTTAAAATATATCAATCTATTCATAACTAATTGGACCGTAGTTTAACTATTAAATATCCTGAATCAGTGTCTAGACCGATTTAAATAGCCAATCTAGCTTTCTTAACTTTATTTTCAATCGGCCTCATAATAATTAATCTTAAACGAATCTCGGTCCTTCTTGGCTATTAATTTAACGCCACATGTAAATTCCACTTGTTTATTGTTATTTGTTGGTTGAACGATTATAAATTGAAGTCTTCATTGTCTAGCTACACGTGGATGTAAGATTGCTTCTTTGTAAAGACAACTTCTGAAAAGGTGTTCCAAGTTTAATTAAATATATTATAATTAATCAACATATTATATTTTTAAAACAGGATGATATATATCTGAGATTTGCCCTTTTGGGAGTCACATGATGTTGTTGGCCCTAATCAATGTTTAGATCAATCAAATATGTTATGGTATTATTCATTTAGAGTAATATCAAATATGGAATAATATTCTTTCCTTATTTATAGCAATTAAACTTATTTTAATTATTGACGCATTCTCCTTGTTTTCAAATTTATACAACCTTTCTTCAAACTCAGGTTTGGTGCTACACACGCACACAGACAGAACTCTCTTTTATTTTTGGAATCTAAAGTTTATGTAACTCTTTGTTTTGGTATTTCCTCCATCTTCCTCTCTTCTCTCTCTCTCTCTCTATCACACATTTTTACATCTCTAGAAATTTAGTGTGAAATGAAATATGATGATTATTAATGGAATCAAGTGAAGTAGAATTCAAGGTTCCATTATTTGGTCTCATAAATTATTATAAAATTAATGGATTTAAATATATATATATATATATATTTTTTTTTTTTTTCTATTATTAGGCTTTTGGGTCAATTAATTTAGATGGTGCCTTTTGAGTAACTTGATACATAATTAAGATATTTATCAAACAATAAATCAAATAAAATAATAAATCAAATACAATGGTCGAAATCAGAAAAATTCTCTCAAATAGGTATGGGGATTATCATTAGCTATTCCACTCTATTTCATTCCATCCTTAAAAATAAAAAGAAAATCCCAAACACTATCCAAGAAATATTGAGAATGGAAGGTAGACATTATCAAACGTGGCAAAAGTTTTTAAATTAGATTTTTCCTTTTCAATATATATACATAATTTTATCCTTCCATTTTTTGGGATTATATTTTAATTTTTGTGTGAGAGATAGAGAGACACAAGGTGTGTTACTTTTAACTCGAAAAACGATAATAATAATTATTGTTATAAAAGAGAAATTGAGGCTGTATTTGTGAACATGGGGTTTTAACTAATTTTAAATGCTAGCCTCACAGATAGATATTAGATAGATGTATTTTAGCCAAATACATATTCAGGCCTTGTAGAAACTTTATTTTGGGCTTTGTAAACTTAAAATGGGCTTACCCCAATAACATTTTAGGCCCAAACACTTAACGCTACATTACTGATGTATGTTATCTTCCCACCTCAGCTCATAATTCTGGTTTTGACTACATAATACAAAATAAGCCACTCTAAATCCAAAAGTTGAAAATGTACATTCAGTATCGAAATATTCATCTTCTATGAATTCAATTTTTTGTATACTTTTGGAGACTCAGGGGAAATTTTGGTGGTTAAGTCCCTCGTAGAAAAGTACAAAATAGTTTCGTTTTTTTCAAAACAAAAAAAAAAAAAGAACAAGACTACCAAAAATGTCATGCTAAGAAATTACAAAATCAATATGTATCAAAGCGTAGAAGTTTCTACTGCCAAAGGACGGATTGTCAAAAAACATGATATTTCAATGTTCTCATGAAATGCTTAGTGGGCGAGCCAGTCATCATATTTATATTGGTTAGAGGTGGGGGAAAATGAGTGGGCTGAACCCTTATAGACCCAGTTTTTAAGGACTTAGGTCTTTTAGCTCAGTTTTTAAAAAAATGGTTAATTTCTAAAACTCAGCCCTTATTTGAATGATTGAGAGCTGGGCTTGTAAACCCATTTTATTTTTTCAAAATAAAAAGTTCAATAAAATAAATAAATACAAATGCAGATATAGAATCTTGATCAAGTTTTAAAATGAAGATAAAAATTTTCAATCTAAATCAACCTTATCACATTTGATAAATACACAAACTTATATATCATAAAGTATAACATTAATCAAAACCAAGAAATAGACTTTACAAAGTCATCGTGTTTAAGAATTTAATAAAACATATATCAATATCATGTTAAAATAAATGGCAAAAATAATAGGCATCAATTATTTTGACAACATAATACTTAAAAAATATCAACCTTTTGGGAAACATAGCCTATCAAGGCTAGGCCTAAAAGCCTAATTTTTAAAAAACCTATCAATTTTTTAAGCCTGAATCCTTATTTAAATAGAGCCTTTAAGCCCAATTCTTTAAGCTTGACTCTTATTCCCGACTCTAATATTAACTTCATTGCAAACAATATTAAATATGATTGTTCAATCTCATATAACAAGTTTTCTAATCTTCTTGATAGTATATGGGAAAACTCATCTTGGATGGACATGAGAGCGTTGAGTGAATCAAAAGTAAACATTGATATTTCTAAAATTATCATTCCAACAAAAAATAAGATCTGGGACTCGTTAAATATAATTTTGGACAAACAAAACATCTGTAAGGACAATAAACTTGTTCATATACCTCAGCTTTTAGATTTGTTGTTTGGTGATAAATGGGGTCCTCACTCAGGCATTACATAATCAATCCATGTATGGTATGGATCCCTTGGAGAGAAATTAAAGTTTTGATGCGTTAGCCACGATGGTGATTGAGTGAGATATCAGTAAAGCATCAATGTGTCTGTGCTTGTTTGCCTTTAGTTTCCTTCAAAATCAAAATCTTGAGCTCCCTCTTCATTATTTCTCACAAAAGTCCACTGTTCGTGTCTCATCATGGGTCAAGTCTTGGACAGGTTACAGGGTAAGGCATGCATAGTCTATCGTCTCTTCTCTGTTCTTATTTAGTTAATTAATTTCTTGTTTCATTTCAAGTCTTTCACTGATGTTGGTCATGCTGGTTCATTGATTAATTCTCAAGTGCTATTTATTTTTCTTCTCTTTTCTTTGAATCTTCTCAATTTCTCTTCCTATGTATGATTGCTGTTAATTACTTCTCTGTTTGCGTGGATCGTCTTTTTATTCTGAGATATATATCAGGATCAAATTAATGATAATTAAACTGTTAAAATGAAGACTCCAAATGTTGAAGCAAGTGTTATATATAATATTTATAATTGTATATTTTTACTTATATATGTTGTTGTTTTTTCTCTCTTGATTGTTTATATATATATATATATTAATGTATTGAAATCATAGACAATAAACATTCATGTATGTCATTAAAAATTTGAACTATCTATTATTAATTTAAACAGTTTTGTTAAAATGTTTATGAAATCAAATATTATTGGCAATAAATTTTTATTTTTTATTCCTATTTGGGTTTAACAATAATCGAATAAAGATTAGTCGGTAAAATATTAAATAGCTAGATTATATTCAATTCTGTTATTGCATTTTTTTTTTCCTTTCCTGCATGGTAGATTAATCTCAAGTATTGACTAGAAAGCAGCAGAAACTTATAAGTGATCAAATAATCAATTTTTATATAATTAGCTTCAGCTGAAAATTAATCTGAGTTGAATTTTAAACTCATATGGGTCATCACATATCCTTTTCCGGGATTTATTTTAGTGTTATGAAAGAGAAAGCGAAAGAATCAGAAATTCAACAATTCCAATATTCACTGCCTGAGATTAGTTTGATTAATTGAACATAATTAAGCCAACTAATAACATATCAAATTAAGACTCTTAGTAATTAAGAACGTCTGTTTGTTTGCTAGAAACGATGGGAATTGAAAGGATTAAAATAAATAAAAGCAAACACCCGATCAAAATATATGGGAGATAGGTGGTAAAGGTTACATAATTTAGTTCATAAAATTAAAAATCTTGGTTCATGAAATTCGCAAAGAATGTGATGATTCCATATTTACATTTTGTAGTGTATTGTATGTAATCTATTCTTACCATGAAGGGGAGGATAATTTAATTCATTTTTTATTTCTTTAATATATTTCATTCTCATATTTTCTATCAACAAAACAAATCGCTCTAAAGTTGTGATAAGCATGATACAATAATGGTCTTGATTATTGTTACACAGATAAGAAGTGGAGGCAAGGCAAAATAAGGAAGATAACAGATAAAGCATTTGAAAGTCTTAAGAATGAAGAAGAAAAGGCTCAATTGACATTTGAAGATCTCTATATTGCTGTTTTACTGGTTTACAAGTAATTATTAGAAGTGATATATCTCTTTAATTAGCATTAATCAAGTTTAGGATTAATTAGCTCTCACAATTTTGTGTTTTATGTGTTTTAAATGTTGCAGTGATCTCAATAAGCATTTGCCTGGTCCGCACTTTGATCCTCCCTCGAAAGACAGGGTCAAGCAAGTCATGAAGGTACTTAGCGACGTGCTGTTTTCATTTTAAATCCTAATTACTCTGTTTCTCTGCACGCTTTTGACTGGTCTTGTAAATTTTTTTTTTTAAATCCTAGTTACTCTCCGCTGTCTAGCAATTATTGGTAGCACAATGAATGACATCATAATCTTGAACAAAAAATTCTACAAGTTTGAGTATTAATTAAATATTGTGAGGATGTTCAAGTATGAGTAAACATGAACTAATGTAGGAAGTTTTATATTAAATAAAATTAAAGTTAATAACTAATATATAATAATATGAAAAATATTGTCATGAATCTCACATTAGAGAACGCAAAATAAGTGAAATGTATAAGTTCAAGGGACTAATTTTTTAAAAAGAGCTCTTTTTTTAACTTGTGCTTATAATAATGTTGCTTTCATTATTGAGAAGAGAGGTCATTGTTGGGCATCATTGTCCCCATAAGCTTTGAGTGATTTTAAAGATTTGTGGTCTTTTACCATAAATAACTTTTGGTTTTGGTCATTTAGTGTAATTTTCTCAAAAAGCTTTCATTTTTATACATGGCTAGATTTTATTCCATGTGTTTGATGTATCAAGTTCTTCAATAATTAAATTGAGTCAATGAATTATAATGAATGGATTGTTTCAAGTTAAAAAAAAAATCATAAAGATTAGCTTGCTCCAAGCTGAGAAACTACATTATGGAACTAAGTTTTGAATTAACAAAGTTTGAAAATTGAATAGATAATTAAAAAAAATGGAGATTAAAAATTATATATACTTCTTCCAATAACTTCTGATTATAGTTCTTGAGCATTTTTTTCCCCCATAAACTGAGTAATTTCAAAGATTTGTGGTCTTTTAGTATAAATAACACTTGGTTTTGGTCATTTAGCATAAGTTTTCCCAAGAATTTTTTTTAATAAATACATCATCATGGTAATTTTCTTTGATTAAAAACTTCAATTTGCATATCACATAATTACGAACTTGCAGGAATGTGATGTGAATCCTGATGGGAAAATAGACCGTGACGAGTTTTATGAGTTCATAAAAAGAATGACAGGAGACACATTCACAATAATAAGCCAAGGGATGATTGTGACTTTGGTTGTGGCTCCAATGTTGGCGTTTGCAGCAATGAGGGCCATTGAAGGCGTACCTGGTGTTGTTGGCAAAGTCGCAAGAAAGCTTCCAAAATCAGTTTACGTGTCGCTTATCACTATTGCTCTCGTGGCGCTCTGTAATTGGATGCAAAGGATTTCTTATCACAGCTAGTCTTGCCTGCAACTAATATTCTGTGTTTCTACATTAAAAAAAAAAAAAAGTTTCAAATGTAAAGATAAATTTAAAAAGAAAAAATAATAATAAAATCTCTTCAAATTATGTAAATGATATTTCAGTCCCTCAAAATGTCATAATACTAATGAAATCTCTAGGAACTTTTGTGTTATTAAAGAATTAATGTACATGATCAAATTATCCTTAGTTTAGAATTTTAAATGCAAATTTACGAATTACTATTGTATTCTTGAGATTTTAAGAATAAAAATTGTGAATATCTTAGAATAAAACTTGTGAATAGTAATTGATATTTGCAATACTTGAGAAATATCATGATTTTAAATACAAATTTACAAATTACTGTTGAATTCTTGTAATTTCAAGAAGAAAAGTTGTGAATTTTAAAATAAAAATTGTAAATGTTAATTGATATTTGAATTAAAGATAATTTAATTATTTATATTAATTCTTTAATGACAGAAAATTTACTAAAAGTTTTATTGGTATTATAACATTTTAAAAGATTAAAATATTATTTACATAATTTAAAAAGATTTCTTTATTATTTTTTCATTTAAAAATGCATGCAAATTAAAAGAGAGAAATTCGACTGACTGTATTGTGTTTAGCACAAAAGCTAGTCCTCACAGTCTAGTTGTAATAATAATAATAATAATAATAATAATAATAATAACAACCTTGATCCTAAAGGGCTTAATTCTATAGGCTCACGCACCTCGAATTGATGGGGTTTCTCAAGTCCAATGTTTGTTGACAGAGAGCAAAGCCAGGTTTGGAAACCCACAATTCCTTTTTTTTTCTATTTTAATTTTTAATTATGCTAATATGCAATTTAACATACTTGTGATTTTCATATATTAATTAAAAATTAAAATAATCAAGCAATTTAACCATATTATTTTGCAATATCAACAGAATTGACATATTTAATGAGCTTACAAGCTAGCTTGAGCTTGACCTTATTTTTAATGGGCTTAGAACATCTAGGCCTTCAAGCTTTTTAAATTTTTATGCACAAGACCCCAGTTTTCTAAGCTTGTTTTTTAAAAATATAGCGCCTAAAGAGATCTGAGAGGCTTGACTCTCAAGATATGTTTGAGAGTATACTTCCTCCATTTAAAAATATAAAATATTTTTAATTAAATTTTATTTTTAATAAAATAATTACCTACTTTTTAATTAATTTTATTTTTTTATATTTATCCTTATTAAACACCCTATAATAAATATAAAGTCATTATCAATAGAAGCACTTTTGAAAAAAAAAACAATGATTATATTTAAAAAGATTAAAAATGTCTTACATTTTTTAATATTTAACTACTCAAAAAATGCCTTACATTTTTAACGGAGAGAGTATATTAAAAAATTATCATTAATAAAATGAAATGAGATAGAATGAAATGGAATGAAAAATTTTAATTATTTAAGAGTTTTATCAAAAGAATATGTGTTAAAAGTCAAAAATATTAAAAAAATAATTGGTGGGATCCAGTTAAATATTTTATAATAAAGTATTAAAAAATTTAAAATGAACCCCATTAATAAAGAAAATAAATGAAAAAATGGCACGGTAATAAATTTGAAAATCTTAGTAATTGATAGATAAAATTGATCATAAATTGAGTTTAGGGTCATTTTTTATTTTTTATATACACTTCAAAAATAAAATTAACCCTTAACCTATTAAAAAAATAATATAGGACCCACAAGCCATATGTTATAATAAACAAACATTAAAAAATTCATATGTGAGACCCACATAACAATAAGTTAACATTAGGATAACAGAGCAATTATTTTTTAAAATTGAGGGATATAAAATGACCTATAATTAAATTTAAGATTATTTGTAATCCTTCATATGCACTTCAAAAATATTTTTGACCCCTTAACTCAAAGAATGAATAGTTTTATTTAATCATTATCATTATTCAAGAATTATTATAAAATTAATAAATTTATATTAAATATAATTATGTTATTGATATTATGACATCCTATCCTCAACTCTCGAACAGGAGTTAAAAAAATGGGTTTAAAATAATTAAAGATGACTCGAAAGGTGATTCTAAATCATTTTATATTCTTTTAAAAAATTCTCTTAAACAATAGTATAAACTTTTAATTATTTCACCCCATTTTATTACAAAAGGAAAAAAAAAAAAAAAAAACTCGCAAACACTATGTTATTGGCCGGCTTTAAACGTGACCCACTAAGTCTGAATTTGTTTTGACATAGATGCTCGTATCAAGCAGTAGCTCAGGGTAAAGATGGAACCTAACAAAAAGACACCCCTGCTCCATTCTATTTAATTTATTGTGCTTTTGGATTTAAACCATTTTTTATTTATATTTTTTCCCATTGATTTGTCCGATCATTGCGGATCGATGCAATGGGTGGCTTGGCGGAGACGAGACGAGTTTAGATATCTCCAGTTTACAAATTTGGGTCCTTTCGTTCAAGGAACCGATAAATTTTTCTTTTGAAAATATGTACAAATTTGTGATGTGACGGTTCTCCCAATTATAGATCGATTTCACATGATCAGACTGTAAAATATCAGTAAGCCTTGGGTCCTCTTTCTCAGAACCTTCAACTTTTGACCTTATCTTCAACCCTCCAAACCCGAGTTTTTCGTCATGGGGCAAGTCTTGGGCAGGCTTCAGGGTACTTGCTTATCTTCTCAATTCGATTCTTCTTTTTAATCTTTTTGGTTTCGTTTGAAGTCTTTTACAACCACTCTCCCAGACTCAGGGATTCGTGAAGTGTTTTTTTTTTTTTTTTCTCTTTGGATTTTCTCTTTGTTGATTGCTGTTACTCCTATTTGCCGTGGATTCTCCTTCGGTTCTGAGATTTCAGGATCATTGACGGAAGAATAAATGGTTGAAATGAAGTCCTGAAAATTTTTTTATATATAAATAAATGCCTTGGATGTGTAAAGACATGTTAGTGCTTATTAATTACCTGATTCTTGAAGTTTTGTCAGTCCTCTGTTTTGTTCTGCTAATTTATGGTAACTTTCTTTGTGCTGATTGATTAGAAATTACAGATTCAGTTCTGTTTTTGTATTTTTCCTTTTTCTGCATGATGGGTTATGTGCCATAGGGTGTTTAGTATGGAATATTCTGAAGTATTGACTGCAAAGCAACAGAAAGTTACTTTAATCAGAGAACCAAGTTTTATAATTAGTTTCTGCTGAAAATTAATCTGGAGTTTATTTTTAAACTTGCATGTCACATATCCTTTTCCAGCATTTATTTACTGATATAAAAGAGAGAACAAGAGAACCAAACACTGGTTTCATAAGCTATACCATCATTTGATCATTGCACTCCTAATATTCTTTTTCTATTTTAAGTCGAAGATGCTTTACTTTGAAAAAGTTGTGATATGTAATGCCCATGGTTTTGTGACTATGTTGACACTTTACTCAGGTAAGGAGTGGAGGCACAGACAAATAAGGAAGATAACGGATCGAGTTTTTGAACGTCTCATGAATCAAGCAGAAAAGGCTCATTTGACATTTGAAGATCTGTATATTGCTGTTTTACTTGTTTACAAGTAAGACATTTTCGTAATTTTCTTTAGCACTGTTTATGTATCAGATGGCCATACACAAAGTTAACTGAAAAAATGAATACTAACATTAATGAAAAAGAGAGGAAAACACTGATCCACCAGACAAAGAACTGTGCTTATCTAGATGCCCTTTTTATAGACAGGGGCTAGCCCACTAACAACTTTACCAATTGGCTAAGCTTGGCCAAGAGCGAGTCTAATCAAATTATAGCATCTAATCACTTGGGCTACTTAGGAAATTAGACTAATTAACTAATTGTTCTCTCAACAAGTATTCTAGTTTAGTTGACAAAATTCTGTAATACCTTCTAAAGTTGAGCTGTTTGTATGTTGTAGTGATCTCAATAAGTATTTGCCTGGTCCACATTTTGATCCTCCATCAAAAGACAAAGTCAGAGAAGTCATTCAGGTACATTTTCTGTGTGATGCTGCGACAAAACTGTGAGGTATTTTAATTTACATATATGAAAGCACTGCCAAGTGGTACTGGATCTATGTGCTGGGCCTGGTACTCTGTTTTTCAGCCATCTAATGCTCTGTATGTGTTTAAAAAAAATTTCATGACAGGGTGATCCATCTGCTTCGCTCCCCACTTTGACTCCTTCTCTTCACCCTTTCACTTTCAATTTCGCTAAGGTCACCTGAAAGTATCAGTAATTTTATTAAAATGAGTAAAAAAAAAAGGAAAAATAAAAAAGGAATGTCAGGTGTACAATTTAAATAGCGCTGATATCTTAGAAGTTTCAGTTGTATTCTTCTGGGCACCTTTTTTCCTTTTTGATAGGAAATTTGAGGATCCAGAATCTTGGGGTGGGGATAATTTGGTTAAGCATTGTGTGTCTGAGACTGGAGGCACATGTTAGCACATACTGTTTCATGATCTTCTCATGACCTAAAAGCATGATGAATATTGTATATAAGATTTTTGAATCATTATAGCTTAAGTTTTAGATTGTAGTCCCAAAAATCCAGTTGAGGATGACAAATTTGGGGAACTTTACCGTCATTCACAGGTATAATTACATATTCTTTAGTCAACCAGAGCCAGTGATGATATTGTACTTTTGATGACTGAACTTATTCATCTCTTTGGCCTTTTAAGTTAGGTAATTACCTTGTAAGGATTCATATGTTCAAATAAATATTTTAGGATACATCCAGCTTTGAGTTTATCTGAGCGAGGAAGTTATTTATTTTTAAAGACTGATAGAAAGAGGTAGCACATAAGGGCTTCGCTAGGAAGAAGTAAAATTCTGTCTTGTAAAGGAAATCAAAGCTACTGAAATTTTCTTAATTTAGTGAAATTGTTGGCCATTCTAAAAGGAATGGAAGGCCCTTTTTAGACATGCTTTGTTTTACCTGTGTGAGGCCTAGGGCATTAGGCTTGTAAATCAGTATTTTTTGAGATTGCATAAAATATCAGTTTCTTTCCTTCTCTCACTATCTTTTCTTTCCCATACTGCTTCTACATTAAAAATCATTATCTTTCAAAAGCCTGTTTGTTTAGAAGCTAAAATGTCCCAGAATGTGAGAAGAGTAGACCATTCTGTTAGGAAAAAGGGTTCACTTTTTTTTTTCCTTTTTTTTTTTTTGGGTCAAGCTCAACAGAAAGGGAATATCTTGTGATGAAATTAATCATGTTAAAGGCATCTAGAATTCAGACTTCTAATGCAAAGATGATTGAATCTAGCTAAGAAGGTCACTACTACAATAAACACAAATCTAATTATAGAAACACCCAATATTACTCTTGGAGCAGAACGTATCCAAACTTGAAATTGAAGTGACTGAGGTTTGTCTGAAATATAGTGCTTCTTGTCAGCTTTAAAGTGATTTACTGTTCATTAAATTTGGCATTCTTATCAGTTTTTCTTGTCAATTTGAAGCTGACTAGAAATATAATGTCATCTTTTCTTAATTTAGTTCATATTGATATACTGATGTGAGGCTTTTCTCACTTCAAGAGTGATGCAAATGCTTCCTTGTCTGATTTTTTTTAATCGAGTAACAAAACCAGATTGGTCACATATGCCCTGTCATGATAGCTCCTAACCTATTTTTTTTCTCAACTACATTTTCAATGCAAAGAGATGAGTGATAAATAATACAATACATCCAAATTTGGTTATGCAAATGCTTTTCTGATGAGGCTTTCAAGTGTCAATGGCTTCAGTTACAATTAGAAGCTTTCCTTATACATGATAATCATCTGCAAGTAATCAAAGAACTTCATGTCATGTCATGTCATTTCATAACAACTTGCAGGAATGTGATATCAATCTTGATGGGGCAATAGACTGTGAGGAGTTCTACATATTCATTAAGCGGATGACCGGGGACACATTCACGGTCGTAAGTCAAGGGCTTATCATCACTTTGGTTGTAGCACCAGCAGTTGCAGTAGCAACAAAGAGGTCTACTGAAGGTGTCCCAGGTGTTGGGAAGGTAGTGCAAAGGCTACCAAATGCAGTTTATGCATCCCTTGTGACTCTTGCAATTGTGGGATTCCAAAATTTAGGACAACAGTCTGTGTAGTGGCCATTGCTCATGATCATGAATTGTGTGCAAAAGGATTTCTTATGAGAACTAAAACTCTGGGTAAAATTTTTCAAGTGTTTGTTGTCAAGTTCTTGGATAAAAAAAACTGATTTTTCTGAAAGAACTTGTTGGCAGATGCTTAAAAATTGTTCTCAAGATTTGTTCGTTATCATAAAATGTTTGTTTAGTGCCATGTAAGTATTGGTTGTAGTTGGCAGTTTGGACAAAAGACCATGCATGTGTGATAAATTGTCTTGTGAGAAATTGTTAATGATATTATTGTCCTTTACTGTTCCGTGATATTTCTTACTCCCTCTGTTTCTAAATATAAAAAAAAATTATATTACACAGTTTAAAAAAATTAATTTATTATAATAATTATGTTTGAAAATAAAAAAATTAAACTAAAATACCCATATTAATTAACATAAATATGTATTAATTATTTTTTATTAATGTAGATTATGAGGGACGATTTCAAAAATGTATAATAAATGTTTATTAAAATATGTGATTTTATTTATATAAAAAAATAAATAAAAGCGGTAATTTTTTTTATATAAATAAAAAGGGAGGGAGTATTTATATTGCTTCTCTTTCCTTTACTTTTCCTTAATCGGTTTTACTGAATTCCGTTGTAACACTGGTCAAAAACAAAAGTAGAATTCCGTGGTAAGGATGATCTCTCTCTCTCTCTCTCTCTCTCTCTCTCTCTCTCTCTCTCTCTCGCTCTCTCGCGCTCGCTCGTGTGTGAGCAATTAATAACTTTTTAACATTATTCATTATTAATAAAAATATATACAATAATTATTGAGGTACTTTATGAATAGAATTAAAATAAATATTCTCTCTATCTTATAAATAAAACATATTATGCTTGGATGTATAAAAATTTGAATTTAAATTTGAATCAAGTCTTTTATTTAGATATATAAAATTTTATGTATTTGGATTTATTTTAAATATAAATTCATATTTTGGTATATTTTTTTTTTATTTCAAATTCCTTTTAGACTTTTGTTATTTGTAATTTTAGCTGCTTTTAAACCTTTTGCTTGTTTTCATTATCAGTGCCTCTATTACTTGATGAAGCACTTCAAATTGCTTCATGTATTCATATTGGCATTGCATTTGATACCAATACTAGCTGATACTTCTTCAATACGTATCAATAAAGTATTAGATAATTTTTTTAAAAAAATAATTTTCAATATATATTCGACATTTCTAAATTACTAGCCAAAACTTCAAGGTTATTTTTCAAAAATTAAATTTTATTAAATATTATGATATTAATCTTTTCATTCCTAACATATGATATTATGATAAAAAGATAAAGATTATATTTTCCTAACTATAAGAAGTGGGAATGTTATTTTTTTGCATATAAACCTTAAGCAAGGACTAGGTACACGGCAATTAGGCATATAAATAAAATAAAAGTATAATTAATGATTATATTTTATTTGATATTACTATAAAGAACAATATAAGTATACTAGTTTAGATTTTTTTTAATTGACTTTATATTCTAAATATTTTTATGTATTTTTTATAAATATGTGTGTGCGCTCGGATATCAAGTTATCATATCAGATCCACGTATTATATGTGTGTAACATAGATCTCACCTCTCCTCTAATGTCTCGTTCTCGTCTTTTACCAGTTAAAAAACAAGATAAATTTGTTGCTCCCAATCTTTTGTTTCTTCTTTGAAACACAGCTTGTCTTTCTTTTACCTTCAAAATTTTTTTACACTGTCTCAACAAAAGATTTTAAATATACGCATTTTTAATGTGAGATTCTAAATTTATAATTTAAATTTAAATTCATCAATCCAAACACTACTTTAAATTATTTTATGATATTTGCATTTAATTATTAAGGATTCTATCATATTTTATGATACTTGCATTTGATCCTTATACTTTTAATTCCATTATAACTCAATTCTTAAACTTTAACTTGGTATAACTTAATCTTTATAACTTTATTTTTTATAATTTTATTTTCTAAAATATAGGGACAACATTTTAAATAGATAAAATTATCAGGATTGAGTTGTATTAAGTTAAAGTTTAAAAACTCAATTAAAACTATATAGATCAAATAATTATTTTTTTAAATTGAATAAATATTGATATTGAGTTCTCTTTTAAGACTATTGGTTCTCTTTTTCACCCTCTTTGAAAGATCTTTTGCCTTGACTGCACAAGAAGTTAAGAATTGTTACTTTTAAAAGCTATGTACATTTCGTGGTGGCTTTAAGGACTTGTCTTTCGTCAACTTTCTCACTTGACTTCAAACGTTCACAAAATTATACGTCATTTAAGTTTAGTAAGATGATGATAAGTGATGACATGATGTAATCAATTTATAATTAATTTTTTCAAATTTATAACACAAAATTATATTACATTTAAAATTATTTAATTATAACTTCTTTATGATTTCAAATTCTTTTTATATCTTAATTATTTAAAATTTTAACTACTTTAACCCTTTCATTTTTTGGACATTTTCATTATTAGTGCCTCTCTTACTCTATGAAGCACTTCAAATTGCCTCATGTATTTGTATTGGTATTGTGTCTAATATCAATACTAACTGATACTTTTTGATATGTATTCATAAAGCATCAAATGATTTTGAAAAATTATTTTCAATACATATCCAATACTTCTAAAATTATGAGCCAAAACTTCAAGGTCATTTTTAAGAAATCAATTTTATCTTTAATTTTTTTTCTTACATTATCTCAATAAAGGATTTTAAATATACAGAGTTTAAATGTGAGATTACAAATCTAAATTCAAATCCATCATCCAAATGCTACATTAAATTATTCTACCATATTTGCATTTAGTTATTAAGGATTCTATAAGATTTGTATCACTTTTTAAGCTTAGGGTATAATAATGCTTCATGATAAATTGAAGGAAAAATTAATTATTTAGTCTCTATACTTTAAATTTTATTATAACTTAGTTTCTAAACTTTAACTCAATATAACTTAGTTATTATAACTTTATTTTTTATAATTGTATTTTCATAAATATAGGGACAACATTTTAAATAAATAAAATCATTGGGACAAAATTGTATCGATTAAAGTTTAGAGATAAGTTTTAATTTAGTTAAAATTATAAGGATTAAATAATTAATTTTTTTAAATTGTAAAGATTGATATTGAGTTCTCCTTTTGAGATTATCATTGGCTCCTCTTTTTCATCCTCTTTGAAAGATCTTTTATCTTGACTAGATAACAAGTTAATAATTGTTACTTTTAAAGGCCATGTACATTTCATGGTGGCTTCAAGGACTTGTCTTTCGTCAACTTTTTCACTTGGACTCCAAACATTCACAAAATTATACGTCATTCAAGTTTAGTAAGATGATGACAAGTGACGAGATGATGTAATCAATTTACTCAATTTACAATTAATTTTGTCAAATTTATAACTAAAAATTATATTACATTTAAAATTATTTTTATAAATTACAACACATATTATAGTTTTTAAGATTCATATATAACTCAATTATGCTTATAACCCCCGTTTCAAGTTTTATAATCGTGTTATATTGTCGAGTAAATGGAAGCACTGTTATTTGTTTTTTTTTTTATTTTAATAATTAAGAACCTTGAAACTTATATATACATCATTTTGAAAACTTATTCTTTATAAGGAACTAGCAAATGCTATTTTCCCTTGAACTCCCTTTTTCTTTTTTATCTAAGTCACTTTCTTTTGGTTTTTATAACATTTGATATACAATTTCAAAAATACTCTCCAACAAATTATAGAAAGAAGTGCAGTAATTCAATTTTCAAGAAAACACTCCTCGTATATGAAATAACTCTTTTTTAAATTCAAGAAAAAAAATTAAAAAATAATGTATATTTAAGATAATTTTATTATTCTAACTAAATTACTTTAATTTTGGTGAGAGTTAGTCAAAAAGCTACATTGCATCAAGGTTTGTCTCACTTGGCTTCAAAATTTCATAAAATGACGTCACTTAATTTTAATAAGATGATGTCAAGTGGGATGGACTCGGGGGTATATTTTGCTTTTTTGAGAAATAAAAATTGTATATTATCAAAATATATAACTTATTATACACTTAGCATGTAGTATATATTTTTAAAATATAATTAAATTTAATGATAATATGGTTGGTTTTTGCTTGTGTAGAAGTAAGATGGCTATATGCATTGCAAACTTATTAAAAGACAAGCTAGAAATGATCTGGAATTAATCACCGAAGAATAGACGATACCACTAGTTACAAAGTTTAAATACATGGGATCGATTCTACAAAATATGGTGAAACTGATTATAATTAATGTTATGCATAAAATACAAGCAGGGTGGATGAAATGTAAGAAAGTATCAGATGTTCTTTGTGATTGCGAAGTCCTTGAAAATCTTAAACAAAATTTTATATAACCATTATATAAAGCCAAGAATCTTGTATGGCAGTGAACATGATGAGAATCTTCTATGGCAGGGAACATGGGGCGTTGAAGAGACAACATGAGCGTAAAATGGGGGTTATAGAGATAACGATATAGAGATGGATATGTGATCATATAATAAATAAGATCGAAAAATTTTAGTTACAGATTAGAGAAGAGACTTAATTTATGGTAGTATTCAAAAATTTTTAAAATTTCAGTTAAATCCAAAGAAAAAAAGTTAAAATAATTTCAACGGTGAAAAGATTAAAATAAACTTCACTTATTATACAGAATTACTAATAATTTTTTTACTTCACTTGTTAATTTATTAATATTACTTGTAAATTGCATCTCTTTGTCAGACAATCAGTAACATCAATTATTAATTTGCTAACTTTACTTATTAATTTATTAACATCAATTATAAATTACAAGATCTGTTAGTAATTTACAATTGATATTAATAAATTAACAAGTAAAATTAGTAATTTAACAATTGATGTTACTGTTTATGATTGAACAATTGATGTCAAGTTTTATATAAGTATTAACATGTCAACTCATGTAATTTACAACTCATTAATAAATTAACAAGCAAAGTAAAAAAATTAATAAATAGTAATTTTACATAACAAATAAAGGGTATTTTAATTTTTTTACTATTGAAATTATTTTAACTTTTCTTCCCCAAACTAGACTATAATTTTAAAATTTTTTGAGACTTAGTAATAAGTAAGTCTCTTATACAATTCTTAATTGAAATTCTCTCAAATAAGATACATAATGATCATGTAATTAGAAGACAAAAGTTGATGTGACATTTCATCAAAAGAGTAGTAAAAAATCATGTTTGGGTGCTAGTAAGAAGATGTAACTAAACGATCTCTAGTCCTGAAGAAAGTTAGAGGAAGACGGAAAGATATCTGAATAACCTTTTGTTTGCCTAGCTAGAAAGAAAGAGAATGGATTATGATTTTTTTAAAATATAATTAAAATGCAACCCTCCCCTCCAAAACCTTCCAAATTCGGAGGAAAAGAGAATGGGATGTTCCATCTTCTTTCCTCCCCTCCAAATTTCAAAATCTAAATGAGAATAGGTATCTCTTTTTCCTTTCTTAAAAAAGTAAAAACAACCTGCAAGGAATATGATGCATTATATGTTACTACTCGACCGTTACATATAAGATATTTGATTATTTATTTAAAAATACAGTAATAATTTAATTTTATCCTTAATTATTATAAATAAAAAATAATTTTTTTAAAAGTAAATTTATGAGTATTTATTTTTTTGCTTCTCCAACGTAATAAGGGTATAATAGTCTATTTATTAAAAAAATATGCTAACAATCTCTTATATTTATGAATAAAAAAAGTTATAGAAAACTTCTTATATGTAGGGGAAAGAGGGAGCATGTTTAGCATAATAATATATCCTACAAATTTTAACATTAAGGTCCAATTTTTTTTCTGTACTTATTTTTAGGAGTGTTAAACATTCTATACTCTTAAGTGAGACAATTTTACCCCTGAACTATTTTTTTGAGGGGCAAAACACCCCCTTTGTTAATGAACCATTAACTCTATCATTATATGCTGATGTGGCATGTATGTAGAACCCACCCACAGTGACATGTAAGATTTTGACCATGTTTTTTTATGCTAATTTGCGCTTGAACTCTTTTTTCAAGAACGTTGAGCATCTAAAGTCTTTTTTCAGGAGTACTGTACATTCTGAAGTCATGTTAAAATAAAATTTAATAAATATTATAAAAATATTGAGTATTTTAATATTTAATAATTTAAATATTATTATTTAAAACATTACACCACCTAATTTAATATTTTTAATATTTTGTAACTTTGTATTAAAAATAAAGGGAATGAACTTCTAAATTAATGAAGGGATTTTTTCTTCTCATCTCTCCATTTTTTTTTGTTAATTAACTTTTTTTATAACACATTAATGGAATAAGTGATATCTTTTAAATAAATATTTTTGTTGTCATTTTGTTGGTCTTAATTGTCATATTTCTAATTTTACTTCTAATATTGCAACATATAGAGAATATTAAATTTGAGTAGTGCAATATTTTAAAGGAAGATTGTTAGTCAATCAAAAAAATTTAGGAACTTAACTAATATTAAAAATATAAGTAAGTTTCAAAAAGTACAAAAAGTGTAATGATTTGGGCACTGTCTCGAAAAGAAAATCAAAGATCAATATATAAAAAATAAAAAGTCATCTATAAATTTATAAAATACTAGTTTGAGTTGTTAATATTTAAAATATAATTTATAAATTTTGAATGAATATTTAAATTATTAAATATGAAAATATTTAATATTTTGAAATATTTATTAAAAATTTTTAATAAGACTTTAAGGTATTCAATACTCTTAAAAAAAGATTTTAGATACTCAGTACTTTTGGAAAGAGTTTGAAAGCAAATTGCCACTAAAGATACAATCAGAATCTTACCTATTATTATGCGTGGGCTCCACACACATGCCACATTAGCATATGATAGTAGAGTTAACAGTTCATTAATATTAGGGTTTTTTTGCTCTTCAAAAAAAAAATAGTTCACAGTAAAATTGTCTCATTTAAACGTGTAGAGTGTCTAACACTCCTAAAATATAAATATAGGAGTAAAATTGAACCGTAACTCTAAATTTTATATAGTATAAATAGGGGAAGGAATATGTCAAGTTTTGATTTTATTGGCTTAAGCTCATGTAATAGGCCAGACGTCTATGCCTAACTTAAAACTCATATAAAACTTTTTTTGATAGATCGAATGTGAGTTTTCCTAAATCCAGCCTAATTTAAAAAACTTATTTTTAAGTAGGTTTTTTTAAATGATTTTACATAATAGCCTTTACATGTTTTAAATAGGCTTTAAGCTCATTAACGTACGCCTACATAAACACAACTTAGTATGCAAGGAGAGGAGTCCGAGGACGACTCGAGAGGCTAGACGAGGAGTAGAAGCTGAGAGATTGAACGAAGATTTGAAGCCTGAACATTGGTTGAGGAGTAACATCGCTGGAGTTTGGAGGCGAGGTCAAGGATGACGTTGCACATGTAGATATTTAGCTCTAGTTTTTTTTTTTTTTTTTTTGCCAAATTGCTTTAGGGTTTTTAACTTTTCATGAGCACGTTTATTTAAGATTGGAAAACAAGTTATTTTTAAATAGTTAAGAGATTTTATAAAAAAATATATTTATTTTAAAAATTTTATAAAAAATAGATATTTTTTTATATTTGGTTATAATAGTCAAAAAGTAATTATTAATTAATTATTTTTAAATTTTATGATGTCATTTAATTTTTGTTTTATAAAATTGACTTATTATTTACTTATTTAAAAATTTTATTATATTTCGTAAATCCCCTTTTAAAACATTATTTCTCATCTACCATCATATTGTTTTTAAAAATTACTCAAAGTAACTTTTTAAAAATAATCAAAAATATGCTTTTTTTCATATTCTGATTATTTTTAAAATTTTAAATAAACATATAAAAAATAAATTATTTTTTCATAAAATAAATAGAAACAAACAGGCCCTATAATTGATTTTGCTGAAACAATAAATTTTAGAACAAATTGGCTCACTAGCCCGAAAAAATCTTATGCCTAGAAAATAGAGTCCGCATTCGGTGTTCATCATAATGATAAGCATCGAATGTTCATCAAGTCAAAAGCAATCTTGGCCCTTCATTTTAGCCTTATTTAATCCTTGCCGATTATTTAAATTAATTTTTAAATATTTCTAATATTATATTTATTAAAATAAAAAATATAAAAAATTTAATATTAAATTTGGACTATTTAGAGTACATTTAAACAGTTAATTTGTAAAATTTATAAATTTTTTAATATTAAATTAAGTCATTTAAATTTTACTTGAACGATATAAAGTCTATCTGTATAGTGAAATTATAAAATTATAAATTTTTTAATAAATTAGATTCATAGATTAAATCTATACTAACCAGATTGGTAATGAACAGATATATTAAATTTTTAAAATTTTTTATATTAATAAATAGACTATTAAAAATATTTAAAAATTAATTTAAATAGACGGTAGGGTTCAAATAAGGCTAAAATGGAGGGCCAAGAGCATTCCTAGGACTGATGAGCACCAAATGCAATTCCTTAAAAATATGGATAAACTTTTTAACAATTTAAAAGTATGGCTAGTTTATATTGATATACAAAAAATTTATAATTGATATACAATAAGTTTATCATTGAAAATTTAAAAATTTTCAAGGAATATTATTATTGATATACAACGATATATCATTAACAAATATAATAAACTAATTATAATATAAAATATAATAAATATTGAGTTATTTGCTTGGTTTGATCATATGTAATATAGGCTATCTCTATATAAGCCTCTGAATTTTATACCTTTCAATATCTTTTTTTAAAAAAAATAAAGGATTTTATTATAAAATAAATTATAACAAACAGGTTCTATATTTCATAATTTCTTAAATGAAATATTATATATATTTATTACTTATTATATATATATATATTACATATTATATTATATATATATATATATATATTACAAGGCGGGTCTATTTATTTTAACTGGCTTAATTAAAAATATGAATCTAACCTAATCATATATATATATATATATATTGTAAAGTACAACGTCAAAGCACTGTCGATGTAACCATGTGCTTTTTTATCTTGTTTAAATTTGATTTAAGAAATAATAAAAGATAATTTTTTGATAAAAAAATTGTAGACGTGAGACCCATAATTTTAAAAAAAGTGGAAACGGGACTAACCATTCCCAAAAAAAAAAGGAGGTAAATGCAGATCCATCATTTAATTAATAAAATTTATTAGATTAAGGTTCAATTTTATTCATGTACTAATTTTTTAAGGGTGCTAGGCAGCCTATACTTTTAAGTGAGATAATTTTACTCCTGAATTATTTTTTTGAAAAGCAAAAAAAACCCTTCCATTAATAAACCGTTAACTTTGTCATTCTATACTGACATGACATATCCATGGAGCCCACAAAGTGATATGTAAGACTTTGACCAGTCTTTTTATACTAATTTACTTCTGAACTCTTTTTTAAAAATGTTGAATACCCTAAAGTATTTTTAATATTTAATAAAATGTAATAAATATTGTTAAAATATTAAGTATTTTTAATATTTAATAATTTAAATATTATTATTTTAAACATTACATCACCCAATTTAATATTTTAATATTTTTAAATTTTGTATTAAAAATGAAGGAAATGAACCTCCAAATTAATGAAGGGATTTTTCTTCTCATCTCTCCATTTTTTCTTATTAAGGAACTTTTTGTAGCACATTAATGGAATAACTAATATCTTTTAAAGAAATACTTTTGTTGTCATTTTGTTGGTCTTAATTGTTATATTTTTAATTTTACTTCTAACACTGCAACATACAAAAAGTATTAAATTTGGTAATGTAATATTTTAAAGGAAAATGATTAATTGACCAAAAAAATTAATGAACTTGACCAATATTAAAAATATAAGTGAGTTTTGATAGGCACAAAAAGCATAACAATTTGGACACTATCTTAAAAAGAAAATTGAAGATCGATATATAAAAATAAAAAGTCATCTATAAATTTATAAAATGCTAGTTTAAGTTTTTAATATTTAAAAAGTAATTTGTAAGAATGAATATTTATAAATAATAATTTTAAATTATTAAATATGAAAATATTTAATATTTTGGCAATATTTATTAAATTTTTATTTTAATTCAATGTACTAATGTTCTTAGAAAAAGTTTTAGAATGCTCAGTACTCCTAAAAAAAGAGTTCAGGGACAAATTAATATTAAATGACATGATCAGGGTCTTACTTGTCGCTGTGTGTGGGCTCCACGAACATGTCATGTTTGTATATAATGGCAGAGTTAACGATTTATTAACGAAGGGGTTTTTTACTCCTAAAAAAATAAGTCAGAGATAAAATTGCCCTATTTAAAAGTATAGGGTACTCAGCACTTTTAAAAAATAAATATAGAGATAAAATTAGAACTTAACCCAAATTTCTTTATGTAAATGTTAAAAATTTCGATAAGGTATAAAAAATAATAGAATTTCTATATTTTGAAAGACAATAGAGGATTCATAGTAAAATTTGGCATGGATATAAGTTGCTTAGTAAAAATAATGGGTATAAAATAGATTATTTTATTGTTTAAATTTAAATTTAAATTTAAATTAATGTGGGTATAATACATGTCCTAGAATAATAAATTATTTTTTGTATTTTAGAATTTATAGATTAACAAGGTTTTAAGTTATTTGATTAAAAATAAAAAAATTATGTATATATTCTTAATATAGATGAGTACATTATTTGTGTTTTTACTATGCACAAGGATTAAAAAAATATAAAATAAAGCAAGTTATTATTTACAAAATTAAATTTTATTTTGAAATAAAGAATTATAAAATAAAGCATGTTTAAATTCAAATTTATATGTGGATAACACAGGATAACAATTTTTTTTATATATTTGTCATTATCATAGGGTGACAAATTATAAAATAGTTTTTGTAAGAATAAAACAAGTTATCATTCAACCTATATAAATACATGGGGTAATGAAATTTTTTTTAAAAAAAGAATATGCTACATTATATTTCAAGTTGTAAGAGGTAAGAAATTAAAAAAATATTAATATTTTTTAATACGTACAAAGGTAGCACAATGCAAAATAGAAATTGTTTCTTAAAATTTAAAGAAAAATGAGTGTATGTGAGACCAATAATAAAGAAAAGTGGGCGTAGCATATACCATTAAAGAAAATATGAGGGGAATATAGAACTTACAATTTAATTAACAAAAATTGTTTACATATGGAGAAAAAATTTTGCTCTATAGATTTTCATTTGTAAATTTTAAAAATTTAGATAATGTGTAAAAAAATAATATTTTTATGTTTCAAAAGATCATGTAGGATTTATAGTAAAAATTGATAGTGAATGTAAGATTCTTAGTAAAAAAAATTATAGGTGTTAGATATGCAATAAAATTAAAAAAATTTATTTAGACAAAGTAAAAAAGTATATGGGTAACCTCATGATTTTTATTTTGAAATTTAATTTACTCAAAATAAAAAATTATAAATAAAATAATTTATTATTGTTAATTTTTATATATATAAGATCGTAAATTGTAGACAATGCGTAAAAATAATAAGAGTTTTATATTTTATAAGACTATTAGGATTCATAGTAAAAATTGACAATGAATGTAAGATATAGGTGCTATATATGTGATAAAAATAAAAAACTTGCTTAGACAAAGTATCGTATATAGATAACCTCATGAGTTTTATTTCAAAATTTAATTTACTGAAAATAATAAATTATAAATAAAATAATTAATTAATTTTAAATTATATATGTATAGGATAAAAAATTGTAGAAAAAATAAAAAGATAATATAAAAATAATTAAAATTATTTTATTAAAATTATAAATTATAAATAAAAATAATTATAAATTATATTGACTAATTTATCTCATATTATAATCCATCCGTTCAGAAATATAAGATATTTTTGAGGAGTTGAATATTAAAAGACTATAAGATATTTTTAGTCTTTTGAAGTATAATTATTTTTTTCTAAAAATATCCTTATTAATGAATGGTTTTATATTTATTATAGGATATTTAATAGAAATACATATGAAAAGATAGGGTTAATTTAAAAGTAAGTAACTACTTTATTGGGGGTGAGATTTGATTAAAAATGCCTTATATTTTTTAATAAAGGGAGTATTAGATTCATATTTCATTAAACATATTATATTAAATTCATATTTCATTAAGTTTTTTTACATACATGTTTGAAATATTATTTTAGCAAACTTATATTTTTAAATTTTTTTAAATAATAAAAAATAAATTTTATACTCCCTCCATTTAAAAATATAAGGTATTTTTTGAGAAGTTTGATGTTAAAAAATGTAAAATATTTTTAGTTTTTTGAGGTATAATTATTGTCTTTATTTCAAAAGTGCTCCTATTAATAATGACTTTATATTTATTGGAGGATGTTTAATAGGAATAAATATGAAAAGATAGAATTATTTGAAAAGTAGGTAAGTATTTTATTGTGGGGTAAAATTTAATTAAAAATGCCTTATATTTTTGAACAGATGGAGTAACTATTAAATTTATGTGAATGAAAATTTAAAAGAATAGACTATTTAAATGTTTTGGGGATAATGTGAATAATTTTTAGATCACATTTATATTTAAAAAATTATTTTGATATAAAATATGTGACTTAACTATCAACTAATGATTAGGTGGATGAAAATAAAAATTTTAAAAATAGGAGCAATATTTGTATTTTGTATCTCATAGAGATATATGCAATTAAGATAAAATAGATAGGACAACATATTTTACTTTAAATTATAAGTGCTCTAAAATAATTTTTAAATTTTTATAATAATTTTTATTTTATCTTTTATATATTAAAATATCCATGTGCATCGCACAGAAATTAAATCTAGTTGTTAAAAAAGTGTGTTATTTAAATATTAAAAATAATGTTAAAAATTGTCCTGCACTTATTTTTGTACAACTATATGTCTAATTCTGTTAAATTAAATTTAAATCTGAGCATTATTATTATTATTATTAATTTATAATTATAATTGTATACTACTAATTATAATTGTGAATTTAGTTATAACATAAAAAATTTAGCATTCTGATCACATAGACTATAAAGCTAGAGCACCCTGATTAATAGATAAAGTGGAGAGAAACAGAATAAAACTCTCCCATAAGAACGAAAACAAATTTTGGTACTCATCAATCCAATTTGATTATCCATATTAAAACTAGGCGATTGAGACTTAACATAATTTTATTTTTATATTTTTAATATATTTATTATTTTAAATTGTACAAAAATTAAAATAAAGATAATCTCACAATAGTTGTTATGTTGCTTAATTTTAGATGACCAAGTCTTGCTATAATTATGAGCATCAAAACTCATCCCCTTGGTCTGATGGCTTTAATAAGTGCCAAATTCATCCTTTCTTGGCATGATTCAATGTTTTAAAAATTAGACCAAATAATAAACTGAAAAAGTTAGCTGATTATAGCTCTCATGGTTTAACTAATTAAATTGGTAGTTAAATTGGTGACATAATAATTAAAAAAATTATATTTAAATGAAAAAATGAGTCAAAATGGTCAAATCATTACAAGTTTTAGGTTTTCTCTGAGTTTTCAAGAACTACTAGGTTCAAAGTGACTAACTTAGGCCAATTGCTAAAATGGGTTAAATAGTTGAACCAAATCACTTTCTTCTCCAAGTAGTCTAATGCTGTGCTTGGCTCGCAAAACAAAATTAAAAAAAAAGAAAATGTGAGGAGAGAAAATGAAAAGAACAGAAAAGTGAAGGAATATAATTTTCTCTCATTGTACTTGACTAAGTGAGAGAAAACAAAGAGAAGAAAAAAAAATGTTAATTTTACAAAGACAATAATAACCTTATTATTTATAAAAATATTTATATAATAAAATTTAATATTTTAACACACACAAAACACACACATATATAATAATTTCTATCATATATTACTGAATGAACAAAAACATAATTAAAAATTATTTCATTCAATACTAACAAAAAATTATTTCATCCAATTTAAAATTTTATTTATTAAATTATTAAATATATAACAATTTTAAAATTGGAAATTACAACTAAATATAAGGTACTTAATTGAAAATTAACTCAAAAATTTGGAATTAATATTTGTCTAATTAATTTAAAAATTAAATATACTATTTGTTTAATAAAAGTTCATGATCAAAATGTAATCACACTAAAAATATCATGATAAAAAATTAATGAGTAAATTTAAAAATAAAATTTTCTTTCTAAAATCTCCTCATATTTAGAGATTAAGGTTAGAAATAAAAATACGTGGGTCTAACATGTTTTTCTTCCTCTCACTTTTGTCTCTCCTATACTTTTCTCGCCAAAGTCAAAAAGAAAAAAAATTAAAAATGATATTTTTCCTCCCCACTTTTTTCTCTCTCACTTTTTTTTCTCCCCTAACTTTTCTCTTCTATCAAGCATAGTATAACTGTCCAAGCCGATATGGGTTTTAAAAAACAGGTGCCATGTCTTAAACGATTTAAGGGCTTTGGCGTCTTCATCGTATCATTATCCCATCTTTTCTGAAATCTATATATCTAGCACCAAACGATAAGGCAATTACATTATTCCATGTCTTAAACCTCGACTTGACTTGTTTGACGTGGAAAAGGATGGGTCTGTCCACGGTGTTCATCACTGACGCAACCTAAACCATTCATGTTTTGATCAGGTGAGTCCAAATTTAAAATCTTATTATTTTTTCTGTTAAAAAATATAAAATATTTTTAAAAAATCAAATATTTAAAAATATAAAGTATTTTTAGTTTTTGTAGGTGTAATCATTACCTTTTCTTCAAAAGATAATAATTTTATATTTATTGTAGGGTGTTTTATAAAGGTAAATATGAAAAGATAAAGTTAGTTGAAAAGTAGATAACTACTTTATTGAAGGATAAGATTTGGTTAAAAATGCCTTACATTTTTTAACGAAGGGAGTATATATTTTTTATTTTATAAATATTAAAATAAAAATAATAAATTATTTTTTTTAATTTGGTCTAAATAATTTAAAAGGTCTAATTTAATATTAAAATTTTTATGATTGTCATATTACATCTGAACTATACATAATACATCTGTATAGTTAATATATAGTAATTATAAAAATTTTAATATTAAATTAGACCCTTCAAATTAGATCTAAACCAGATTAAAAAATAAAATAATTTAATAATTTTTATAATTTTTTATTTTAATAAATATAAAATAAAATAATATTTTAAATTAAAACCATTCATATTTAAACGGCTCAGATTACATCATACTGATGAGGTGCTCCTCAGAGTGATAAGCACCTGAGTCTGATCCCAAAAATGATTGAGGCAAGTGGTGCCCACTGATGAGCACCTGAGTGATCTCCGGAAAATGATTGAGGCAAGTGGCGCCCACCCCCACCAAATGTGACATGTGTCAGGTAGCAGACAATCCACACCAGAAATGAACGCAACCATGGACGTGTAAACCTTAAGGCCATTAAATCAATTGCCTTAGTCCTCATAAAAAATTTATTTATATAAAAAACTTATTAATCTTTTTCTATAAATTAATTATATCATAATCTTAATTGTAGTATGATATATTGGGAATATATGTTACTCCCTCTGTTTAAAAATGTAAGGTATTTTTAAACTTTTAAAGTATAATTATTATTTTAAAAAAAGTATTTTTATTGATAATGATTTCATATTTATTGTAGGGTGTTTAATAAAGATAAATATAAAAAGATACGGTTAATTAAAAGTAAGTACTTATTTTATTAGGGGTGAGATTCAGTTAAAAATGCCTTATATTTTTAAACGGAGGGAGTATAATATTATTTATTTTTCCATTAGTAAAATCTTATCACTCATTCAAGGGAAAATTATAAGCAAAAATGATTTTGCATGTGCTTTGAAATTTAAAAAAAAATTATTCAAATGATTTTTTTACAAGACGCTATTAAAACAAATATAAAACGTAATCTTAATGAAAATTGTATAATTCATAAATTATAATACAGTAAATCTCTATAATAATTTTGCCTTTGATGTCCAATATTCTTCACACCACCTTGAACACAACAGAACAAAAGAAAAGGCTATGACATATCATTCACATACAATACAATGCTTCCTACCTTTTCAAATCTTATAAGAGAGAACAATTACTTCAACTTCATTCGAACTCGATTTTTGGTGGACATTCTTGGCATCTTGCCAGATTTAGAATCCCATGACTGCAGAGACTTACAATGTCAATAGCTTAGAAGATGCCCTTTTTGAACCCACCATTTCTGATAGTATCGCGACCTGAAACGCACAGATTACAAAAACAACCAGAAAAAACCGGATCTTACACATAGAGATCAGATGTTTGAACACATCAGATTATTTTCAAAAACAACCAGAAAAGGACCACTTGCTTGATCTAAAGCATTAGATTATTTTCAAAAACTACTTAAAATAGCTTCTTAAAAATAATAAGAAAGATTCTTTCTTTTTTTTTTGAGATTCTGATTATTTTTAAAATTTTAAGCAAACATATAAAAACTAAGTAATTTTTTCACGAAATAAACTAAAAAAAACAGGCTCTATATTTCATTTTGTTGAAACAATAGATTTTATACCTTTCAATAGATTTTTTTTTCAAAAAATAAATGATTTTGTCATAAAATAGCCGGCCCCATATTTCATAATTTCCTAAATGAAATATTATATATATATATATATATATATTATTTATTATATATATATTGCATATTATTTTAATAGACTTAATTAAAGACATGAATCTCATATCATATATATTTTATATATTGTAAAGTACAATGTCAAAGCACCGTTAAAATTATAAATTATAAATAAAAATAATCATAAATTGTAGGAAAAATAGCAATCAAGGACCACTAACCAAATTTTATATCAGCCAAAAACCACTTGTTGTCAAAACTCAAATGGGAAACAAATCCAAATGAATTATTGTTAATTTAAAATGAGTTGTTGTGAAAATATGAATGGATACTTGTTGATAAAAACCAACCTGAATTAACAAGTATTTATCCAAATTTTGATAATAATTAATTCTTAATTGATATAAATTTTTATTAGTGGTCCCTGATTGCTATTTTTCATAATTATATTGACTATCGATGTCATATTATATTAAATTCATACTTCATTAAGTTTTTTTTTACATATATGTTTGAAAAATTATTTTAGCAAACTTATATATTTAAATTTTTTAAAATAATAAATAAATAATTTTTATAACTACTGAATTTAAAATATGAATAAAAATTTAAAAGAATATATTATTTAAATTTTTTTTGGGGTAATGTGAATAATTTTTTGATAACATTTATATTTAATTAAACAAAATTATTTTGATCATATAAATTGTCAACTAATGATTAGGTAGATGAAAATACAAACTTAAAAATAGGAGGAATTTTCGTATTTTGTATCTATTGATTTTAAGAGAGGTTTATATAGATTTTAAAAATAAAACATAGATAAAATAGAGAGAAGGGTAACATATTTTACTTTAATTTATAAGTGCTCTAAAATAATTTTTAAATTTTTATAATTACTTTCATTTTTATCTGTTATATACCAAAACATTTTCGTGCATCACATGGGGATTAAATGTAGTTATTAAAAAGTGTATCTTTTAAATATTAAAAATAATATTAAAAATTGTCTTAAACTTATTTTTGCACAACTATCTGTTTTAAACAATTTGGATTATCCATACGATTCAGACTTAATATAAGTTTATTTTTATATTCTCAATAAATTTATTATTTTAACTTGTACAAAAATTAAAATAAAGATAATCTCACAACAGTTGTTATGTTGCTTAATTTTTGATGACCAAGTCTCACTATAATGACGAGTGTCAAAACTCATCCCCTTGGTCCGATAGCTTCAATATTTGCCAAATTCATCTTTTTCTTGATGTCATCCAATATTTTAAAAACTATACCGGATAATAAATTGGAAAAATCAGTAATTCATGGTTCTTATAGTTTAATCAAAATGGTTAAACTGGTAACATAATAATTAAAAAATTATAATTAAATAAAAAAAAAGCATCAAAACAGTCAGACCACTACAAGTCTCAACTCAAGTTTTTTTTTTTTTTTTTTGAGTTTTCAAGAACCACCCAGGTCAAGATGACCAACCTAGGCCAATTGTTATAACAGGTTAAATAGTTGAATCAGATCATTTTTCTTCTCTGAGCAGTGACTGTTTCGAACGGTCCTGGTTTTAAAAAACGGGTGTCATCTCCATGAAAGCGACGTAACAAATTGAAATGTGCTCACAATTCAAGGGATTTGACGTCTTCGTCGTATCATTTTCTATGTCAAACAAGTCCAGTCGAGGTTTGAGACATGGAACAATGTAATTCCTTTCAAGTTTGGTGCTAGATAGAGCTCAGAATAGATGGGAAATACTTCATTAAACAAATCCAAACAACCTAATACACCAGAAATCAACACAACAGAACAAAAGAAAAGGCCATGAAATATCATTCACATACAATACAGTACAATGCTTCCCTCCTTTCAAATCGTGTTGCTTCTTTTCAAATCTTACAAGAGAGAACAATTAATACTTCAACTTCGTTCAAACTCGCTTTTTGGTGGACATTCTAGGGCTCTTGCCAGATTCAGAATGAGACAGCAAACCTCGCAGAGTAGCTAACACTCCTAAACCCAGGACAGAGACGTACACTGTCAATAGCCTAGAAGATGCCCTTTTTGAACCCACCATTTCTGATAATGTCGGGACCTGAACGCAGAGGTTACAAAAACAATCAAAAAAAAACCAGATCTTACATATAGATCAGATGCATGAACACACTATATATAAAACTGTTGCTTATATATACCATAACAGAAGACAATACAACGCCGTAGATCAAGCAAGTGGTTTTGAACCAGGGTTTGGCCGTCAAAATGGCGTAAAGATTGAGAAGAATGAGTGGCAATTGAAAGATGAACTCGAACCAAACGAGTGCAACGTAGAAATGGGGCTGGTCCCTCATCAGATAGTGATCAAAACTCGTGGAAGTACCAGTTCTTGAGCTGGACAAGGAAACGAGGTAGAGAGTTTGTGGGAAAAGGATTTGAGCTTCTATAAATGGACATACCAGTGCTATTACGAGCATGTACGAGAACAGAACAACGTCTACCACTTTTGCCACGGAACCCATTTTCCAAATTAAGGCCTCTCTTTCGATTCCCTCTTTCCCTCAGCTTTATCAGATAATCTTTCTTACTCATGTCTTCCAACCTAATTTAAACTTCTAAGGTTGACTAACAGATATATTTTGACCTGCAGATATCTCACACCTAATTTCTTAAAAACGTGCTGTGAATAGTGGTTTTAATTATAATCATCTCTCACCATTGTGTTTACCTATCATGAGAAGTTTCTCGCACCCAAGCCACACAACATCATTCACTGGTGGAGAATATATACAGCTACAGGAAATCTTATCTCAGATAAGCTGGGATCGATGCATGGGATCATGACAAATATACAGAATATTACTATCTTAACTACCTATAAATGAATTTATTATAATGGTACATTATAATCACCATAATCACGCCTATAACGACTCTTCATTAGCGACGCAAATCTCAGCCATTCTCATTCTTGCTCTTGTCTATCAGTCAGCAATATATTAGCAATATCCAATATATCATACTGAGATAATGTATTAAATCTATACTGTTCACACTATATCTAGATTGTTAATTTATAGAAATTATAAAAAATTTTAATATTAATTATATCACCTAGCAAAATATACTTGGATAGTCATTTAAAAATTAAAAAACTTTGCTATTAAATTAGTCAATCCAAACTAAATCTGTACTAGCTAGATTTATGATGAACAAATTTATTAAAAAATTTAAATTTGATAAAAATAAAAATAAAAAGTTTTAAATATGAAAAGTCCAAATCTCATGGTGATGAGTAATCTAGTGCTCATCCCCTGATGAGCATTGAAGACAATCTAGATTCAATATTAATTTTTTGATTATTTTATAAATTTTTATTTTAATAAATACATATTAAAAATATTTAAATAAATTTAAAATGAATGGAAAAAAATTATTTTAAAATAAATTAAAAGTTTTAGATTAATTTTGGACTAATGAGTATGATGAGCACTAGATGCAATGGCATAGTTGGACAAGAAAGGCTAGATAGTAATTTGATTATAGTCGGTAATTCAGGCAAACCCAATGAGTTAGTTTAAAACTTGCCCAAAAAAAAAAATAGAATCGAGCTTAACTATATATACTTTTTTCAAGAGGATATAATACTTTAAGTCCGTCTCAAATAAGCCTGACTGCTAAAATTTTTAGCTCTATATATATATAAAGTTAGAAATTTGGCCAAGCTCGATAGTCCAGCCCAAACTCGGACAAAAAAAGTTAGGATCGAGCTTTTTTAAGAAGATAATATATTTCAAACCTAATTTAAATAAGTTCAATTTAAATTGAGCCCGATTTCAATAAATCTGGTCTCACCTGAGTTACCAGCCCTGCGGAGGTAGAAAGATTGCAACATTCCCCTAGAAGCCTCTCTTAATTAGTTTCTCCCTGAGCTAAGGAAGGCAGCTATATTTTTCAATTCAGTCTTCGTATTGTATTGTTAAGGGGCACGTGGCATTCCACTAAATATTTTTTAATGATTGAGAAATGATTTCCTCAAGAAAGAACAGGATCTGCTGGGGGCCCATAATTTGCCATGGGAGTTTTGAACCGTTCGTATGGCCATTTTCAGATCTTTTTATTCCTCCCACTATTTCATTATATTTGTCCTTAAATAAATTTATTTCATATTACAAATTTCTTTATAATTTCACAACAATGTTTTATAATTCTTTTCCTGTTTTATCATAGAGTAATCTACTTTTTATAATTATAATATTTTTAGAAGCATTAAATGAGTAGTAAATTTGGTAAAATATGTTACATTTTTTACAGATTGGAATGGTTGTACAAATCTTTTAAGTAGTGACAGGCAGTCAAGCTTGTCTAGGAGAATTCGCTTTTAATTATGCTACAGATTAGATATTTTCATATAAAGATGCTTCCTCTTCAAACATAATGTCAATTTTTTTTAATAACGATTTTTTAATGAAACTGTGTTTTTGCTCCCCAATAACATGTCTTCAATCGTGTTCTTTTCACTCTACTCAGTTGTCAAATCCTAATTTTTTAAAACTTTTCCTATGCAATTGAGAGCAATATGGTTCAGACGAAATGAAAATTAAAGTTCATAAATTAAAATTTACAAATTAATTATTGAGTTACAGCTTATTTGGTAAGTCTAGAATTTTTGCTGACTTTTAAAATTCATAATTAAATTTAGAAAATTCATACAAAGATATTCTAGAATTCTATTGAAAGCTATTAAAGTCATTTAAGTAATAAAAATACATTTTAAACCTTTTTGGTTCCAAATAACACATTCTATTTATTTTTCCAAAGTTGCTCTATTTCTCATACAAAATCTGTGTCATAACTTGAAAAATTCATAACTCAATATTTAAATATCCAAATGATCTGGTTTAGGATTTTTTTAAAATGTTTATGTGTCTAATTTTATCATAAAAATTTTCATGAGCATTGAATATGAGTTACCGCATGTTAAACAACCTAAGCCGGAGAATCCCAATCATGCATTTTAAAATCATGATTTCAAGCCTAGATTAGGACTCCAAGTTGGCCATCATACATCAACACATATCACTTATACATACCAAAGCCTCATCATAAATTTATATAGCTTATGGATTTATTTACATTTTTCATCTCTATAAAGGTAATGCCATAGGAAAAATAATCTCCTAGTCCACTTACCTTTACTTCTTGCTCTAGCCCTTCCTTTGAAAACTTATAATCTAACATGGTTAGTCATTAGGGGTGAGATTCGACAGAACCTCAGTAGTAAACAATACCGTTCAAGCATATAAGGAAAAAATTTCATACATAGCATGTACTTGCATTACATGACTTCATAACTATATATTGAAATGTTACATGCTCATACACCATAGATGAACCATGGGACACTTAAAAATGGAGCTTCAAACATTCATTGATGACTCATAGAATTAAAGAAACTAATCATACATATCATCATGCAAGCATAAATACTAAGCATGCAATGAAGAGTAAGTTTACTACCTTTTGGCTTTACTATTTCTTATTTGTTTTCCTTACTTCCATTTGATCCCCCCATAGTCAAACCTCTAATTCCTTTTTCATGACACTCATTGACCCTAAATATTTGTCATAGAATATTTATGACAATTGTTAGAGCCAATAATGACATTGTCAATACATGACAACTTACTCTTTATTTAATTCTTGCTTTCTTTATCTCAAGTATTAACATGAACTTTTCTTGGCATAAAAAAAAAAGTCTTGCACCATCATTTTCTCACTCAATTTTTCATAACGAACTCATTTTTAAACTCAAATTTAAAAAATTCTAACTACTTCCCTTTGAACCATCCTTGATAGTAACTTTGGGTATTTGAGACCCTAGATTATGGTTTCTTCCAAGCTATTTTCATGCTTCATATATACATGTCTCAAGGCTAGGTTCTAAATTATATTTCATAAATTTAAATGCTTAACTAATAACTGCTTAATTATTTGAAAAATTGGGCAGCATTTCCCCCTAAAAATTTACCATCAAAACATTACATCATGCTTGAAATCAAGCTACCATTTATTAGTAACCAATAAGTAACATATCTATGACCATTTCTATGCCCTTTCCTATCATTAATCATCAAAATAGCAAGCCTTATTATCTCAAGAAAAACAAGGCAGTATCTTATTATCATGAAAACTCAAGGAAAAATTATTTAAAAAATAGCTCAAAAAGAAGCTTTTCCATATCTTTTCTCAATGCACTAACTTATTCTTGCTTTCTTCACCACTTCCTCCATCTATGTCACTTCAAACTCATCCTCTTGAAAAACTAAAATCATAGAAATGTTCCTCTTAATAAGAGGAACAATTTTAATGAAGGCACTTTAAAGTAGAAATGTAGTTTTGATAGAGATTTTGTTGATTTTCCTTTTCTCTCTCTAAACCTCTCGTGAAATCCATGAAAGAGATTGGAAATTCTCTCTCTTCTCTCTCCTTGGCCTGACCGAAAATGATGAAGATGAAATGCGTATAATGGTGTTTGAGTGGAAATGTTAATGGAATTGTAATGTTTTCTCAAATCCACCAATCACAATTTTCACTTACCACTTCCGTTTCCTTAATTTTAAAATATTGTTAACTAATGATTGGCTATATAAAATATGAATTTCCTTCTCCCCGTGATCCGAAAGTGACGCACCCTCTTCACAATTAGGCACAAATTGAACTTTTAATAAATTAAACTCAAGTATAGGAAATTGATATATTATCTTAACCCAAAACAATTTAAATTGTAAAGTAATTATTTTGAGCAATTCTCAACCAATAAAACTGGTATAATTCATCCAAATATTTTATCCTTTCATATACTAATTTTCTTAATTTTTTCCTAAAATTTGGGTAATTTTATATAATTACACTTTAAGACCCAAACTTTCAAAAATTACATTTTAACCTTGGTTGAGCTTGACATTTTTAGGTCAACGTTCAGTTTCATTTTTAAGTTTGGGTGCTTTCTCATAATCCCATCATATTATGTATATATAATTATCTTTAAACATTGATAATTACTATTTAGTTCTGGATAGGCTATTATTTTTACTCATTTCTCTTCTCTTTTCTTTTTTGGCTTTAATAGTAGTTGAGATATCTAAGAAAAAGTCAATAATATTTTTTCTGTAATAGTTGGCCAAATTTAAAATATCTTTATATTTTAAACTCATCCTAAACCATTGCCTTTTTAGAGAACTGTCATATATTCTGTGGCTTAGTAACTTTCTATTAGGTCCACTGTGACCATGAGATCTAACTGCTATCTTGAGATCTATTTGTAATCTCATTGAGCCTTTTGTATATCTAATATGATCTTTAGGATCTAAGTACGATCCTTCTTTTAGAAGAGTTAAGACATAAAGATAAAGTTGTCAAATAACTCTACCTCTAATTAATTTAGCAACTTTATTGATTATTCTCCAAAACTAATCTTATATACCTCTGTTACTCTCTTAGCCCTTATTCATTCCCCTTTTAGCCTATCCTGGACACTTTTAAATTTTAACTTGGTTATTTCTCAGTTCTAGACACTTCCTTAAAGTCTCTGAAAACATTACATTTTCGTTGACAAAAGACTTTAAAATTATGATTTGATCCCTAAGAATCATTCTTTCTTTTCAAATCACCTTAGAGACTTTTGATTACTTAGGCTTAGTACTTTGCTGAATTATGACATATTCTTAAGCGTTTAAGCCAATAATTTGGGATGTTACATGTGTTACTCTCTTTAATTTCATTTATTAGGCACGTTTCAAAAGATTCATTTGGTTTCATTTATAAGTCACTTTTCTTTTTTTAGGCAATATTTAAAATATATTTCTAAAATTACTCTTTATGAGAGAGAAAAAAAAATATAACCTCACTTTTTAGATTCGTTATATATGGGCATATTTAAAATTTTACACTTTTTTTATTTTTTTACATTAATATTGATGGGATTGGTAAAAATGACTTATAAAGAAGATAGGAGGAGTATATCATAGCATAGGGCTACACAAAGGACATGACAAAACTGGACTTTAACCTAACTCGAAATCTTGTCTCTTTCAAGAAAAAGATTGGGTTAGTCAACCCATAGTCCATTCTAGTTCAGTTGTATCTCAAAAATTAATATAATTGGACTTGGTTCCTAAAATTAAGGGACTGGTCCTAATTGTCATGCCCCAAAATTAGGGGGTGATCGGCACAGGATGTGAACAACATCACATATCTTGTAAACCATAAATCCAAGATTTATTTTATTTAGCTAAAATATACTCAGCTTTACACTGACCTTTTAATACTATTGATACTAATCATTATACTAATTATTTCAATATTTTGTAAAACTTTTTACAGAACCTCCTCTGTAAATAAGGTCTCTCAAATTCTGTATCACAAAATTTTTCCTTAAATATTATATCAATCAGGAGCTTAGCTTCTTCTAGCCAGCAGACAAAATATATAATAAACTAAGGACTCTAATTATAAGTTATGTGAAGCACCTAATCATATATCTCATGTCATAATACATAAATTTCATATTTACATCAATAAAATTTATTTATAGAACCAGCCTCCATTCTGTTCCATAAACAACCATCATTGGTAAGTAAAACGTACAATGTTAATTATGCTATCTGAGACCAAAATAATTTTTTAGTGAATAACATCCCAACAATAAATAATTTAACATGAATAAAAAAAATGTTTGAAATAATCATGTAAGTTAAAGAGACAACAATTTCCATAAAAAATATATAAATTTCAGAACAAAATGGATCTACAAACTTTTTGAATAAAATCTTAAATTATTGAACTATCATAGCAAATGTTAATATCACTTGATTGTAAGAAGTCACATAAATGAAGTAAATACTTGTAAATAAATTTCTAAATAAAACCAATGGAATATAAAATTACCAAATAATCAGATTCATAATTATAAGGGCTTATCATAACAATTAACAAATGTGGACACACAGTCCACGAGGGTCAGTAACCAAACACAGCTGAAGCCATGAAATAAGCGTAGACACATAATCCACGAAGGTAATGCTAACCAAACACAGCTTGAAGCCATGAAGACAAAAGTGAGTATGATGCTCACAAATAACCATCTCTCTATTCTACATGCATTAGCCATCGCATGGGGCTTGTACCTCCTATATACACCCTGCTAGCTAGGTGTACCATGGCGCACTAAGGACTAACAGAACTGCTGTTAGCAACTAGTGTTCTGTATAAAATTCCCTTCAAATTCATTTTTAAACATGCGAGAAATTTATCACTTTCACAATAAAATTTTCATTTTTAAAGTCAAACTCGCATGAATCATTTTCTATATCAACCCAATGTTCAATAAAATAAAATCTCATGATCAAAGTCCAAACTTATATTTGTTAATTAATTAAAATTTTAAAACTGATAAAGATAATTTCACAAAATAATGAATTTTAATAAACAAACTATTCAATAACCATATCGTTATTACTAAAACCATTTTGCATAAAAATTATACTATTTTAGTAAAGGAAATCTTTATTGCAAAATCAGTTGGGATGCTATCTACTTACCTGTAGTGCTTTCAAAGTTCAAAACTCACTTCTTATACAACTCTAATCGAGCTACCCTTCTCACAACCACCCTATAATAAATAATAAGATCTTAATGAACTTTACTTTTGAACCAACAAGTCTCTTTTTGTGAGAATTCACTCAACCAGAATTAGTAATAAAACTTTAAGTTTCAGTAACAAAATTACTGATAAATGATAATTTTATATATTTTTATTCTTTTAATTTAGACTTTTAAATATTTATTTAAGGCTAATTGAGTTTAATTAGATATTATTTGATTTTATTAGCTAATATTCAGTTTTAGAATTTTAACTAACTAAATCTTTGATTTTAAAATATAAATAATATCTTTAATATTTTTGCACAGGTGCTATTTAATTTTATTTTATTTGTGCAGATTTTTTAGATTCAATTTGAAAAATATTGATAGAGAATATTTTGGATAAGAAGAATCTGGGCATGCTTGGAGATCAAATCAAGAATTAAATCTTTAAAATTTTGTTTAAATTTACTTTGGGTATTTTAGTGTAGTTTTTAATTAGGGTTATTTAGGATAATTTTATCATTTTAGTAAATTATTAGATTTTATTTTCTTTTGGAAGAGACGCAGCAGGAGAGGTGCATAACATTATATATATATATATATATATATATGAAAGAGAGGAACGAACGCGGGACGGAGGCATCACTGGACGAATTGAAAAAAAGAAAGAACCAGAGGCATCACGAAAAAAAAATCACAGGATAGCAGCGATTGCGGTTCACTTTTTCTTCGATTCCTCCAGCATGGCTTCTCAATTTCTTATCTTATGTTGTTTGATTTTTAGTTCTATGGAGAGCTAATTTTCTTGGTGTGATCAATCACAAACTGTGATCCTAAATTTTAATCAGAGTCTTTAATATTCAGGGAAGATTTTATTCTAACTTTATTTCAATTTACTCTTCTTCTCTCTACCTCTAAATTTTATGCCTTAATTGCTATTGCTGATTAGAGTAGCTCTACTGCATAATTTTTGGGTTATAAATTTTATCTGAGGTTTTAATTGCTATGATCGATTGATATAGTATTGTAAGAGTAATTTGGCTTGGCTTGGGTGATTATCCATGCTTTGTTTTTGGTGTGGCCATAAAACAATTGTTAGGTTGTGGGTTAAGGGAGATTTCAATTAATCTATAACTTAACTTCTTGTTTAATTCTTGAATGATAATTTGAGAAATATATAATGAACCAGAATAATAGAGTTGAATAAAATTAATTTATTTTGTGGACGAGGAAGGTTAAATTTAGGTGATTGGGTTGTGATTGATTGCGCTGCTTATTCTCGGTAATTTTCTTAGTTGAATTTCCTCTATTTATTTATTTCTAATTTAGTTTTTAATTTCATCATAAAAAAAACCCCCATTATTTATCTTTTCATAATCATAATTCAAATAGTTACTTTATTGACTCTTAGGGAGACGACCTAGGTTGCACTTTACTGCAAAATCTAGTTTTTATTAATTTTGGTGCTATTCGACAGTAGTGTCAAAATTTTGGCGCCGTTGCCGGGGAGTCAAAGGTGTTAACTTTTTGAGTTTGGTTATTAGTTTTTTTTTCTTTCTCATTATTTTTATTTTTTTTTATTTTTTTCTCTAGTATTTTTTATTTTTTTCAAGATTTATTATTATTTTTTGTCTTTACTTGTTTTAGGTGTTTTTCATTGTTTTTCCAATTTATTATTGCATGACAAGATCTTTACAAGATAAATTAATTGATTTGAACTCTGAGATTAAGTGAACTTGTCGTAATAACCATAAGAATCAAAAGCACCATAAAATTAGGGATAGTATTATTTCTGAAATTTTGTCTGAATTGATTGATAGTGTTATTAGTGATTCTGAATCTAACTTAGACTCTACAGTTAAGTTGGAAAACATGGCTGAAAATAATAATGGTAATAGGACAATTAAAGAATTAGCTGCGCCTAATGCACACTATCAAAATTTGTGCATTCAATATCCTAATTTAGATGCAAATGCTAGTTTTGAATTGAAATCTGGTTTAGTACATTTGCTACCTAAATTTCATGGTCTTGCAGGAGAGGACCCGAATAGGCACTTGAAGGAATTTCATATTGTGTGCTCCACCATGAAGCCTCAAGGAGTTTCAGAAGAACAAATCAAATTGAGGGCTTTTCCTTTTTCATTGGATGGAGTTGCAAAAGATTGGTTATATTACTTGCAACCAGGTGCCATTACCTCTTGGGATCAAATGACACAGTTATTCTTAGAAAAATTCTTCCCTGCCTCTCACACAGCAGCAATTAAAAAGGATATTTGTGGGATTCGTTAGATGACTGGGGAGACATTTCATGAATATTGGGAGAGATTTAAGAAATTATGTGCCAGCTGCCTTCACCATCAAATACCTGATCAGCAGCTAGTTCAACATTTTTATGAAGGTCTCTTACCAACAGATAGGTGGTTTGTCGATGCCGCAGCTGGTGGTGCTTTGGTAGAACTTACTCCAACTGATGCCATGAATCTCATTTCTAAGATGGCACAAAATTCTCAACAATTTAGGACGCGAGCTAACCAAGCAGTTAAGGGGGTGAATGAGATTCCAAACATCATAATATGATCCTAAATTTGAGAATAAGATGGAGGAGCTCTCTAGCATGGTTCGGCACATTGCCTTAACACAACAAAAATTAATGAATTCACCAGCAGTGCCAACTTTTCCACAGGCGTATCCCTCACAGACGTGTGCACAACCTCAATTTTATAATCCTCAGCAAGCTACCACATCTTCTGCTTTAGTTGGGCCTCTATGTGGCATCTGTTTTTTGGCCACACACGCTATTGACCAATGCCCACAATTGGATGATAGAGTTGAGAATTGTGCTGGGATTTTTCCAACTAGACCTATGCAACAGGGCCAAAAATATGATCCTTTCTCTAACACTTATAATCCAGGGTGGAGAGATCACCCTAATTTCAGATATGGAGGAAGCCAACAACAACAATATAATGCTACAGGTCAAAATTCACAGCCTATGCAACCAATGAGGCAATCTACTCTTATTCAAGAGTCTAAAAATGATGGACTAAGTCTAAAAGAGTTAATGAAGCAAATGGCAACTAACAACATTCAATTTCAACAACGCACTGAGACAGTAATCCAAAAATTGGAGAATCAAATTGGGCAGTTATCCACCTCTATTAATGAATTGAAGAGTCAAGGTTCTGGAAAGTTGCCTTCTCAAACAGTTGTAAATCCTAATTACAGTAATGTTAGTGCCATCATTCTTAGAAGTGGAAAAGAACTTCCAGAGCCCTCCACAACATCTATCAAGAATAAGTCAGCTGCAGCAACACAAGTAACACTTGAGGAGTCTAATGAAGAAAAGGAACCAAGGAAGATCCTTCCATTTCCAAATAGGGAGACTCAAAGCAAGAAGTTAAAGGAAGCTGAATTGGAGAAAGAAGTGCTTGATGTTTTCAAGAAGGTTGAAGTCAATATTCCCCTTTTGGAGGTAGTAAAGCAAATTCCTAAATATGCAAAGTTCTTGAAAGACCTATGCACGAACAAGAGAAGATTTAAAGCTAATGAGAAGGTCAATCTAGGAAGAAGTGTATCAGCTTTATTCCATGGAGGAATGCAGTGCCAACCCCCTATGCCTTTAAAATGCAAAGATCCGGGGAGTTTCACTATACCCTGTACTATAGGAAATTTAGAATTTTCTAATGCTTTGATTGATCTTGGTGCAGCAATAAATGTTATGCCTAAGTCTCTATTTTCTTCTTTACAGGGTTGTGAGGTGAAGCCAGCTAGGATTATTGTGCAACTAGCAGATAGGAGACTTGCCTATCCTAATGGTATGCTTGAAGACATTCTAGTAAAGGTAAAGGATTTAGTCTTCCCTGCTGATTTTTATATTTTGGATATGGGTAAAGATGATAGTCATGGGCCGCCGCCACTGATTTTAGGTAGGCCATTTCTTAAAACAGCTAATACTATCATCAATGTTAAAGATAGTACTCTCTCTATGGAATTTGCAGGACATGCTGTTCAATTCAATCTGTTAGAGGATATGAAATATTCTATAGACGATCATTCTGTTATTAATGTGAGCATGCTTAATATGTTAGTTGATAATACATGTGATGAGCCTTGGGATAATTTGACTGCTGAGTTGCCTAATGTGATGAATTATGAAAACATTATGCATTGTACACCTGACTACTTTCATAACTGTGTTGGAATAGATAAATTCATAAACTCTAATGATTCTTTGGATCCTCTTATTTACATTAACTCTATTGAGCGTGATGATCTACTTGACTGTATTGATTCTACTGAGGCTATTAGCCCATCTATTTGTGTTAAGTCTCCTGATTATAATGATATTTGTGAGACCATGCAGTCGATTGGTTGTTTTAATAGCATTGATTTTGTGATCCCTATGAGCTTTTGTGATGGCATTGATAATATCAAGAGTCATGGGATTATTAATTATGTTATGCATTCTGACTCTAATGGTCCTTGTGTGGAGGATTTTGTTGTTTCTGTTGAATTTCATGATCAGGTACCTGTGATTAAGAAAATTATTTCTACTACAATGAGGCCATCTTCAATGGAGATATTGTCATGCAACCTTCAACAGATAAAGGAAAACCATTGCCTAAAGGAGCTTTTGATAAACTTGAAGAGAAAAATATTTTAAACAAGCATTTATTCTCCATCAGAGATGAGAATTTTAACTTTAAGAGCTTACAGAGATTTAAATTATCTGGTTAACTCTTCTCCTTTCACTTTTACCTTGCATCTTATATTTTATTTTTAGATTAACTGGATTATTCTAAATTGAATTGCATTGAGGACAATGCAAGATTTAAGTGTGGGGGAAGGGATTTGTCTTTATTTTGAAATTTTTTTAAAAAAAATTATTAGGTGTTTTCTTGCATTTTTTTTTAAATACTTTTAGTTTTTTTTTTGTGTGAAGTTGTGGGTTTAAGACAATTTTAGTTTGAATGCATTTGAGCATGATAAGTAATTGATCTTATGTTTAGAATTTAAGTTAAGTGGCAATGAGTTTGGTTTAAATGAATTAATGTGATAGTCTTTAGCTTGTAAGGATTTGAGCCTAATATTATTCTCTTTTTGTGTGTATTTTGCTATCACTACTCCCACTCTAGAACATGTCTTGATTCTTAGTTGAGACTATAATTGCATATGCTTTGCATGAAGATAATTTAGGCATTCTTTTTTTAGCCTACTTAGCCAAATAGCCATCCCATGCAATTTATCCCTTATTAGCCCCTTTAAGCCTAAACCTTTTCTTTAAAATTTTAGCCAATTGAAAACATAACCTATAAAAATATTTTCCTTTCATTCTTCTCACCCCACTTTAGGTGATGAAAGTGTATTATAATATTTGTTGGAATGAAAGAATATGCTTGAAGAGAGATTTGGGTTATTTTGAAAAAAAAATGAGAAAAAAAAAAGCAAAGAAAGAAAGGAAGAAAAGAAAAAAAAAAGAAAAGAAAGAGCATAAAAGTCATAACGCAACAAAAATAAATAAATAAAAAGGTGCATAAAGCAAAGGAAAGGAAAACAAAATAAAGAGAGAAAAATAAACCCAAATCAATTTATTTTGTTTCTTTCATTCTATATATTTTGTTTCAAATATACTTTTCATTATCCTAAAGTTTATTAACCTTCATTTTCCTATACCATACCTTTATCTAAACCCCATTACAACCTAAACTAAAGTCCTATTGATTCTTACATTGCATATGACATAAATAGTGGAGACCTAGATGATAAACAAGCCTATGGTAGTGAGGTTTTAATAGGGGAACTTGAGTGAAACACTTACCTATATACATTTGAGAGTTGAGAGTTAAACACTTGACCTTTGTGAGGGGCTATTGCTTAATTTATTCTTACCAAATGAAATTGTCATGATACTTGTTATTCTCAATATAAGAGATATTGATTAGAGTGTTAAAATGTTGAAGAGCTATAATTATTTTTTATTCTTTGTTGCTTTTACATTTCTTTTCTTGAATTTTGAGATTTAAGTTTTGCCCAGGAGTGCAAAAGTCTAAGTGTGGGGGAATTGATAAATGATAATTTTATATATTTTTATTCTTTTAATTTAGACTTTTAAATATTTATTTAAGGCTAATTGAGTTTAATTAGATATTATTTGATTTTATTAGCTAATATTCAGTTTTAGAATTTTAACTAACTAAATCTTTGATTTTAAAATATAAATAATATCTTTAATATTTTTGCACAGGTGCTATTTAATTTTATTTTATTTGTGCAGATTTTTTAGATTCAATTTGGAAAATATTGATAGAGAATATTTTGGATAAGAAGAATCTGGGCATGCTTGGAGATCAAATCAAGAATTAAATCTTTAAAATTTTGTTTCAATTTACTTTGGGTATTTTAATGTAGTTTTTAATTAGGGTTATTTAGGATAATTTTATCATTTTAGTAAATTATTAGATTTTATTTTCTTTTGGAAGAGACGCAGTAGGAGAGGCGCATGACATTATATATATTATATATATATATATATATATGAAAGAGAGGAACGAACGCGGGACGGAGGCATCACTGGACGAATTGAAAAAAAGAAAGAACCAGAGGCATCACGAAAAAAAATCACAGGATAGCAGCGATTGCGGTTCACTTTTTCTTCGATTCCTCCAACATGGCTTCTCAATTTCTTATCTTATGTTGTTTGATTTTTAGTTCTATGGAGAGCTAATTTTCTTGGTGTGATCAATCACAAACTGTGATCCTAAATTTTAATCAGAGTCTTTAATATTCAGGGAAGATTTATTCTAACTTTATTTCAATTTACTCTTCTTCTCTCTACCTCTAAATTTTATGCCTTAATTGCTATTGCTGATTAGAGTAGCTCTACTGCATAATTTTTGGGTTATAAATTTTATCTGAGGTTTTAATTGCTATGATCGATTGATATAGTATTGTAAGAGTAATTTGGCTTGGCTTGGGTGATTATCCATGCTTTGTTTTTGGTGTGGCCATAAAACAATTGTTAGGTTGTGGGTTAAGGGAGATTTCAATTAATCTATAACTTAACTTCTTGTTTAATTCTTGAATGATAATTTGAGAAATATATAATGAGACCAGAATAATAGAGTTGAATAAAATTAATTTATTTTGTGGACGAGGAAGGTTAAATTTAGGTGATTGGGTTGTGATTGATTGCGCTGCTTATTCTCGGTAATTTTCTTAGTTGAATTTCCTCTATTTATTTATTTCTAATTTAGTTTTTAATTTCATCATAAAAAAAACCCCCATTATTTATCTTTTCATAATCATAATTCAAATAGTTACTTTATTGACTCTTAGGGAGACGACCTAGGTTGCACTTTACTGCAAAATCTAGTTTTTATTAATTTTGGTGCTATTCGACAGTAGTGTCAATTACACATAAAGGTTTCTTCTTAGGCTTTTTTTTTTACTAAACATCTAATATGCAACACTCCAACTTATTTGATAAAATAGGTAACTTTTAATTCTCGTTTCCCAACCATTTTTTTAAGCACCTAAGTATGCCTTTTTAAAGCGATAATATACTTTATAAAATTATAACTTCATTACTCCCAATAATCTAGAGCTTAGATAAGATATCAATAACTTCCTACATAAACTCCTATGATAAAACCTAATTAAATTTTCAATTAACATTGTCAAAGCATTATCATTCATGTCATTAATTTCCTCTATAATACTTTAGCCATATCAACCTATTTACTTGAGATAAAATTTTCTCTAAATATTTGCATCAAATAGTTTAGGTGCATTATTCCAACCATGGAATTAAAATTTTCTAATCTTCCAGCCTTTATCCAACAATTTATCCATAACCATACTATCCTCAAGAGTTTAACTAGTTACATATGAATTCATAATCAAATTTCTTTAATTTGCAACCTACAAATTAAATTCATGAATCAATAACACCTAAACTAAACATGCTTTTCACAAGGATTAATGAACTTTTAGAAAAATACAAAATTAAGCAAACTTCTCCTAACAATCATTTTGTCAAGCACCTTTTGTACCTTCACACTTAAACTTAAACCAATCTTCCTCTTTGATTTCATCTTCTCAAAACTTCTTTAACATAAATATATAAATAATCAGCTTCCTAAATTCCATTTCCTCAAATCAATCTTAACTAAAAGAAAGAAAAATAAATAAATTATTTGATAAATTAATAAATTAAATAAATTCTCCCCCTCCACGAATCTCATAGCAAAACAGGGCAAGGAATGTCACAGCCACAGCAAAATCATAAGAAGGATTGAAGCATATTACCTCACTCAATGTGACAAAGCAAAGAAGCAAGATCTCAAGCGGATGAACAGTGCAAGAAGGAAGAAGAATCAGCATACAGAATAGAAAAAGAACTCGAATGATGGCATGTAAATGAGGAGGAGAAGAGATTGGTAGCTTCCATGATCCCCAAAACAGCAATAACATTATTGGATCTCCAACAACAGCCCAGCATTTAACATGCTTACCACCTTCGATCGGACAGAATGGAGAAGAAAAGGCAAGAGCTTAATGATAAGAAACAAAGGAGAAAGAAGCTGCTGCAGGTGGGGCAGACGACAGCAGTGCACACACCACTGGCCACGTTAAAGATGATGAAGGAGGAAGAATAAGACAGAGACGGCAGAGGTGACCCCCCCAGTTCGGCTGATCTCTGACACACACACACACTCTCTCTCTCTCTCTCTCTCTCTCTCGCGATGGTTCTTGAATCTGATCCCAAACGGAAGAGAAATGTGCTCTACTCCTTTTCTCTTTCTCCCTTAATTTATTTAATTAACAGAAGGGCATTTTCATAATTTTACCTTAAGTTAAAGCTAAAAGGTAAAATTTCCACTCTTGGCCTCATGAAAATTTAAATTTAGGACCTATCAATAATGTAGTTTGCATAAAGTCCACTAAGCCACAATTTCTCCTTGATATATTTGCTCTAAAAATAATAAAAATAAACTTTAAACACCTTTTAATAATATAATTAATTAATTTTATTTTATTATTAGTATTTATTATATTTTTTTTCATGGTCATTACACTAGTAGTCTAGTTCTCACTGAACTTTTATTTTTTTTTCTTGTATGAGATATAACAATTTATTTTCTCTTGATAAACTCAATTAAGATAATAAAAATACTTATAATCATAAAAAAATTCATAACAATCTCTAACAATAACAACAATAAAATATTTCAATTACAATCTAAATTATTCAAATTTATAACTTCAACAATAACAATAACAATAACAATATTCAACAAACTTTATCATGTCTAATATACATTATAACACAATAATTTAGAAGCAAACTAAATTAAAATTATATTAAATAGAAGGGTGAAATGTGAATAAAGAAAATACTAAGTTCAAACTTTAAATTATTCAAATGTATTTGAAATAATTAAAATTATATTAAAATAATTTTATAGGATCGGATTGAATCAAGTGATCTGATAGCTTGGTGTCTTCTTTGATCCGGGCTTGAAAAATTAGTTTAATTTTTTTGATCTCTTTAATCATTTGAACTAATTTTCTACTAGTCTGGATCAGGCCAAACTTTATTCAGGTTGGGTAGGATAATTGAATTTTTGCACAACCCTATCATAGCATGATTTTAAGCTCTGTTTATTCATTAAAAGGTCAAGCCTAAAATAGGCAAGGATGGAGGCCTTTGTGCTTAGGTCCTAACTACTTTCACACCTATGTATAAACGTGGAGGTATAGATTTTTTGTTTCCTTAAGAAAGTACACTTCGGGGGTAAGTTTCCTAAAGCCATCGAAGAATGAAATGATTTTCAAGAACGTACGGTCGGAACCACGTAGGATGGCTGCTGAATCAGCCTCAAAATAATACATAGTTCTTTACAAGTTGCTTGCTGCTAATTAATTAATTTCACTTCCTCTTAAAATAACTGGGGCGGCTAACATTAATTTCACACCCTGAATTTTTCTTTGCTTCTAAAATGTTCTTCTCTATTGATGGCCCTGAAAAACAAAAATAATCTATTCTATAATGAATGAAAATGTTTAAAATTTTAAAAAGCACAGGATTGAAAAAACTATAGGATATTATTTTCTAATAATATCATATTATTTACAGACAATAAGGGATTTTAGTTTTATATATAGATATTGAGTGATTAATTATCATCTAAAATATGCCATTATTGGTACTAAGTATATTGCACTTCATAATATTCGATTATTAAATGTTTTAAAAATATTGTTTAAAAAAATCCGAGTTTCAATTCATGCCACTTGAACTAATAAATAAGTAGTGTTAAAAAAATTAATATTGATAACTTTCTGGAACATTAATCTCTCTCTTTCACACATTCTCTCTAACAAATACTTCCTTCATTTAAAAATATAAAGCATTTTTAATTGAATCTCACCCTCTAATAAAGTGTTTACTTACTTTTCAACTAATATTATTTTTTCATATTTATTTCTATTAAACACCCTACAATAAATATAAAATTATTATTAATAAGGGCACTTTTAAAAAAATGTTTCGATAGACTAAAAATATTTTATATTTTTTAACATTTAATTTTTTAAAAAATATTTTATATTTTTTAATGAAGAGAGAGTAAGTATTTTTATTAAACGTTCACTGCATACTAGATATTGGCAAAATCCGAAATATTCTTTCAGACTTTCACATGATTATATTATTATAAATATAAATTATTTTTTTTAATATATATCCAGAAAGTGAAGTTGGTCCAATACAATGAACGAACTGACAAAAATATGATAGCCGTCATTCTGACACAGAATAAAGAGATCGACTTGTTAAAAAATTAAAAAATAATCAAGTGGGCTTGTATTATTATTGGGGTTTTTTTTGTTCAAGTCCTAGACAACGAAATTCGGGTGAAAAAAGTGTATTTGAATCACATTCATGAATACTTCATTTAATTCACATAAACGAAAGTCTATTCTTTTACTAACACAAGTTCAGTTACCTGAGTAACAAAAATGAATATCTATTAAAAATAAAATTTCAAAGTTGAATTTTAAAAAATAAAGGTCGAGAATAATAAAATAAAAATTTATAATTAATTTCAAATATTAAAAAAATCTAGAATTGAAAATTGTACATCTTTATTAATAAAAAACACACATTTTAGGGCTAATTTTTTTTTCTAGAAATATAAAATCTTTGGTCTCAAATGTAAAATTAAATAGAGCAAGTTATCTGTGGGTGATGAGTTGCCTTAATTATGATTCATTCGCATAAAATTCAAACAATTAAATTTTGATTATTATTGACGAAGTCAAAGAAACAATAAATATCGTTAATTAGTCCCCAATTTGAAGCAGATTTTTTCCAAGATTGGATTTTCTACTCATTTTCATAATAATTAATAAGTATGTCATTTTCATATGAAATTTAAATTGTTGAATTTTTTTTTTGATTTGGAATATTATTTAAACAGTGCGTTCTATTTATTTTTTGCCTCAAATGTTGTCATTTTTGGCACTAAATATGAATATTTTTTCTAGTTCACCATGCCGTAATATATACAAGTTTTTTATACTACACCCAATTAATGGTGGTGGTCATTTATATTTTATTGGCTGTGAAACATGCATGAAAAATAAGCAGCATTGTTTAAAATTGCTTATGTAATTTGAACATGGTGAGAGCTTATTCAAGGGCGGGTTTATTTGAATCAGCCTAAATAAACTCAAACTAACAGAAAAATCAAAATAGCTGACGACCCTAACATTTTTTGGGCTTTAGAGGCTCCCCTCATTTTAAGCCAGCTTTAATTTTTTTAAAAAAATTAATTATTGTTAGTATTATAAAAATATATACAATATAAAAAATTAATTATTATTAGTATTATAAAAATATATACAATATACTATTTGGTACGCATAAAAAATGTTGAACGCTTAATTTTTGAAAGAAAAACAGTTGATGGTTAAATTAAAAATCAACCTCAATTACAAATTAAAAATGATAGAAATATAACTATAGGGACTTTTTAATTTTTTAAAAAATATTTATAATAATATACTCAATTAAGCATGATGGCATGATCTCTTTGCAAAATGCCTTAAGTCTTAAAGGATTGATAAATATTTAATATATATTTTATAAAGAATAAAAAAACAAAATATTCTAGAACCGGGCTTCACTTGTATTTTATCAAAGTTAATTTGCACTAGTCCAAATGTTAAAATAAATAATATTTCTTATAGTCCCAATCTTAAAATTTTTTGGATAAATATATATATATATATATATATTTAACTTTCTTAAATTACTGGTTTTAAATAATAATAATAGTAATAATAGTGGTAACAATAATTTTATTAACCACTTTAGAACGAATAAAGTATTAAGTATCATTTGGGTCAAACTTTTCGAACAAGAGTTCAAAAGCCTGACATCGTTTCCTTTTAAATGAAAGCATTTCTTTATCCTTTGTTCATATTCATGTGTGTCTATATATATATAAAAGCTGATGAATTTGGCCACGTGATTTTTTCCGTGTATTTGGAATCTTGAATTCAACCAAACGTGGGAGAAGAAAAAGAAGCTTCAAAGAAATGCAAAGTGGCTAGGGTTTGTTCAACGTATTGTCTTCAGTCTATAAATCCCCCTTCGCCAACAAACCCAACTTCATCGTCATCTTCCCATAATTCACCAAAACGCGTTGTGTCCTCTTCAACAACATCCATGATTCAGCACTTCAACGAATCCTACATGTTCGGATTCCATTGTCTCTCCGATGACTCTGAACATTCTTCTACTTTAGAAACAATCCGACAGCACCTTCTCGTAAACGAAACCGCCGACTTGCCTGCCTCTTCTCCGGCAACACTTTCCTACGCCGTCCCAATGCAAGGCCAGAGTTCAATGTATGACATTCATTACATCAATGAACTAGTTCCTGAAGTTTCCACCATTAATAACAGTATCAATGTTGATGCTGTGGTGGCGCGTGAGTGTAACGCGCCCCCGGTTGAACTGCATTTCCGGGGTGTTAGGCGGCGGCCTTGGGGGAAATACGCGGCGGAGATCAGAGATCCGGCTAAAGACGGTGCTAGGGTTTGGCTGGGAACTTATGATACAGCTGAAGATGCAGCTATAGCTTATGATCGAGCAGCTTATGAGATGCGTGGAGCTAAAGCCAAGCTTAATTTCCCTCTCCTTGTGGGCTCCAACGTGTGGGATTCGGTTCGAGCGAGTCGAAAGCACCGCGACCTCTCCACAGCCGCTTCTGCTGTCGGCGGCGGCGAGTATTCTTCGAAGCTTAAGCGGATAAGGAAGAGCTAGTGAGGCGTGAGGGTGAGACACAGATAATTCAAATGGTGTAAATGTTGTGACTTGGTTGCATTCTCTCTCTCTCTCTGTTTTTTTTTTTTTTTGTGAACTGCTTTCTTTTGTTCATTAACTCTTGGCCTTTGATTAAAAAAAAAAAAAGAAATTGTAATTCTTCGAAGGACTAAAGATTTTACTTGTGCCCTTCAATGTTATTATTGGCATTTTATGAAATTATATTAGTATGTGGATCGAGGGAGGTTTAGAGTACTAATAGATAGAAGGCCAAATTGCAACTTTGGGAAGAATAAATAACTAGCAAACGTATCAGTGGTTGCAGCATAATTTATTCTTCTTTAATAGTAAGTTTGGTTTAATGAAAATTTAAATTTGGATTTGGACCTCATTCTTTATCTGGATACACAAAAATTTGTGAATTTATATCCAAATTCAATTCTTATTCTAATTCCTTTATAATAATTTCAAGTTCTCTCTATATTTTAAAAATTCAAACTTCTTGTTTTTTTTTAATTTTTTTACTATTAATGTTTCTATAAGTCTCGTATCTTTTATTATATTCCATTCTTGTTTTCATTTTAAAAATAGAGGTAAACTCACTATTTTTAATTTTTTGTTTTCATTTCTAATCTCAAGCTTTTTCTTTTATTCATTTGAAAATTTTTAAACTATCCAAACAAAATATATAAATACATAAATTTTAAATGTGAGTTTTAAAATATAATATTTTAAATCTACAATTCAAATATAAATCCATCCATCCTAAGGCTACCTAAATTTATAAGACTAGGTGTTGAGTATCATATTTATGGCTTCAAGCCTTCAATACTTGTCGTTCTCAACTCTATATCTCACTTGACTTCAAAATTTCACAAAAATACGTCACTTAATTTTAATGAGATGATGTCAAATGAAATGAATTCTCTGGTTATATTTTACTTGGTTGAGTGATAAAAATTATTTGGCCAAAATAACTTTTTAATAACTCCGAAATAACTTATTATATGTACGTATACCCGCAAATATATAGTATTTAATATTATTTTTAACGTATAATCAATCTACCTTGTATATTCTAAAAAATAACTTATTGTATATACCCAATCCAATTATTTTTAAGGAGATTAATAAAAATAATTAAAAATAAAGTGACATGTATATTTTGAAAAAGATATAAATAAACTTAAAGAAAAAACACAGTTTTAATTAAATAAAACTTTGTTTTTGCTTCCCAATAACATGTCTTCAATTGTGTTCTTTTTATGCTATTGTATTACTCCTTTTAGTCCCGTTTATAAGGCATATTATAAAAGGTTCATTTGTTTCATTTATGAGTCATTGTACAGCTTTTTAGATAATATTATTAAAATTACTCTTTATGAGAGAGAGAAAATAACATAATGTCACTTTTTAAATTTATTATTTATGGATATATTTAAAATTTTACATACTTTTATATTTTTTTACTTTTTTTTACATTATATTAATGATATTAGTAAAAATAACTTATAAGAAGGATAGCAAGAATATATCATAGCATAACTGTAAATTGTGTTTATTTATTAAAAGGTCAAGCCTAAAATTGGCAAGGGTGGAGGCCCCTGTATATTGCACTTTATAATATTCGATTATTAAATTTTTTAATATTATTTATTAAAAGGCAAGCCTAAAACAAGTGATAACTATTTTCACACCTATATATAAACATGGAGTTATGGATTTTTCTTTTCCGTTAAAAAAAATATACTTTTTGGGGCTAAGTTTTTTTTTTTTTAACACAAGGCCATGGATAATCATAGAACAAAAATTAGGTCAAATGAAGATTAATAAGAATGCGACACTCAAGTAGAGGATTGTCGAAAATTAAGATGTTGATAGTGTCATTCAAGACTTGATGAGTAAGCTGAGGGTAAGTTTCTTAAAGCCATCAAAAAAAGAAATGATTTTCAAGGACCTATCGTCGGAGCCACTTAGGATGGCTTCTAAATTAGCCTCAAAATAATACACATTACCTCCAATTCTAATTATAAGACACCTTTTAAAAATAATATTTGATTCAAAATATAAAATACCTTGCAATAATTAAATTACTTTTTTTAATTTCACCTCTTTTTAATTAGCGTGAAGGTATTCAATATAGTTGCATTGTTATTTAAAATTAAGAATAAAAATAAAAGTATGTATCAATTTTTTATGATATCAAGATAAAACTTAAAATCTTTTAATATGTGTAAAATGATTAAAAGTTTTTTATAATAAGGAGCGGAAGTAGTTCTTTACAAGTTGCTTGCATCTAATTAATTAATTAATTAATTTCACTTCCTCTTAAAATAACCGTGGCGGCTAACATTAATTTCACACCCTGAATTTTCTTTGCTTCTAAAATGTTCTTCTCTATTGATGGCCCCAGAAATCGTCTATTCTATATTGAATGAAAATATTTGAAATTTTAAAAAGCACAGAATTGAAAAAAATTAAAGGATATTATTTTCTAATAATATCATATTATTTACGGACAATAAGGGATTTTCGTTTTATATATAAATATTGATTGATTAATTATCATATAAAATATTCTATTATTGGTACTGTGTATTTTGCACATCATAATATTCGATTATTAAATGTTTTTAAAATATTGTTTAAAAAATTCAAGTTTCAGTTCATGCCACTTGAACTAATAAATAAGTAGTGGCAAAAAAATTAATAGATAATATTTTTTAAATTTTTCTTGATAATTTTATGAAACGTTAATCTCTCTTTCACACGTTCTCCGTAATAAATAAATATTTTTATTAAAGAAACAATATAATTTTAAATTTCTGTACTTTATTTGTATTTTATTATAAATATTTACATTTTTTGTGTGTCTAGATTATTATATTTTTATTTTTTAATATTTTAAGCCTCTTTCTAGAAAGATTTAAAATAAAAAAAATAAAAAATACCTAAAAAATATAGAAACTTTTAATAAAATATAATAAAATATGAGAATTTAAAATTATATTTTTTTTATCAAACGTTTTCTGCATACTTTATTATTAAACGCTTCGGGCATACTTTATTATTAAACGTTTTCGGATATTGGCAAAATCCGAAATATTCTTTCAGACTTTCAGATGATTATATTATTATAAATATAAATTATTTTTTAATATATATCCAGAAAGTGAAGTTGGTCCAATACAATGAACGAACTGACAAAAGTATGATAGCAGCCATTCTGATTTCTGACACAGAAAAAAGAGATCGACTTGTAAAAGAGTTAATTAAAGAGAATCAAGTGGGCTTATATTATTGTTCTCTTTTTTTTTTTTATGTTTGTTGAAGTCCTAGACGACGAAATTCAAGTAAAAAAAAGTGTATTTGAATCACTTTCATGAATACTTCATTTAATTCACATCAACCAAAGTCTATTTTTATTTTTTACATCAACCAAAGTCCCAATCTTATTTTTTTTTATATATTCAACTTTTCCCAAATTACCAGTTCTAAATACATTTAACCCACCAAAATTTTTTTAATAATAATAACAATAACAATAATAATAATAATCTTCATCATCTTCTTCTTCTCCTGTCTGAACCACCTTGGAATGCATAAAGTATTGAGCATCTTTTGGGTCAAACTTTTCGAACAAGAGTTGAGAAGCCTGACATCGTTTCGCTTTAAATTGAAGCATTCCTTTATCCTTTCTTTATATTCATGTCTCTCTCTCTCTCTCTCTCTCTCTCTCTCTCTCTCTCTATATATATATATATATATAAGCTGATGAATTTAGACACGTGATTTTGTCCATGTATTTGGAATCTTGAATGCAACCAAACGTGGGAGAAGAAGAAGAAGCTTCAAAGAAATGCAAAGTGGCTAGGGTTTATTCAACGTATTGTCTTCAGTCTATAAATCCCCCTTCACCTACAAACCCAACTTCATCGTCATCTTCCTATAATTCATCAAAACGCATTATGTCCTCTTCAACAACATCCATGATTCAGCACTTCAACAAATCCTACATGTTCGGATTCCATTATCTCTCCGATGATTCTGAACATTCTTCTACTTTAGAAGCAATCCAACAGCACCTTCTCGGCAATGAAACCGCTGACTTGCCTCCGTCTTATCCGGCAACACTTTCCGACCACGTCCCATTGCACGGCCAGAGTTCAATGTATGACATTCATTGCATCAATGAACTAGTTCCTGAATTTTCCACCATTAATAACAGCATCAATGTTGATGCTGATGTGGCGTGTAAGTATAACGCGCCCCCGGTTGAACGGCATTACCGTGGTGTTAGGAGGCGGCCTTGGGGGAAATACGCGGCGGAGATCAGAGATCCGGCTAAAAATGGTGGTAGGGTTTGGCTTGGAACTTATGATACAGCTGAAGATGCAGCTATAGCTTATGACAGAGCAGCTTATGAGATGCGTGGAGCTAAAGCCAAGCTTAATTTTCCTCTCCTTGTGGGCTCCAACGTGTGGGATTCGGTTCGAGCAACTCCACCGCGACCTCGCCATGGCCGCTGCTGCTGGCGGCGGCGGCGGCGGCGGCGAGCATCCTTCGAAGCTTAAGCGGATAAGGAAGAGCTAGTGAGGCGTGAGTGTGTGAGATACTGAGATACTTCAGATAGTGTAAATATTGTGATTTGGTTGCATTCTTTTTTTTTTTTTTTAACTGCGTTCTTTTGTTCATTAGCTCTTGGGCAGTCAAAGAAAAAAAAAATTATTTCTTTGGAGGACTAAAGATTTTACTCTACTTTAGCTTGAGCAACCAAAAAAAAAAAAAAGATTCTACTTGTGCCCTTCAATGTTCTTGTTAGCATTTTATAAAATTGTATTAGTATGTGGATCGAGAGGTTTAGAGCACAAATTAGATAGAAGGCCAAATTGTAACTTTGGGAAGAATAAATAACTAGCAAACGTATCAGCGGTAGCATAATTTATTCTTTTTTAATACTGAGTTTGGATTAATGAAAATGTAGATTTTGATTTGGACCTGATTTATTATTTGAATACACAAAAATTTATAGATTTATATCGAAATTCAATTATTATTATAATTCTTTTATAATAATTTGAAATTTCAATCACTTCAAACCTTTTATTTTCTTCATTTTTTTATTATTGATACATCTATGATGCTTGTATCTATTTCCATATCTCATTTTTGTCTCTTATCGTCTGGAAAATAGAGGTAAACTCAGTACTTATAATTTTTTATTTTCATTTCAAATCTCAACTCATCTATATTATTCATTTGAAAATTTTTAAACTACCCAAACAAATTATATAAATATAAAAATTTTAAATGTAAGATTTTAAATCTAGAATTTAAATATAAATCATCAATTCAAAGACTACCTAAATTTATAAGGCTAGGTATTAAGTATCATATCTATGGCTTCAAGCCTTCAATACTTGTCCTTCTCAGATCTTTATCTCAATTGACTTCAAAATTTCACAAAAATACTCAGTCAATTTTAATGAGATGATGTCAAATGAAATGAATTCTCGAGGTATATTTACTTGGTTGAGTAATAAAAATTATTTGGTCAAAATAACTTTTCAATAACTCTAAAATAACTTATTTTACAGTATATATTTGTGAGTATATGTGTATTATACCCACAAATATATACTGTAAAATCTCACTCTACTAATCACAATTAATCAAACAAACTCATGGTAATCAAGGATTAACCCATAAAGGCAATTACTAAGGTTTAACTCAAAATCAAAGGATCTCAAGTTTTCATAATCAAACTGAGTTTAAATCAATTATAATCTCTTATATCAAAGTAAAAACAAGTTACAAAAGCATAAGATACCTCAGAAGAGTGAAAACAATTGAAAAAAAAACATGTTTGCTGTGAGACAGGGCAATGCACCACAGCTTGTGCACGTTACGTCACGGCATGTTGCTCTCTGTGCCACGCGCTACAGCTCAAGCACCATGTGTTGTGGCATGTTGCATGTAAATGACAGCAGATTGACATGATCTAGGTGTCTATGAAAAATTATTTCTATAAACTAGCTAATGGCATTGGTTTCACTTTCAAAATAAGTCATACCAAGAAGATGGATATTCAAACATATTTTAACCACTTTTTACAACTTTTACACAAAAAATGTGTCCAAAAATTACAACAAATGCCAAAAGTCTTTCTTAACACCTGGACCATGTCCATTTGACCTAAAACTATCAGTGCAACACGTCACATGTTTTTAAATACCAATAGAGCATAAAATTACTCTTCAACCCCTTTTCACCAAAAATAGAAGGGGGAGATAATTTTCATTGCATTGCATGCAAACCAATCAAAACATGTTCAAAACATTATTTTTCCACTTGCACTATTATTGTGGCCTTATCAATATATATATATATATATCATCATACACAAATACTCAGGGCTCAAAATATAAACTCAGATTTTTGCAACAACAAAATAGTACAAGTGCAACGATATACAACCTAAAATTGACAGCCATATTCTATTACATAAAATATATATCAACTAAAGGCATATAGTAGGAATGAACTAATTCCTAACCTCTTGAGCCTTCTTCTTCTCTGCACTAGAGCTAGAACCTAAAAGATGTTAAATGAAAGGGGTGAGTCTAGTCACTTAATAACTAAGGTAAAACCTACCCTATGCAGTTATATATCAATTATAATTAACCACATGCATACGAAATCAAGTTCTTAAAACATGCTTACACATACTTCATAACTTATCATTACTTATTTTATATTATCTTTATCTCACATACACTAAGTACATTGTCACAATACATTTAACATGTGATCATGACCCGTTATTCATACGACTTACCGCGTTACAATCATGTGACACGTCATAAGTTTACATAGGCAATAATTAACCAACCTTATACCCTCCATATTTCCTCTGACTAAAACCGTGGGCTATAACATTGAATAGGGCTCTGTCTATATAACTGGACTACCCAAGCTCACCAATCATAAGGTGTGACTTAGCCAAAAATCACATGACTCACTCTCTGACTACGGTTTTCCCTACTCTCAAATCTATGGGGTGTCGCATACTCTAAGCTATTCTCCTCTTTGAACTAGTAGAGATAGCTAGGTTCTAGTCCATTGACAACCTATAGGATAGTCCCTCGATAAATTGTGGGACAAGAATATATCCTCGTGCACCGAAAGGCAGCCTAAATATCATATAAATTTTTCTCTACTCCCAATCCTTAGGTAAAATCTCGCTCACTGATCATGCCATATATGATGCTAACTCATTTTCACATTTTTATTTATTCAATATCAAAGTCAACACGTTAGGCTCACGACCAAGTGCTACCCAAGTGAGCATCAATTCTTATTTTCACTTATATCACATAAAACCTATCATTCTCATTCTTATATATTCATCTCATCAATCTCATTATCAATTACTCATCCCAAACCACATTATAAAATGCCAATCATTTTACAAGTATATTTTTTTCACATGTTTCATCCACAGAAAAGCAATTATATAATTACCAATTTCATTGCATGTTACACCATTCACAAATCACGATTTGCATGTTTAACACATAATTCACCTCATATTATAATTAATAAATAACTATTCAAAATAGGGTTTCCCCGGTCACCTCAAACCTTTGAGAGGTTAAAGGTTTACTCCTCAATATTATAACTTTCAAGCTTGAATTTCAAAGCCAAATTGATGTCCAAGAGCTTAATCTACAATTAATCAAGTTGGATTTTATTAACAATGTCGATCACACATAACTCTCAACTCCCATTCCACTTCTAACTCGCCCAATGCCCATATTGCTCATAATTGAGCCTACTCATTGATTTTATTAACTCTCTTTAGTCTCCAACAACATTAATGAGCCATTAAACTCTTAATAATGGCATCACACTCTTCCAACAACCCACATTAATGCAAATTTTCACATATTTATGAAGCCCAATCACCCAAGATGTAACATCCCCAATTTTAAATCAAGATTAATTAAGTTTAAATAGACCAAATAAGTGTATTAGTGAGGTGTATGGCTAAAGGGACTTAACTTGGTGTAATTGTTGTGAATTTAGCCCTAAAAGTGGGTTCTGATCGATGGCAGGCCACCCAGGCAAAGAAAGAGGATGAAAAAGTGAAGATTTGCTCTCTGTGTCACGTGTCATAGCACATGATCAGTTGTCATGACGCACAGAGGCAGATTTGAATCCAACGGGCTCCTCTATGCCATGCGTTGTGACAGAGGGCAATGTGCGCTGCGGCGCACGGCCAAAATTTTGATATATCAGCTTCGTATTTACATGAGAGAAAGAGAGAAGAGGAAGAGAGAAACAAATAAAATGAAAGAGTAGTGAGGGAGTAGTGCTAGGGCTTGGGAGAATTGAGTATTAGGAGTATTTTGAAGCTCTTAAACATTAAAAGTAAGCTTTTCTACTTATATCTTCCTCTCTTCTTCCATTTTCTTGGTGGTAGAAGTTAGAGTTTGATTGTTAATTGTAATTTTTGGTCCATAAAAGATATGGGTCTAAATCTCTTGACTTAAATAGAGTTAATGGGAGTAGATTGAGCTCAGTAAACTTAGTATTAATGGTTTTATGATGATTAGTAGTTGGAGGACATTAAATGTTTAAAATTCTCATAAATTTGGTGGTTAGGAACAATGTGATTTCATTAATAACCATTTAAGAGCTCAATATTATTAATGAGAGTTAAAGAAAGCTAAGAAGCCTTATGGGTACTTTTACATGAGTTAAGAATAAATCTTGAGTATTAAGAAATGATAAAGTGTTAGTAGAAAATAGTTCAAAAATGAATATTAAAGTTTTGCACGGTAAATGCTTGTAAAGTTACCACCATTAGCACCATTCAAGCTTCTTGAAAATTTTTAGGAGTAAGTAATTAAGGGGTGAAACCTTTAGCCTCTCAAAGGTTTGAGATAACTGGAGAATTTTATCTTATGCTTTTTTGTGTTTATTATTTTATGAATTTATGATTTATCATTGAAATATGTAAATTAAAAAGAAATGCAAGTGTGGCTTGATTTGTTAGATAATCTACTAGATTAAATTTTTGAATTTTATACCTTGTTATGTAAAATTTTTTGAAGAACAATATTGGTGGATTTTTGTATTTTGTTATTAGGAGTTCAATGATTTTGTGAATTGAGAAGTAACATGAATCTTTGTTTATGAGAAGTTCTATGATATTTAAAATATTAGAGTTCAATGATTTTGAAAGTGTGAAGTACAATGATTGTAAAGTTAGAGTTTAATGACTTATTTGGTTTGAAATTCCATAAAAATGTGTTTTAAGAAGTTTAATAATGTGTAAGATGAGGTTCAATGAAAATTGAAAATGTGAAATTTTATGAACTATATATGTGTGAATTATAGCATGAATGTGCATTGCATGATCTTGAAAGGCAGGGATTCATCTAGGAAGAGGAGTAGATGATAAAATCCACGTGATAAGGCCTATCCGTGAGATGATTTGTCGAATTGATTATATCCATATTGTCCCACTTATTTAATGAAGGACTGTCTCATTAGTTCAACATAGGACTTTAACCTAGCTAGATATCTATTGATTTAATGAGGAGGCTAGTTTAAGGTGTATGACACCCCATAGTGTGAGAAATGAGAAAAATCATATTCCATAAGTGAGTTGGGTGCGTCTTGGCCAAGTAATCCCCTTACAAGTGTTTAGGCTAGGAAAATCATGGAATATAGACTATCCCATTAAGTTATAGCCTATGGTTTCATGTCAGAGGAATAAGGAGGATATAAGGGAGGTGTAATTATACATATAGTGAGTAAAGGCACCTGTTGTCTATATGGTGTCCCGAATGATGGTATCATAAGTTGAGTTTTAATTTTTTCCAATGAATTTGTCAATGATTTGTGTGACCAACTCTCTTTATATGAAAAGTGCTATAAAGTATTGTTTCTCAAGTAAATGCTATTATATGAGTGGAATTATGAATATTTATTTTTAAATGTTTTACATAGGTTAAAGTATTGACATTAACTATCACTTGCATTTAAACTAATTGATATGCATTATTATGGGTTAGTCAGACCTTGGTTACTGAGTAGTTATATTCACCCCATTATCTTCAATATTACAAGGAATAGCTCAAGAGGTGTGGACAAAGGAAAACACCTAAACGCTTAGGACCACGATCTTTTTGTAATAGGCCTCTTTATTTTGAGAAATTATATGTGTATGATAATTTCAATTGTCAATTAGGAATTCTCATTTGTTCCTTACTTGCATTATGTAAATTATAAATTGTAAGTGTATTTTAAGCCCTAGGGAGTGACTTGATGAATATGTGTTATTATGATAGGGCCAAAATACTAATATAAATGAGAGTAGAGCATATTATGAGATGATTTGGGAGAGCTTGATGAAAATTATGGTAAACTCCCCCTTTTTATATTTTGAATTTAAGAAGTTGAGTAGTGAAAATTTAATCTGGGAGTATTTCATGTGATATGGTACATTGCACAAGTTAGTTTCAATGATTTGTATGCGGTCAAATAGGTGTCAATGGCTATTGGCTTTTGGTATTTGATTTGGACACTTGATTTTATGAAAATTGTTATAAAAATTAAGTATTGAGAAGGGAGTTCAATTGTTTTAAAAAAGAATTGGAGTTTGAGACCAATGCCATTAGTTAGAGCTTAGAAAGAACTTTCTGTAGACACCTAATTTATGTCATTCAGATGTCGGATGAAGATTTAGGGCCTATCAGAAGTTGGCCCTAATGTTGTCAAATTGATAATAGAATTTACTGTCAAAGTTCATGTAATTGCGCCACCGTGCATGGTTCCATGAGCCATGGCGCACGCCTCAAAATTTTCTAGAAATTCTTCTATTTTAAATTACTAAACAAATGCACTCACTTATGCAATGATCCTATGCTTTCACATATTTGTGAACTCTGATTTGTCTAATTGTAAGACTTGAAAATGAATTTAGTTTTGTAAACTTGGCGCCCCCATTTTACTAACCGTTAAAAAGTTTATATTTTGATAATTACTATAATCTCATCCCCTATTTACTTGGGATTTGGTTTTAATTATGGGATTAAAAGGAGGAAGATATTACCCAAGACACCAAAATTCATTATACTTAGACTTAGATACTTTAATATACTCTGATTAACTCTATTTGAATTAATATATTTAAACCTATAACCTATATGGATTGAAAATCATCTTCCACTATCAAACCCTAACTATAAACTTCATAATATGAAAGAAAATGGGAGATTAATTTATAGTTTCTAAAATACTTCCAATATCATCCAAGAACAAATCATTGCAGAGCTTGGCATGCCTCTTCGTTTTCTCCTTTTTCTCCTCTCTATTTTTGTCTCAATTCACAATTGATAAACTACAGAAAATGATCATGCACTGTAACCCATGGTATAGAGAGGTCTCCATTCTCACATCTGATGTGTCTGTGTGCCGCGGCAGATGTACGCCGCGCCATGGCATGTGGCACAGCAACACAAACCCTTCATTTTCTTCTCCTTTTGGTGCTCGGGTAGCCTGACTTGATATCAGACCCATAATTAAGGCTAAAACACAATTGAATATGATTATTAGACTTTCGTTGCCACATATCACTACAATTTACTCAATTATCCTAATTAAGCTTAGTAAATCAGGAGACTAAAAACCGGCATGTTACATATACTCCCTTTGTTAAAAAATGTAAGGCATTTATAACAAAATCTCACCCTCAATGAAGTAGTTACTTACTTTCAAACTAACCATATCTTTTTATATTTATCTTTATTAAACATCCTATAATAAATATAACATCATTCATCAATAATGGCACTTTTAAAAAAAAATAATGATTACACCTTGAAATATTAAAAATACCTTATATTTTTAACATCTAACTCTTCAAAAAAATACCTTACATTTTTCAATAGAATAAGTAATATTTAATATTATTTTTAATGTGTAATCAATAGCTACCTTGTGTATTATAAAAAATAACTTATTATATATAGCCAATCCAATTATTTTAAGCAGATTAATTTAAAAATAAATTAAAAATAAAGTGACATGTATATTTTGAAAAAGATATAAATAAAGTTAAAGAGAAATTAATTATAAAATAAATCATAATAGCGTATTAGCGTACGTGGCTCATCAAGACAATAGAAAATACCTGGAAAAAATAATATTTATTAGAGAAAATATTAAAATTAATAATTAATAATTATTTAGAAAGAGAAAATATCAAAATATAAATTTAAAATATGAAATTTAATTTCCCAAATCAAATCTCCTACATTTTTCTAACCACATCTCACACGTTGAATTTGACATATAGTGACTAAAAAAAAACACATTATTTGAGATAAAATTATTTCTTATATATATATATATATATATCTATATATATATATATGTATGTATGTATGTATGTATGTATGTATAGCAAGGAAATGAAAAATAACAAATTCAACTAAAACAAAGCTATAATACTTGGAAACCCACAAGAAGTTAATGATCTCATCTTGGCCCAAAAACAAGTTTATAATCTCATTCTCATCTCTCTTAAAGATTCACAAGTCCAGAGATTGAAACAAGGCATTAATTAGTGGGCATTTATGGCAAAATTGAATAATTCTTTAAAATGATTTTTTTAAAATTATATTAATTTAATTTTTTAATAGTAAAAATTTTAAAATTATATTGATTCAATTATTTAAAAGTAAAGATTTTTTATATTTTCCTCTAAACTTTATGTCCAGTAGTACCATAAACCTTGAACTCATTTATTATGTAAATTATTCTCTTAACTTTTGAAAATAGTGTAATTTGGCCCGGTCGTTAATAAAAGTTAACTTTTAACTGTTAGTTAACTAGAAAATGATAGAAAAAGATCTCAAAAGTTATAAAAAATGATAGAAAAATTATAATAAATTAAAAGACTCAAAAATTACAGACAATGATCCAAAAAAAATTGTTCATTTTCTATAATTTTTTAGGTTCTTTTATGATCAATTAATTATTAAAGTTAACTTTTATTAACAATAAGGGTCAGATTGCATCATTTTCAAAAGAAAGTTGAAAGAATAATTTACATAATAAATAAATTTAAGATCTATGGTGTTACTTGACCTAAAATTGAGGGAGTAATTTGCTCATTTATCCTAAATTATATTATAATGATTTAATTAAATTTAATGCTTTTTTTTTTGTGTATGGAATTGAAAACTGCCCTAGCTTATTTTTAAAAGAGTGTTCTTGTAATTTGTGCAATACCCTGTGATAATTTTATGGCATATTATTGAAAGATTGTAAACTAAGATTATAATAATCAATTACTTACCTTGATCCTTCATCCTAATTTTAATTTTTATGATCCTTTATAATAAATTTTAGTAGTATTAGATCCCTCTCTAATTTTTCCTTTTGTCTTCAATATGCACAACACTCATCCAAATTTAAATGAAGTAACCTTCTAATTTTGCCATTAATAGCCATAATAAATTGTTGCATAGAAATTAAAAACATGCCAACAACTTGTTGTAACTACAGAGGGATTATATTAAGAAATTAATTATCACATTTTCCCCTACATATAAGACTATATAGACCTTTAAACCTTCACACTATAATCAGAATCTAAATTTGAGTTGCACCGTTCATTAAATATATTTAATAGCATAGTTATATATAGTGATATGAAAGGACATTTTCTCATGGCATGGAAATCCAAGATCAACCCACCTGATTGAATTGATAAATTATTGAATTAGTGTATTGACTTGTTTATGAACAATTTAATCATAGTTTGACTATAGTTTTAACTATTAATTTTTGTTCTAGTGTCTTGAATTTTGTATTTTCTAAAGATTTCAACATAACAACCATATGAGAACGCATGGTCGGATATGTGGGAGGGCTGCTAAATTAGACTCAAACACAAATGGCTGCCAATATTACCCTCTTAAAAATAAACGTGGCTGCTAACATGAATTTCACACTATGAATGTTCTTTGCTTCTAAAAATGTTCGTCTCTATTGATGGCCAAAAAGAAACTTTCTCCTGTTTTATGTATTGTAAGAAAATATGTAATTGATTTTTAAAAATACAAGTTTAAAAATATTTTCAATAAAAATAGATGCGAAAATGACAATGAAATTCCCCTGAATTGTATGAATGACAATCTAGTTTTTCAAAATATCATAATTCTATTGAAGTCCCTAAGAACTTCCATGTCTATAAATTTTAAATTAAAAAGATCATTTTATCCATGTTGACAAGTTGTGATTTCTTATTTTCTTGTGATTCTTTAAACAAAAGTTATTATTCCTTAAACAAAAGTTATGAGTGGGGCTTGCTATTTTGAGAATTTGTTTTTTAATAATATAAATTACACATGATAAGTTGTGATTTCTTGTTCAACTCTTGTCATTGATAGAATAAAAATTTTTATTCTTGAAGCAAAAGTTGTAATTGAGGCTTGTTATTTTTAATAAGGATAAAATGATTTTTTCACTTTAAAATTTATTAACACAGAAGTTCCTAGAAATTTTAATAAAATTATGACATTTTGATGGACTAGATTATTATTTATATAATTTGGGAAATTTTATTGTCACTTTCCCAAAATAGATTAATATTATATTAATAAATAATAAAAAATAATGGATTTTTAATTGTACACAATATATTGATTAATTATCATATACAATATCCCAGTGCATGCACATTTTTTATTTATTAGAGTGATAGTACGTATAACACTGACACTGTAATGAAATTCAAATAATATTTTGTAAAATTTGAGGAAAATTTGAAGGAAAAAAAAGTGAAAACTTTGAAGAAACCTCCTCCCATAATTCATTGGGACTATATATATTGGGCTTCATATTTTTTGATTTTGAAATGTTTTTATAAAACTTTTTTGTTGGACAAAAAATTTTCAATCATTGCTACTATGGCTTCTAATTAGTCAGAACTATTGAACTTTGTTCTTCATTTTTTTCATCGGGACAATATTAATTATCCACATATTTACAATGACGTCAGTTATTAAGATAATAAACCTTTTTTAAAAATTTTTGAAATAAGATTTTAAAGGCATCTTGTTATATGATAATTAGGTTCTACTAGAAAGCAGAAATTGTCTTATCTTATATTCCTCTAGTCCTATTTATAGAACAAAGAAAAAAATAATTTTAATTATATTTATAAGATACTTCAATATTTTTATATTCATTTTTTTCTTTTATCCTTATTAAATGCTAAAAAAATTATTGAAAGTAATTCTTTTTATCTTTGTTGGATAAATAAATTTCCATCTAATCCTTCATTAAATAAATAAATAAATAAATATATATATATATATATATATTAGTGCAAAATACTCATTCTAATTGTTTATCCCAATTCCCAAAGACCCAAACACCGAGTTTCATTTCATGCCACCAATTTCATGCCACTAATAAATAAGTATTTTTATTTTAAAATATTTTATGAATCGTTCTCTTCATCCTGGATTGACCAGGCCATTGATATTCGTTCACACGATTATATTATTTTATTAACATCAATATTAATATTAATTATTTACTTATTCGGGATCGAAAAAGCAGAATCATATAATGTGAGGGATGGAGGTTGAAAATGAGATCTTAACACGAATTTGGTTAATGATAATAAGGTGGTCTTAGAGCAGATAATATGGTCCGACTTACAAATTATGAGTTGGCCTGCCACGGATTGTGGATTTGGCAGGGTGGGCCGATATAATCTGCTTTTATCAATCCACTAACCCGTAGTTAGTCCGTTAGTAAAACATTTATTTTTACATATTTTAATTTTAAAAATTATAAATTCATCTCTTTTCATTTTTTTTCTTAAAAAATAATTATCTAAATAATAATAAAATTCCTTCTAACTCATTAAAAAAACACAATACAAATTTAAAATGTATTAACGCAATCCAAAATAAATATCTATTTCATCAAAAACAAACATAATAAAAAGTTTAAATTACAATTTAAAGCTTGAAATGATGATGACGACGACGACGACGACGATATAGGCACAATAGAATTTGATGCACCTTCTATTCTAACACTATGACTAATAGCTGAAGATGATAATGACCTCACATCTTTATAATTATTGAACAAAATAATGCATAAATAATTTTTTATTTTTTCTTTTATTATCTTTAGATCAAAATTTTCAATGACTTTCTAATTTAAAATTTTATAAATTTTTTATTTTTCTTTTATAATTTTACATAAAAATATATAAATAAAGTTAAAGGGTTAAAATTTTATCTGAATAATTTAAAAGTATAATGAAAATTTGTAAAAATAAAATCACTTTATAAAATATTGTAATAATAGTTTACAGTTTTAATTAAATTAAAAGGATCAATTTTTAATGTTTTAATTTAATTTTATATTTTAATAGAAATTATAATACTAATTTTATAAAATACTAAATCAAAAAAAAATTTGATAGAATATGAAGAAACATAGTTAAACTACCCTGTAAAGTACTACATTCCCAACCAACTATAGCAAATGCACATGCATAATATTATGTGGTGGAGACCAACTAAACACTGAAAATCCTCAAGCTGTTGGTTTTCAATACCTAACATGCAAGCATAATTATCAGCTATAATATTTACTTATCAAGGAATATTAAAATGAAAAAAATATATGTAAACTAACCAGCCAAACTATGGGTTAGGGTCAAAATATGTTTAAATCTAAACAAGCTGTGTTTTTTGTCAATCTGACCTCTACCATTTAGTAAGTTGACAGGTTTGACTCATATTACTAACTCTAGTTGTTAGAGCAATATCGTCTTAATTAAATTAAATCTAAATTAAAGGTGGGGAGATAGGAGGGCGTTGATGAATTACAATAGTTTCCTATATGTTTTTTCTTTGATTCAAACTTTGATATTGAAAAAATTGTAAAATTAATTAAATATACAATTATTAAAAAGGAACTCGTACGTACAATTTTCATTTATTAAATTCAAAATAAAGAATATTGTTTTAAGAAATCCATTCATTTCATGCCACCTGAACTAATAAATAATAAGTAGTGACCAAAAAAGAATATATAAGTTATCTTTTTACTTTCATTAATAATAGGAAAAATGATAGAAAAATTTTCTTAAAATATGTAAATGACAATGTGGTCCCACAATTGTGATAATTATTCTCAAGTCCTTGGAAAATTTTTGACTTTTTTTAAATGAATATAATGCCCTCAATTTAAAATAAAAAAGAAATAGAACAATGATTAAAAAATTTGCAGGACGAAACTTGTCATTTGGTATCATATTCAGTCATTTTCAAAATAAAAATAATAATTACTTAAATCAAAATAGTCACTATATTTATAACATTTGGACTTCAGTGATTAAAAATTTTGCAAAGAAAAAGTTTTAATTAGTTATCTCATTTTAGTAAATGCTAGAAGAAAAGTAGTTATTATTTAAACTAAAAAGTTACTAATATTTATAATACTTGAACTTTAGTGATTAAAAAAGAATAAAGATGTGTTTTTGCTATTGAAATATTTTTCAAGAAGTATCCAACACCCTAAATTATTTGGTGTAGCATTTTTGCCCTTAAAGTAATTAAAATATAGTATTTTTCACCCTGACATTAAATGCTTACAAATAATAGTTAAATTATCTTTTCTTACCCATAAAGTAATTAAAACATAGTATTCTTTACCCTGACATTAAATATTTACAAATATTTGTTAGATAGTTAAATTACCTTTTCTCACATCATATTAACAATCATCATTTATTATTTAATGCTGGAGTGGAAAATGTTACATTTTAATTACTTTAACGGTAAAAATGTTATACCAAATAGTTTAAAATGTAGGATGCTTCTCAAAAAATACTTTAGTGGTAAAAAATACACCTTTACCAATTCAAAATTTGTGCAGCAAAACTTGTTATTTGCTATTTTATTTTAGTCATTACAAATATATAGAAAAAGTACTCATTACTTAAATTAAAATACTTATTGATATTTGAAATTGAGATGATTATAGTCAAATTACAAAAGACATTGATGTCCAAAAGGTCCAAAAGATTTGAAAAGAATTATCAATTTTGGAGGACCTTATTGGCATTTGTATATTTTAGAGAGATTTTTTTATCATGTTCTGTTAATAATTTTATTAAACATTATTTCTCTCTCTTCCACATGTTCTCTCTAATGAATATGTTTATATTTTTTTGGAAGAATAGTCAAAAATATTATTAAACACAAATAAAAAGATTATTGCACAAATAAAAAGTATTATTAATATTAAAAACAAATATGTTTATTAAACGCTGAGTGCATGCTAGAAATTGACCAAATCAGTAATATTCTTTCATACGACTATATTACTATATTAATTATTTTCTAGATGGGAATGCAGAAGAATCAATATATATATTCAAATGCGAAAGTTAGTGAAAGTTTATACGTCCAATACAATGCACGAACTAACAAACACATAGTTAATATATATTCTCCTGATTTTGTAGAATATTTTCAATCATTTCATATATTTTAAAAAAAAATTAGTTTTTTATATAATAAAAAATGAGATATATTTTTATTTTTACCCTTAACCCTAACAACTACATTAAATATCCTTATACTAATCAAGAAAGTTTGTAAAAGTAATTTAATTATTACAAGATGTTTTACATTTTAGATAAAAAGTTGCTTCTAGAAAGTGACCTCCAAATAGGACCAGAGGAATTAAAGATAAATATTTAAGTGGCTTTTGTACAGATAGCCCATATTATAAGACCAAGTAAAAGAAATAGCCTATCATTTCTTCTTTCAAAAATGGCCTTTTTAATATTTAAATTATAATTAATTTACAAAATTTCTCTTTTTAATATATGTTTTTTTCAAAAACCAAGAGATTCAAAATGCAAGAAATCTCTAGAATGAGAGAGACAAATGTGAGAGAGACAAACGCAAGATAGCAGGGTAGTGTGAGTGAGCCACAATCAAGATAGCGAGAGACAAATGCAAGGTGAGATACAATGATGAAAAGGAGCACGTCGACGGGAAAACAAAGCTACAGATTCATGATCTTTATTTTATAAGTTTAGGTATTTTGATTCTCTGTGATAAGCTAAGAGTCCAAAATTTTTTGTGAACTATATTTGATATGTTTTAAGCAAATGATTATATATTTTTCGTATTACTAATATGTGATACTATATCATTGATATACGACTGTATATCAATTAAAAACAAATTTATATCTGATTGTTTCGTTATATTGATATACGATAATATATCAGTGATATACTATTATATATCACTGATATATAATAGTATACCACTGCTATCTATGCCATATCAGTAAAAACTTATCAATTTATTTATTATTGATATATAGTTGTATATCTATGATGTAGTATCGCAAATTAATAATGGAGTTTTCTCTTTAATGTCTAATGTCCTCTTCATAATATTTGAAAAAAATTGAGAGGAAGAGAGAGGAAAAACTCTGCAATAAATATGGCGATCCAAAAAAATCAGATCAAAAATTTTGATGAAGAAAAGCACTATACGAGAAATGAATATGATGATCTAGAAAAATCAAATCAAAAAATTTGATGAAGAAAATATTCAGGGATAATAAATCAAAGATAGAGCACGCACAATATGATTTTTTATGATAAAAATAAAAGATCCAGTCAGTTAAAGATTACTTAAATCAAATATATTCTGTTTTTAATAATAAATTTATTCTGAAAATAAAAAAGAAAAAATAAATCTAATTGATTTTATGATTAGGCCATATTTTAAAATATTCAAAAACCTCATGCATAATTTATGAAATTTATATTTTTTGAGGTCATTGGGCTAATTTTTCAATATTTAATTTCTAAATAAGTTAATTAACGATAATGAAGTGTGCTTATATTATTATTATTATAAGCTCAGCTCCTTACTAACCAACGAAAAAGGGCATAATCACATTATGAATTCTTCAACTCGCTTAAACCGAATTCTAATTTTTCCTGACAAGCTCAGTTACAAGTGAAAAAGAAGAATACACACACACACACACACACACACACACACACACACACACACACATATATATATATATATATATTATACATTAATTTTTTAAATATTTTATTTAAACATTGATAAAAATAGAGCGGGAACTGGATTGTTTGATTTTACTATTGTTTTCAAAATATGGTTTTCTATGTTGCATACACTTTTTATTAAAATTAAGCTTAAAATAAGTTTCAATAATATTTTTCTAAAAAAAGTTAACTTATTTTTAAATTTTATTAATATTATATATTATATAAAGTGATGTTTAAAATCAATAAATATAATGAGACCTATAATTTATATATTTTAACGTTGAATTTTTAAAAATAAAGGCTGACAATAATAAAATAAAAATTAATAATTTCGATCAAATATAGAAGACCATATATTTATTGAACAATGGTCGTACTACATTTTACCAATAAAAAATAGTATGCATTTTAGGGCTAATTTTCTCCAGCAATATAAAATCGTTTCTCTAAAATATAAAATTATAACCGGATCACATTATTTTCCTGCAATAAGTTAATTTAAGTAAAGTACTCTCTCTGTTTCTTATTACTACTATGAATAATCTTTTAGAAATTTCTTGGTATTTATAATTATTAATATAAAATATTTTATAAAAATTAAGTGAAAAAAATATGAATTATTTTAAAAACATACTCGCATGTCTGATTCATTCATTTAGTTGATACCTTTGACTTTAAGGTTTAAAGTTAGAAGTTATTATTGCAATTTTTGAAAAAGTCAAGACTGTTAACTAATTTCAAGCACATTTCTTAATTCGTACGAGTGCTCATTTAAAAACATCTCATATATAGGAGATACGACTGGAAAGTATGGTTTATTCACAAGAAATTTAAATAACTCATATTTTAATTATTAATTTAACAGAATTAAAAAATCTCATTAGCCGCCGCCATCTTCGGAATATGTATATACGCCAGGCCATCTTCATTCTTGAAATGAAATTTAAATCGTTCAAGTTTCCTTCATTTGGATTGAGTTAAATATTCATTGTTAAAAATTGAACACCATTTTTTTAAAAAAAATATTGTTGTCACCTCTATATAATATAAAGTCTTAAAAATAAGTCATATTGTTCCTAGCTCATGAATAATGCAACTCGTTGAAGTTTTTTAATAATAATAATATTATTATTATTTTTATAAGTATTTTATCAAAAAAACTATTTTTTATACATATAAGGGGTAGGCTTCAGTCTTCACCGACAGTAGAAAATATCTCTCCGGAGATATTGAGAGTAATATGTAAATTTTTTTTTAACTAAATTGTTATATACAAAAGAACTGAAATTCAAACCCTAATAATTGACCAAAGCACTTTGCTCTCCGTGGCCGTCTTTTTTTTTTTAATAAATGCATTAATCCACATGCATACATATTAATTTATCACGTGAGTTAATTTGTACGTGTATTTGAAATCTTGAATTCAACCAAAACGTGGGAAGAAGAAGCTTCAACGAAATACAAAGTGGCTAGGGGTTTTTTTTTTTCAACGTACCAGTCTATAAATCCACCCTCCGCCGACAACACCGACAACTTTATCATCTTCATCGATTCATAAAAGCACACAATCCTCTTCAACAAGATCCATGATTAAGCATTTCAGCGAATCATACATGTCCGGATTCAATTATCTCTCTTATCCTCAACATTCTTCCACATTAGCAGCAATCAGGCAGCACCTTCTCGGCAACGAAATGACCGACCAGCTGCCTCCATCTTCTCCAGCAACACTTTCCGACGACATCTCATTGCACGGCCAGAGCTCAATGTATGACAGTCATTGCATCAGCGAACTAGTAGTTCCTGATGTTTCCACCATTAATAACAATATCAGTGCAGATGCTGCAGTGGCGCTTGAGGGTAACGCACCTCCAGTTGAGCGGTGCTACCGGGGTGTTAGGAGGCGGCCTTGGGGGAAATACGCAGCAGAGATCAGAGATCCGGCTAAAAACGGCGCTAGGGTTTGGCTCGGAACTTTTGATACAGCTGAGGATGCAGCTATTGCTTATGACAGAGCAGCTTATGAGATGCGTGGAGCTAAAGCCAAGCTTAATTTTCCTCTCCTTGTGGGCTCCAACGTGTGGGATTTCGGTTCGACCGAGCCGGAAGCGGGGCATGGCCGGCGGCGGTGAGGAGTATTCTTCAAAGCTTAAGCGGATAAGGAAGAGTGAGGCCTGAGAATGAGAGAGATGAAACTGGTGTAAATGTGGGTTAGGGGTCTCTAATGTGCTCTTCTCTAATCACTCTTATAATGTTCCAATTTTTCAATTTCATTTTTTATTTTTCTTTGAATTATTGGCTTCTACATAAAATAAAAAAATATTTGAATATTTTGATATCCCAAAATGGTGAAGATTTGCATTTTTTATGATTTTTCAAAAATAAAAGGCTGTATTTGTGATATTTTTCTTTAAAAAATTACAAAAAATAAAAATCTTCACCATTTTTGAACATCAAAATATCCAAATGTCTTTTATTTTATATAGAAGCTAATGATCCAAAGAAAAATAAAAAATAAAATTGGAAAGTTGAAGCAATACAAAGGGCATTAAAGAATGGCACATTAATGCCCCTAGCCCTGTAAATGTTGTTATTACAATTTAATTGGCTGTATTCTTTTGTTCATTGGGCTCTCTTGGCCTGTTAAAAGAGTGTAAACATCAAAATTACGTTCAAGGTCTCTAGTTTTTACTAGTGCTTCCCCACATGTTATTATTGGCATTTCCTGAAATTATTACAATAGTTTAAGGTACTTCAATGGGTTTAAATTTGAATTTTAGATTAAAATATTAAATTTAAAATTCTTATATTTAAAATTTTTTATTCGAGTAGTGTAAAAAAGTTTAAGGACGAAAAAAGAAACAAGCTGAGAGTTAAATTGCATAAATGGAATATTGAAATTAAAGTCATGAGCTTTATACATTTGCTTTTCAATCAATGAGAGGCGAGGACAAGGTGATCAATAACAAAGGCACACCAATAGTAAAACCATGAAAAGAATAGTAGGATAAAGGAAGAGCTCAACTTAAAAAATTAGTTTAAGAATTTCTCACACTTATAAATCCCAATAAATTTGTAAGACTTCTCGATATGGGATTCATGATGCGGAGTAGCTGAAATTTTAAATAATTAAAATCTAGAGGGAATTTAAAATTAAAAAAATAAAACATGGACTAAATGGAAAAATTAAATCAAATCTAAATCCAAATTCTTATGGGTCGAAACACAACATAAAAGATGTCAGGCATAATCTTTGTCATACAACAAATAATAATCTTTGCCGTATAGAAGCAGCTAGGTCTTTCTTCTAGACTGTTCGAGTGTGGAAAAGTTCTGGTGCAGACTATGGGAGGTACTACGTGAGAGGCATGATCGCCATGGGTCTTGTGTGAGTGGTCTTAATAATAATGGTAATAATGGATGGGCATGTGTGAAAATGATGAAATTTAATTAATCATGTGATTCGTATTTTTATAAGTCGCTTGCTTGCTTTAATTCTTCTTCCCTGGTTTTGTCAATTCAAACAAACATATCATCATGGAGCGTTGAAATGTTAGGTACGGCAAAGAAAATATAGAATAATTATAGTGTAAGTAATGCCTTAACATGTTTGGTAACACCTAATGATCACCATTCAGAATTCTAGATCGGATTAGTTGTGGTGGCTAATAGTCTTGAAAGTATCGGATGCCAAAGCAAAAAAAAGGGGGGGAAATTCTTCGGATTTGGTTAGATAAACATTATTGTTAGTAGTTTTATAGTCTAATTACATAAATGCTTTAGTGTAAGTAAGAGGTTGGGAGTTCAATCACTCTTATAACTTAGGCTATTAGTACTAGGATCTCTAGCTAAATAAATTTAAAAAAAATAAAAAGCAAACAAATTGTTCAATTTGGTGAAGAGGAAGATTGGAAGTAGGAGATATATCGGTTCATTTTAAGAAGAAGAAGGCACAACATTGGAATTGGAATAGAAAAGGGAGAATAACAATGAAAACCCAAGACAATGAATTTTTTACAAGTAGGTCCTTGATAAATTTTTTTGAAAAATCAGTTATAAATATTAAGATGTACCTAAATATAAGAATTCTAACGTAAATAAGACATAAATTCACCAGTACAAACAGGTTAATCTACACCAGTTAAAATAGCTTATCTAAACTGGTTTTATAACCGGTGTAGATAACTAGCAAGGAAATATGATTTTTTTTTCAAAATTTCTTTATCTACACCAGTTACTTTCCAATAACCAATGTAGATATATGGTTATCTATACTGGTAGTGGTACGAATAGGCCAAACTCCTATCAAAAGTTTACGCCTTGACCTATTTTAGACCCAACCCAACCTATTTACTAAATAAACTTAGCTCAGGTTCAGGCCTTTAATTAGATTTATTTAGTTAAATAGGCCAAACTTATTTTTTCAAATCCTAGCCTGAGTCCAACAAGGTGGCCTATTTAGTATTACACACACACACACACACACACACACACACACACACACACACATTACGTAATATATCACATGCACATTAATTTCACCATTGGATTTTTAATCAATCAATTCTTCTTTGTTTCCAGTTATGTTTTCAATCAAATTAGACTTATATATTAATTTTAATGTTATTACTTTATTATTGTATTATATTAGTAGTTGGTAAGTCCTTTTAATTATTATATATTGTAATTGATAAATCAAATTATATATAATATACTAATAGTTCTAAGGTATATTTGAGACTTATAAAACTAAAATGAGAGCTTATTTAAAAAGTTTGGTTTTAAGTAGGTTTTTAGGTCAGGCTAGGCTCAGACCTCTAGCTTACCATACAGGCTTAGGCCTATTTAGCCAAAGTCTAACTCAGCCTAACCTATTTACACCTCTATTAACACGAGTTACGGACATAATTAACTGTAAAACTGTCCAAGAGGGGGGTGAACTGGGCTAATTAAAATTTAATTCAAATAATGCAGAATTAAAGATAAGTAAGAAACAATATCACCAAACAAGGCTGGGTGAAGAGAAGAGAAGCTTCACACGAAGAGTTTATCCTGGTTCAACTTTATCCACTTGAGCCTATATCCAATCCTTAAGGCACTCTTGAGATTTTTCACTATATTCATTAAGATTAAATTGGGCTCTTATTTGCCACAATACAGTACAGACTTCTTACTAAGTTTGAAATTCTCCCCTTACAAAGGTGATCAAAAATTTTCTTAAGCTCCACGAGCTTAAATTCCTCTATTTTGTATATGAAAAATAAGATAAACAGAGTAAATTCAAAAATGAACTACTATTGTTAAAGTCTATCTTAAAAAGAAAATTTACAATCAATGAAGCTCACAAAGACAATAAATATCGAAGCAGGAAGTTGGTTATATAAGATTGCATATTTTGTAAAATCACTTCTCGGTGTCCGCTTCATAAATGAGTCATATTTATAGTTGATGCTGAGGATAAATCTGTTAGACTCATGTAATTAGCCGTTTGAGTGTCGTTCTTCTTCTCTTGTGTTTCTTTGAGAATAAGATGATAAAATTTGCTTTACGGCAGAGTTGCTTGTTTTCGGCGACTTAAGAAAAGTAATGGCTATATGCACTTAATATTCTGACAAAATTACCATTGAGATGAAAACTAGAAGAAAGAATGCTATTCAAGTATAGAGAAAAATAAAGGAAGGAGTAAAAGTATAAATTGACCTGAGAATGAGTTTAGAAGACTTCTAGATGGAAGAATATGAGATCCCATCACTTAGATTATGAAAGAGATTCAAAACGAGTGAGCTTCAATTTGCACAAAATAGAGATTGAAAAAACAAAGCATAAATCTTCATTATTGTACCAGTATAGGCAAAAACTCATATGAAAAGAAGTGCTACGTTAATATATGAGTGAAAAGAATTTGTAAGAATTGATAAATGCTTAATCCAACCCAAAGTTGTGTTAAAAAGAATTTTAAAATATGTAAGAATGTTAACACAACACTTAGAATAAGAAGAGAATAAAAACGTGGAATGGAAAACACACAGACACTTTTAGACTACGGATTGTTTGATTCTAAGAGTAGTTGAAACACTTGTTGGAAATTAGAAATAGTCCTAAGAAATTAAAATCAAGTTAAATGCTTAATCTTTAAAAAGAAACTCAATTAGATCAAATACAGATTAAGCTTCTAAGTTTCTTGATAATATAGTAACAGGGGATAATGAAAAATCATCATTAAGAGTTTAATCCAGCCAAAGTTGTGTTTAAATGATTTTAGAAGTATTATAAGGTTAACACAACTCAAAAAAAACTGAAAAGAACTGATATTGAATGAGTTTCGAAGAGTTCGTAAACAAACACAAAAAACAGAGCATGAAAAATGATGTTTATATCGAAATAAGTGAGATTATATGTTAAGAGATCTTTTGTACTAGTATAAGAGTGCTTTACACGGGTATAAGATAAGACTAAACTCAAAAATAAAGGTTTATACCGGTATAAAGGGCTTTGTACAAGAATAAGGAAGAATTATATGGTTTACACCGGAATTGCAGGCACAGTTATGGAATAATATTTGTCAATTTGTAACAGTCATAACTCTTTCATTTTGAGTTAAAATTAGACAAATGACATATCGTTGAAAATCTATGGATGTCTAGTTTCCAAAGAAATCAGATTCACTCGAAAATTCAAAGTATTTTGAGAGATATGATCAAAAAGGTGAGCAAAGGTCAAGGACGTTTTACAGGGAACAGGAAGCTTCAACAGTTAACTTTGAAAAATCATATATATTTTATATGAAATCCATTTTGAACGAAATTAAGTTCTTTGGGAAGATGTTCAAGTCTATTTTCAAATGAATGAAGTTTCACATTAATAGGATTTATATATTAAGAAATATAGAGAAAATACTGATTAAGTGTTAAAACCAAATACATCTAAAACTCTTAATTCAAAACATAAATATTAATAGCATAATTTGATTCAAGCTAAAGCATTTTCAAAAACCAAGATATAATCAAGAAAAGATTTGAGATAATCAAATACTTATCTCGATAATAAATTTAAGCTTTGGATAAGATGACACAAGGGAATAGGGAGTCAGAGATTAAACATATAGACCAATACTCTTAATTGCCATTAACACATATTAGTATCTTTGCAAAAATAAAGTCTTCTCTATTTTGTAATCATCAAAATCAAGGTTCAACATTAACCAGTGTGGGTGTATAGATAACACTGGTTATGGACATAACTAGTGTAGATGTATAGATATTTACATTAGTTATGGCCATAACTGATGTAAATAATGTAGTTTGAAAAAAAAAACAAGGTTCTCGTTTCTTTCATTTACCTCAACCATAGTAGGTTGCAATTTAAAACTTGCATTATAATCAAATATTCCAACATCTAGACGACCAGACAAAATTCAATACAATCAAATATTATTCAAATAAAATGAATTGCAAATTTTGTACAATTCCTAACAAAGAAAACACAAATAGTCAACTTAACTATCCTACATACAACTATATATACCAATGTTTTCTACAATTACAAAATTACACAACTCACTCTTCGAAAGGATGATTATTATGAAGGGCTGACATGAAGAGTTCCCAATGTTATCTAATTTGATGGATCTTTGAATTTGAAAATGGAGACAGATCATTGAACATCTAAGAAGATTAGGGACAAGGAAATTAACTTAGAAATTCCAAGAAAAAAAATAGATAACATCTAAAATTAGATTTACCTCCTCAGTGAACTTAGTCAAACCAACCATGATGATATTGTATGCATGTCTCAACACATAAAAGCCGCACAAATTAGTAGGGGCTTGCCAACAACTCTGTAAAATAACACAACATTGTAAAAATTATATTCAAAGAAACGCTATCATCAAAATTACATAAAATAAAAACATATACTACTTACTTTTGGTGTTGTCTATATAGGATCTTTTGCATCACGTGGGGCCTTGCCTAACTGGACTTGCTGGCCAATCCTTGTAGCCTTATCATCAATATAGTTAGTAACTTAATCATAAAGAAAAATGTATTATAAGACTTTTTAAGCACACTTACTACTCACAAGACTTCTTCATTATCAGATTGAATTTATAATACAGAGAGCAAAAAAAAAGGATAGAATTGCTCTTCATAGAAAATACTATCAATTGCCAATATGCACTACAAAAAAAATAAGGGATAATTACGAATAGGTCCTACACAAGGAATTAATTACTACAAGATCTATTGACAATTGAACTAAATTGCATCGATAATTGATTGTGTTGTCAATACAGTTTACTCTAATTGTCAATAGACTTTGCAGTAATTAATTTTCTTGTATCAGACTTTAATATAATTCTCCTAAAAAATAAAGTGACTTAAGTAGATATTCGATACCATTACAAATAAATTCAAACATATTTACTTATAGATTGAGAAATATGGAAAAGTAACACTTCTTGCGCCTTCATTGAGCCTCTAGTTCATGTATGTCTCCTTTTGCCTCTTTAGTGGTCTCCTTATCATTAATGTACCACAAGTGAAGGAATTTGTATTATTTGTCTTTGCCTGAAAAAAACCAACAATTGATGTTAAAACCTATGAAAATGAAAACAAGTTAATTTCAAGAGTTGAATTTTTAAATTTCATTTAAATTTACAAGACACTTACATCATTTTAATTTGAATTTTCGCCATAATTAGGTCAATATCAATGATAATCCAACATAGATCTTCATTCTCTATAAAAATTTCATAGTTGTTTATGCTAGCAAGTTCAGGAACCGCTATAGAATACCTAAGTGGAAATGATCCACCACATGCAATCAGGATAAATCAGTCTCACAAACTTAGCTCAACAATTGGGCTTTCGACCTACTTTATTAGATGATAGGGTTTCTTGTTAAACAAAAAAGTTAGTAAAATATACTTAAATATAAAGAAATCGTTACAATTAATAAAATTTGTTATCGAGTCTTGAGGCTTCCTAATAAGCCTCTTTGGCCATAAGCAAAAAGTGCCATTGGCATCTTTCACTGTTTTGATCTCATCAGTGGACAACAGGATAGGAGTATCATTAATTTTCATCCCTCAATGATGACCTTCATAACATCTTCTTAAACTTTATGGAAGTGGTATTTTGACCCCTCATAGATGCGACCGCATGCTAATAAGCGTTTATTTAGATCCTCCACATACAAACAACATAGTTACTCTTAGGAGCAGGTTCATCCTCTAAAGGAAGTGTAACAATGTTGCTCCCTTTCTTCCTTCATCTTTTGCAACTTGGCTTTAAGAGTAGCCTTAATCTCTGCCCTTGCCTCAGCCCTTGATTAAGCTAATATAGCATTTAGCTCCTCCCTAGTCGTGAGTCCTGAAGGATGGCATTGACGAGGTGGTCCAAATACATCTCTTATGCTCACCCCTAATCTGAATCCCCTAATACATTCAAGATGCTCTTTTTTCCCAATAGCAATGATCAGGATGTCATTCCTTCCCTTTAGGATGAATGATCCTTTGGATTACTTTTGTTTAAACCCATCTTTTAACATACAAATAATAAAAAATTAGTAATTTTTCTCACCTTTTTTGGCTCTAAGGTGTGGAAGTTAGTTTGATCAACTCGAATGTAGTGCAACCCGGGCATGGCCACCAGCGACAATGAGTATTCTTCAAAGCTTAAGTAGATAAGGAAGAGTAAGGCTTGAGAAATGTGAGAGAGAGAGAGAGAGAGAGAGAGAGAGCAAATAAGGAAGAGTGAGGCTTGAGAAATGAGAGAGAGAGAGAGAGACTAGTATAAATGTTGTGATTATAATTTAATTAGTTGTATTCTTTTGTTTATTGACATCAAAATTACGTTGAAGGACTCTAGTTTTTACTAGTGCTAGGTTTCCCAATGTTATTATTACAATAGTGTAAAGTACTTTAGTGGATTTGAATTTGAATTTTAGATTAAAATTTTAAATTTTAAACTTTCACATTTAAATCCATGTATATAAAATTTTTTGTTTAGATGGAGTAAAAAATTTTTAGAGGTAAAAAAGAAATGAGATGAGATTTAAATTGCATAAATAGAATATTGAAAGTCATGAGCTTTATACATTTGTTTTTCAATTGAAGAGAGACGAGGATAAGAGATTAGAGGAGAAGTGAAAATAACAAAGGCAGGCTGATAGTGAAAATATGAAGAAAACAAAAGGGTAAAGATAGAGATCATATCAAAAGGCTATTTTGAAAGCCTCTCACACATATACACCTCACTAAACTTGTGAGACTCCTCAATGTGAACACATAATAACTGAAATTTTAAATAATTAGGGTCTAGGAAAAATTTGAAATTACAAAAAAAAATAACAATAACAATAACAACAACAACATCAACATCGATTTGGATAGACTTTTATGTATTCAAATGAAAACTTAGTTAAAATCCAATTTCAAATTCTTGGACATCCAGAGACGTATGTAAGGGGGATGCTCCCTCCCGATTTCATTGGTCCCTTCGAATTTCTTAAAAACATTTTTATTTTACTTGTTAAAAAATATAAAAATTAGTGTTGATCCCCCATATTTTAAGTAGTTTTCAATTTTTGCCCCCTCATGCATTGGTTTCTGGATTCATCCATGTGTACATCCAAACAAAACATAAAACATATGTGGGCATAATCTTTGTCATACAACAAATCATAATATTTTTTTAATTGGTCGTGGTGGCTAATAGCCTGGTAGATATGCAAGCAATATATATATACATATATTTGGAAATTCCTTAGATTTGGTTAGATAAACATAATTGTTAAATAGTCTCATATATAGTCTAGTTGCATAAAAGGTCTTGCGTAAGTGAAAAGTTGGGGGTTCAATCCTACTTATAATTTCAGACTATTAATACCAAGCTCTTTAGCTAAATAAATTAAAGGGGGGAAAAAAAAAGCAAACAAATTGTTCAATTTGTTGAAAAGGAAGGTTGTAACTAGTTGATATATTTGTTCTTTTTACGAAGAAGGTGCTAGATTGGAATTGGAATAGAAAAGAGAGAATGATAATAGAACTTCAAAACAATGAATTTTTTACAGTGAGGTCCTTAACAATTTTTTAAAAAAATTAATTATAAATATTGATTAAGACAAACATAAATTTAAGAGATCTAACTGCAAATAAGATAAATAAATTTTAAATATAACTCTCAATTTGTAATTAGAATTTTTGTTTGCAACCGTTCGAATCAATATTTACAATTTATTTTTTGAAAATCTTATTAGGGATTTAAGTATCATAAATTTTAATTTTTAAGATTTTATTGTCATTCGTCCAATAAAAATATTGCCTATTTAAATTGGAATAGATATAATAGAAGTTGCAGGCAAATGGCTTTTTCTTCCAAAAGCTAATGAAGTTAGGCCCAAAGAAACAATTTGTACGAACTTTTGAGTTAGGTTGCATTGCATTGTTATTATTCAACAACTAAAAATACCCTTCAAGCTAAAGATTCTAATAGTAATTATACATAATTTTATGAGGAGAAATTCTGAATAAACTCAGATGAGTTGAAGATGAAAACATAATTGAGTAAGAAAAATTACTAAGTTGGTGAATCCTGGCTAACAACAATAGTCTAACAAAATTTGCTCTCTAAAATTTGCTCAACTATCATTACGGAAGACAAATGTTTTGCTGTGAATTTCATTTGCACATAAAAGCTGATATGAAGACATACAAAATTATTATAGAAGCCAATTAAGTGAATGTTTTGTTGTGAATATATACTAGCTAACAACATTCTAACAAAAAGGTCATAATTCATAATTTGATGATATATTTGACAGACACATGAACTCCATTTTTTAAAATCATTTTTAGTGTTCCTGTTATTTTCTTATTAAAATTTATTAATATGGACCCATAGCTATAGAACCCGTGGCTCCAATGTTTTTTTGGTTATAGCATTTACTTTATTATTTCCTCTATTTAATATTATAAATTTTTTAACTAACTCATATAAATTGATATAATTAGTTAATTCCACTAAAATATTTTTTATTTTTTCAAATATACATTTTTTAATTACAATTAACTCCTTTAATAAGGAATGAATTAAATTGATTGGGGTTAATTAATTTTTTTACTTATTAGAAATATTTTTAAAATAAACGCAATAGTTATTGATAATATTTTATAAAATATCTTATGAATTAAAATATGAAACCTGTTAAAATATAGAAAAGGTGACAGCCACTAGTATTGATGAATATTCTTGATACATTACAGTGAACAATTCATAGCAATATAAATAGAGTGCAAGAATGAGTGAACGGTGCTACAAGTGAGAGGAAAATGATACAAGTAGCCCTAGGAATATTCTAAAATAAGAAAAATTGATAAGAATAGAAACAAGCTGTATAATGAAAACAAGAAATGGACCCAATGTAATTGGGCTTAGCATATCTGGGCCTTTTTACTCTAACAGCCCTCGTCAAGCTGAACGTAAGGGACTAATAGTGAGGCTTGAGCGCAACATAGCAAAACGAGGAGCAGGCAAAGGCTTAGTGAAAAGATCAGCTAATTGGTCTTAAGAAGATAAAAAGGTGATGTTGAGAGTCTTGGCAGCAACTCTTTCTCTGACACAATGAAAATCCGACTCAATGTGTTTGGTTCTAGCATGCATAACTAGATTGGCAGATAAATAAGTAGCGCCAATATTATCACAGCAAAGAGTGGGAGCAGTGGACCAAAAAATAACCAATTCTTTAAGGAGAGATTGAAGCCAGATTAATTCACAGGTAGCCAAAGCTAAAGAACGATACTCTACCTCTGTACAGGATCTAGCCACAGTTTGTTTTTTTCAAGCAGACCAAGAAATGAGATTCTGACCAAAGAAAACACAAAAACCACCAGTTGATCTTCTATCATCAGGACAGCCAGCCCAATCAGTATCAGAGAAGGCAATAAGAGAAGATAAAGGTGACTTGCATATTAAAAGACCATAATCAGCAGTACATTTTAAATAACACAATACGCATTTAACAGCAGTCCAATGAGTATCTTTAGGTAAGTGCAAAAATTAACAGACTTTGTTAACAGCATGAGAGATGTTTGGTTGAGTAAAAGAAAGATATTGTAGACTACCCACAACACTTCTATAAAGAGTAATGTAAGAAAAACTATTGCCATCATGGATAGATAACTTAGTGCCAGAAGCCATGGGTATACACATAGGCTTACAATGTAGCATATTGGTCTTTTGGAGCAGATCAAATATATATTTATGTTGAGATAAAAAAAGACCTTGAAATGTAAAAGTAACCTCTATACCAAGAAAAAAATGTAAATCACCTAGATTTTTGATAGGAAAAAGCTTGCCCAGAAGAGAGATGAAATTTGATATGGACGAAGAATCAGACCCAATGATCAATCTATCATCAACATAAATTAGAATATAAATAGCTGAGGTAGCAGTCTGATGAAAACACAAAGATGAATTAGACTTAGATGGAATAAAACCAAGCTGAGTCAAGCAATTGTGTAGACGAGAAAAACCAAGCTCTTAGAGCTTTCTTTAAGCCATAAATAAACTGATTAAACTTGCAAACATAGTGAGGATATTGTGGATGATGACAACCAGGAGGTTGTTTCATGTAAATTTCCTCCTCAAGAAAACCATGAAGAAAAGCATTTTGAATATCAATTTGTTTAATAGGCCAATCGCCAATGACAGCCAATGATAATATTAGCCAAATCGTTGTAGGCCTAATTACAGGAGAAAAAATGTCATGAAAATCAATACCTTGTATTTGATGAAAACCCTTAGCAACCAATCTCGCCTTGTACTTATCTAGCATTCCATCAGGATGAAATTTCTTGCGAAAGACCCATTTACAACCAATAATCGATCGCTTGGATGGTGGAGGAACAAGAACCATGCCTAAGTAGAATGAAGAGCATGAAGCCAGTGTTCATGGCATCATAATATTCATGAATTTTGAGAGCAAATGCGGTAGAGGTAGGTGTATCAAGATTCAAGCTAACTGTGGTGGTAAAGGCTTTCGGAGGGGGCCATCTAATAGTACCATTGATAAATTGTTTAAGCTTGAGAGAATGGGTCTGAACACGTGTGACCATACGAGGAGGAGATAGAGGAGGAGCAGGCGACGGAGCAGACACAACAGTGATAGAGGGAGACGCAGACAGTGATGAGTAAGGATGAGAAGGAGACGAGGCTGAAAAAGGGTTAGGAGAATCCGAAAAAGAGTTGGACCAGGTAGGGGAAGAAATGGATCTGGTAAGTGGACTCGGTAGAGGAAGAATTGGGCTTGAAGAAGAAGGAGAATTAATGGGCCGAGAATGAGAAGAAGGCTAACGAGAATTAGGCCAAGAAGTGAGATTAGGTAATATAGTATAGGAAGGATTTGGGCTAGAAAAATTTAAAGAAAATAATTGAGGAGCAGGGAAAATGGTTTCATCAAAAATAACATCTCGGGAGATATAGATACGACTTGTCTTAGGGTTAAAGCAATACTACCCATGATAATTACTGGCATAGCCAAAAAAATGCAAAGCACAGAGCAAGGCTCCAACTTGTGACGGACATAAGGCCATAAATTACGCCAACAAGCACAACTAAAAATCTTAAGGAAGGAGTAATCAGGAGAATGATGAAATAATAATTGATATGGAGACTTGTATTTAAGAGATGGTGAAGGCAAATGATTGATGAGATAAATAACAGAAGAAAAAGCATGGACCCAAAATTTTTAAGGAAGAGAAACATGTGTTAAAAGAGCGAGACCACATTCAGTGATATGATGATGCTTTCGTTCAACAGTATCATTTTGAGCGTGAGAGTAAGAACAAGAAATGCTATGAATAATGCCATGTGATTGAAGAATAGAATGTAAGGCTTTAAATTCACCACCTCTATCTATCTGAAGAAATTTTATTTTAGTCTAGAAAAGATTTTCAACTTGGGTTTTGAATAATTGAAAAACAGAGGAAAGTGAAGTGGATAAAACCAAGTATATTTAGTGAAGTCATCAACAAAGGAAACATAATACCGATTACCTTTAGAAGACAAAACAGGGGATGGACCCCATACATCTGAAAAAACAAGAAACAAAGGGGTAGGAGAATGATGAGAAGAAGTGGGATGAGGCAGTATATGGTTTTTAGATATATTACAAGAAAAACATGATGAAAACAATACAGAAGTGGAGTAAGGGAGAGAATATTTTGCTAAAATGTGCTGAACAGTCCTAAAAGATGGATGATCAAGTCTAGAATGCCATCGATCTTTAGATGCTTTAACTCCAAGACAAACAGTAAGAGCAATTCAAGAAGGGTAGAGATAATTATTTGTTGGCCCGTGAAAGAGAAGTTTCTTGGTACGCATGTCCTTAATAAGAAAATAAGAAGGATAAAATTTAAAATAAATGCTATTGTTAAAACAGAAATGACAAATAGAGACAAGATTTTTGTTAGAAGAAGGAACATGAAGTAAATCAGATAAGAAAAAATTGCAAGAAGAAGTAGAGAATTTGCCTGCTCCATGATGAGCTATGGGAAGAGTGGAACCATCAGTGGTATGAACTTGGTCACAACCTTTGTATGGTTCAGACTAGAGGTTGAGGTTGGAGAGATCATCGGTCATATAATTGGTTGCTCCAGTGTCAAAATACCAAGCATCATTGAGAGCAACAGTACTGTAGTTGTGATAAGCCTCGATAAGAGAAGGAGGAGGTGGAGCCTGACAAGAGTGATCAAATCTATGATAACACATGTGCACATTATGGCCATATCGTTCACACAAATGACAGTACAGGTCAGAATAAGAGGAACATCCACCATGACCTCTTCAACCAAAGTGACCCCTACCTCCATAACTAGTACAACCACCTTTGCCACGTCCCCTAAAGGACTAACCAGTATTTGATAGACGAGAGGTATTAACAGATTGGGGCCTTGTGTTAAAATTAACAGATATATCAAATAAAACAGTTGAAACAAAAGTGCTTTTAGATAGACGAGCTTCATGCATAAACAAATAGCTAAGCACATCTTCAGGAGTTAAAGTAAGAGCCCATGTGGTTATAGAGGCAACAATAGAGTCATAATCAGAATCAAGACCATTCAATAGATATGTAATAAAATCAGTGTCATTAATAGGTTTTCCAACAATGCTCAAAGCTTCAGAGAGGAGCATAGCACGTTTAAAGTAATCATTAATGGAATCACCCCTTTTTTTTAAGTTAGTAATCTGATTATGGAGATGAAAAAAATGAGCTTGATTCTCTGAGTGAATAAGCATTCAAAAGCAAGCCATATTGAACATGCTATCTTGTGCTTAATAACTTGTCCAATCAAGGATTCAAAAAGTGAAGAAATGATTACTGAAAGAGCCAATTGATCTAAACGAAACCATTTTGAATATTCAGGATTAAGGAAGCCAGAGGTTGTGAACTCAGGAGGAGGCGAATAGGAGCCATCCAAAAGATAAAATAGTTGCTGGCCATATAAGTAAGGCCCCATTTGCGCCTTCCGAACAACATAATTTTCCTAAGTAAGTTTGATAGAAATAAAATGAGAAGGAGAAGAAGAAAATGAATAAGGAGAAACCAAAAGAGGTTGAGACATAGCATTAGAGCCATCAGAGTCATGTGAAGCTGATGAAGCCATAATAATTTTCATGGCTCTAATACCATTTTAAAATATAGAAAAGGTAACAGCCATTAGTATTGATGAATAGTCTTGATGCATTACAGTAAACAATTCACAGTAGTATAAATAGAGTGCAAGAATGAGTGAATGGTGCTACAGGTGAGAGGAAAATGATACACGTAGCCTTAGGAATATTCTAGAATAAGGAAAATTAATAAGAACAAAAACAAGCTGTGCAATGAAAACAAGAAATGGACCCAATGTAATTGGGTTTAGCATATTTGAGACTTTTTACTCTAACAAAACCTATACTATCAACAATAACAGATAGTTTGGTTCAATTGGCATGAGGGCCAAATTTTCTTTTTTGGAAACCTCAAGTTCGAGTTATGAAAATATATTAGCATTGGTAACAGAATTTTTACCTAAAAGGATCCGGGTTCGATCTAGATTAATCTGGATCTTATTAAAGTTTTTTCAACTAGAGACAGGTCCAAAATATTTGGTGCTGTACAAAAAAAATAAAATTTATGGCATTTTCTTAAAATTTATGACTTAACTATCTTTACTCTATTATTTTTAAAAATTAGTGTTTTATAAAACATGTTCTAAAAATTAAAAAAAATAAAGAAAATGAATGTTTTTCTTATTCTTTTTTATTCTCTAGAATAATAATTATAAAATATCTAAAATATTTTTTATTTTGTTATTTTTTAGAATAATATTTTATATTTTGTCTTTCTAGATATTTTTTGAAAACATTCATTGAAAAAACTGTCCCTATGATGGATTGCGAAACAAGCCCTTGAAATGCAAGATGAAAAAATAAAATAAAAAATCGAGAGATGTTGAGTCAGCAAGCCGATCCGCCCAGTTCTTACCAGGTGTAACGTGAGCGAGGACGAGAATCAACTTGTTCCGCTCGATGCCATAGCAGGCATAACCTAATAATCTTTTTCCTTTGGGGGCTTTATTCTCACCGGAGTTATAACCTGAAAGGTTCGTTATTCTCAATCTCTTCTCTTCCACGAAGCCAACAAATCGATGGCGGATTCACGTAGCAATAGGGCCGCTGTTCAAGCCACCAACGACGACGCTTCCGCCAGTAAATTGTGCGCTCACCCTCGATTCCTTTTTGGTCCCTTCATTCTATTCTTCAGTTGCTGCCTTGTTTCAAGCCGTGCAAAAAATTGATTTTTGTGTATTCAGGATCATGCAATTGTCTATTTTATCTAATACTGGTTTCTTTTAACGTTTTAGCCTGTGAAAGCCTTTTTTTTTTTGGCCCCTTCTCATTTTTGGTTTTGGTTTCTGCGAATTTGCATTTTGGATTGTAACCAAAGTGAAGGGCAATTGAATGTGGCTATTCGATGAGATGTTTGTTTCAGTTAGCATATTGGCTTGGCAAGCTTTTTGTTTGTTTTCTCATTTTCTTTCCTATTACTGTGCTTATTGTGAAAACCGTTCATTTGGGCTTCTCTGACAAACAATATGGCGTAGAAGTTACTGTTCTAAGAACAATTTTCGTTTGCTTTACGATTAAGTTTGATTCTTGTTCTTCCTCCCGCCCCCCTTTGGTGATATGTCCTTGCTTCTTCTTGTTGGAGTTTGCAATTTTTTGTCTTGTTCCATGTAAAGAACACGTCTTTGGAATATTTTCCGTCTGATGGCCATTGACAGTTTTGTTGACTTGTGACAGATGAAATGGTTGGCTAGTGATTATACCCCGGTATGGGGGAATATGAACAATGCTACTTTATTTTCGTGATGTGACTGTGATTTGATATGCAGTCTTTGAATTTGAGAATTGGGGATCTGTTGTTGGGGTAATTGGAAATCTTGTTTTCAGGTGGGAGTGTTCTATTTCTCGTACTGGAATAGAATTTCTTGAGTTTAAGTTTAGCTTGTCTGTTCTCTTTAAATTTAGACTGTTTGAGTCGTCTATATTCTGTTAGTGTGGTCATCTGTTAACATCTTTTTTTTTTCCTGAGTATAAATGAACCAGTTTTTCATATGTGGTGAATAATGATAACTTATAAACTGTCTGAAGGTCCTGTGTGAAGAAGGGATACATGAAAGATGACTATATTCATTTATTTGTCAGAAGACCAATGAGGAGATCTCCAATTATTAACCGTGGTAAGAATTAACTTGAACAAACTGAATTGTTTAAATTTTATACTTATTAAGTATCCTTCAGCCTTCGAGTAGCTGGTTTATCATTATTATTATCTGTGAGTATGAAGGTTACTTTGCTCGTTGGGCTGCTTTTCGGAAACTTCTGCATCAGTTTCTCGATGTTGAGAATAAGACAGATAAAGACAATCCATTAAAGAAGCAGATATTATCACTTGGAGCAGGATTTGACACAACATATTTTCAGTTGCAGGTGCCTGGTTTACCCTGTGAGTTGTCATAAGTATTGTCCTGACATATTCTACACAACTTGTTTTTCTTCTTTCAAATGATTCTAAGCTATTGTCCCACAGATTTTACAGTTTCACTCGAAGAGACAACTGAGGACAACATGTCTTAGGGCTCATGTTTAAGCTTAAAAAATGTGATTTCTAGTTGTTTTAAAAAACTGATTTATTATTTAGAGATTTTTATAAAAAGCAGAAGCTATTTTGCTTTAGATCACAATCATAAAAAGCACAACATCCTAAAGTTTCTTAAAAGTGTTCTTTTCTGTAAAAGGAAGTGATTTTTTCATAAAAAGAGCTGAAACAAATGGGCCTTTACCCTTGTGCTAGACAGAACATTGGAAGGAAAATGTAGTTCCATACTGCATATTTGCCCTTATGATTGCAGCTCAAAACCCTTTAATAATTTTTTTTTTGTTTTTTTTTTAACATTCGCAGTTAATGTGGAAGGCTATCACCTGTAAAAACGTGGGGTTTTGTCATAAATTTATTCATGAAAACATTGAGATGATGAATAAGGAGTTATGTTAAAGTGAGTCAATACATTACTGTCATATTACTACTTGCTATTAAATTGTAGTAATAGGCTATTTGGACATGCCATTTCTTGTTTTTTTTTTTTAAGAATTAGTGAGAAGAGGAGTTTCAACAGGACCTTTTCTTTTATATCCTAGTATAGATATGGATAAGCGTGTAATTCCATTTGTGCCTTACCAAAACTTCTTGACGGGTTTTTTTATCACATTCTTGCCCGTGTTCTGTACTTCCCATCTTCATTCTGATGACTTTAAAGAATTTATGGTTACTTACATGCACTCTTGTAAATAAGAACACAGTGGAATGAACTTATGTTGTATTCATGTTTTTGCTGTGTGTACTGTGATGTAGAAACGTGATTGAAAAACATCCATTGTTTTCTTTTGTAAGTTTAAAACAGAGGCAGTGTAAAAGCTACTCTAACATCACGTGTTATAATTTTTTTATAATATTATGTCATCTTGGGGTCTAAACTCAAAATTCTATGACTTGAAAAATAATTTTCCTTTACCTGTAAAATACAAAGATGCAAAGGGGGGAAAAAACCCTGATATGCAGCTTGTTTGGTGCCATATACCATTTGGCACTAAGATCTTTCTCTTGTTTAGAATGATGTACAGAGGTATGAACTAGCTGAGAATGTGTGTAGCATTGTTTACCTCAATTTCAATAGTTGTTGTAACCCTTCTTAGTTCGTTTATCTGTAATAAATGCTCATGTATAGTTGTAATTGAAATGGCTCTACCTTCTCTTGGCAGGATGAGGGGAAAGCACCGCATCTATATGTGGAAGTTGATTTTAAGGAGGTGAAAACTTGAACCTATTTTTCCTTAAAAGGTTTTTGTTGGCCTAGGCAGTCTCTTTTACTTATTCCCTTATTGTCCCGTCTCAGATTGATAGTAGATGATTTCTCAAGATAATTTACCATCTGGTTTGTTAGCCCAAAAACAATAGAAGGGACTTGTTATGATTAAATACTAATTAATGGCTAATGGAGGTGAAAAAGCTTATTTTTATTTTGTGAATCTCACATTCCGAACAACCATAATCAGCAGACAAGGTTAATGTGGTTTTGTTTATTTGAATTAGGTAACTAGTAAGAAAGCTGCACTTATTGAGACTTACAGTCAATTAAAGGACAAAGTTGGAGTAACAGCAGTTATATCCACAGGTAAGCAATGCTGAATATATTACTGTATATGCAATGTGCATTAGTTAATGGCTTGTGTTCTGACATTAGAGGTGTTCTATTCTTGTGCTGTAATGCATGGTGCTTGAGCATTAACCAGTTTGATATCTTTCTTGGAAAAGTTTAGATATTTGGGAGCCATTATTCAAAATGATGGCGAAATCAGTGGAGATATTTCACATAGAATTCAAGCTGGGTGGTTTAATTGGAGAAAAACTAAAGGAATTATTTGCGACCGTAAGGTGCATAATAAACTTAAAGGAAAGTTTTGTCGCACTGCTATCAGACCGGCAATGTTATATAGTAGTGAATGTTGGGCTCTAACGGGATAGCAAGAGCATAAAGTTGGAGTAGCAGAGATGAGAATGTTATTATGATGTGCGGACATACACGTAAAGATAAAATTTGAAATGAGCACGTACGCGAAAAAGTGAGGGTGGCACCTATTGAGGAAAAAATAGTAGAAAATCGGTTGAGATGGTTTGGGCATATACAAAGAAGACTAAGGGAGGCACCAGTGAGAAGAGTGGAACATATAACTTTGAGTCCGATTAAGAGAGGTAGAGGAAGGCCTAAGAGAACACTCTTGAAAGTTATTGAACGCGATCTCTTAATTAATAATATTCCTAAAAGCTTGATGATAGAGCACAATGGCGTCTTGCAATCCATGTAGCCGACCCCACCTAGTGGGATAAAGGCTTGTTGTTGTTGTTGTTGTTCATTACTTTATGTAAAAGAAATTCAGGGCATGAGGGTCATTTTTTGTATCCACAAAGTGACTTTTTTTCATTTTACTTATCCAACTATTGTGGCCTAGTGGGGCTGGGTTTAGAGTGAGAAATATTTAAATAGTTTAGAAAGGGCTAGCTGTAGTTTCTAATGCCCCATTTGATATGTTGGAATTGATTTTGATGGAAATGGAAATAGATTTGGAAGTGAAAAAAGGAAGTGAGGTTTAAAAATATGTTTGGTATGTTTATAGAATCATGATATAATTGTCATTCAAAAGACCAAAATACCCTCCTTAAACTACACCCAATCTTACCCAAAAGAAAAAAACATAACCACCATCTAGTTCCAGTCCACCGAAAGAAAGCAACGAAATTTGTTTTTCTCAAATCAAACCCACTAATTATCTGATGCAAAATTACAATTGCAATCCAGAATTTGTAGCCAAAGGAAAAAAAAAAACAGAACCACCATCCTATCATGCTCTGCTCTTCAATGATGATGCCTATCAGTGTTTGAAATTTGAGCAAAGCTCTTGTTGAGTGGAACTCCCTCTCAATCGATTGCTACAACTTTCGCCACCTGCTCTGGCCTTCTTCCACTGTGCTGTTCATCACTTTGATGCTGTTTCTTTGTCTCTCAAGGCAGATCTGGATTTTACTCGGCGTTAAGGATTTGAGAAGTGGAATTAACAGTGAAGGGGGGAGAAGGTCAAATGGTCGCCAGGGGGGAGTGTGGAGAAGGTCGCCTGCGAGGAGTGGGGAGAAGGTCGCTGATGGGGAGGGGGGAGAAGTTCAGACTTTGAGGAGGATGATGAGCAACATTGACTGAACGCGGGGGGTAAAAATGAGATGGAGAATATGGAATTTGAAATCCTTGGGTCTTATTGTGGAAGTCAATTCCACATGTTTTGGTGGAAATGGAATTAAATTTTTTTTCAATTCCATCATACCAAGCAAACATTCTTCCTAATTACAATTCTATTTCCATTTCCATGCCTCTCATTTCCATCATACCAAATGGGTCCTAAGTGTTTGCTTATTGGTTCTTCAATCAAATTCACTGATGGTTTAATTTTTATAGGTAAGCACATGATTAGGTTTAAAGAAAGAATTCCTGTGTGTTATGTTTTTTTGTTGGAATCCCTGATTGCCATTTGCAAATGCTGGAGAACTTCACCCAATTTTTAGCCTGATAAGTAATCGTTGGGCGAAAAGAAATATGAAGTTCCTTGCAACAATGGCAGGAAGTGATCATTGGATTATTTTAGTTCTCATATTTGGACTTTTGGAAACTGCTTCTGATTTTGTCGAGTATTTTTTTGAGCGCCCCCCCCCCCCTTCAGCATTTATGAGGTGCTGGCACTCATATGATTAATGGCAGTTAGAAAATCCTTTGGTTGGATATATTGTCCTTCTTCTCTCTATGAAAATTTTCTTATATTTGTATAAAGGAAAAGGTTCTATGTATTTTTAATCATCTTGCATTTAAATGGCGGGTGAAAAATTTGAACATTTGGCACTTCACAAGGTTTTGAAGAATGGACGTGGTAGTTTGAGGAGGGATGATTGTATTTTAGATTGTATTCATGTTTTCTAAAGGAAGAGTGAAACTTACATAAATAATTAAAAGTGTTTCTTTAACTTTTTTCTTTATATTGTAATTTAATGGAAAATGCTTAAAGGAAACAACTATGAACAGAGCTGGTGATTCTAATTAAGACCTATTACATGATCTCTCAGATAAAGTTTGCTACATAATGGAATTCTTAAGATGCACTACAGCCCTTGGAAGCTCTTGGACTCCCTCCATTGCAATTCAGTAGTTCAAAACTAGGTGCTTTTTTATTTATTTTACAAGACTGAAAATGCACAGCATCGGAGAAACTATGATCCTTTCACGAAGCCTTAAATTCCAAAACTGCAAACTTATTAGCTTTTTGATTTAACTTACTGCTTATAGGAATAAAATAAAATTAACTGATATTTCAGTAGTGAAAATTAGCATTTGGGTATCGGTTGAAGTTTTGATCTGAACAACTGCTGCTGATCTTTCATTCTATGCAGAGAAAGGAGAAGTGCTTAGTGATCCTACAAACTACTCCCCGTTGACCTGCGTGACATCGAAAAATTGAATGATATTATATCTCTAGCTGGTATGGATCCAAGGTATGTATTGGGTATCCACTCTCTCTCTCTCATGCAGTGTGAATTTTCGTTTCCATTTGTATATAACTGAAAATTTGTTTAAAGGCTCCAGCACAATGTGGGAAATAAAATAAAGCTTATAGAATCTGGAAGCACCTTCAGTTATATGGTTTACAATTTTATTCTTCAGAATATTTGAGAGTTTATCAGTTTTTGAGTGCTTCTAAATGGCTTATGACATTGTCAATGGAGTTCTGTGGTCATTAATTTGCTGAAGACATTATGGGCTATATTTTCCATGAACTAGAAATAGTTCCGTGCAAATGCATGAGGTCATTAAAGGAGCAGCTTGCAAACAGGGGAGAAAGGCACACAACCCCCAGGCAACTAAATTGCTTAACTGTGTTAGATAGGAAAATTTTCTTCTGTGGTTATAAGGAAAATTGCTTAATAACTGTGATATTACGTGACTCTGGTTTATTCTAAAGAACGTTGTCTATTTGTTGTATAATGACCACATTACTTAGTTCTGACGTTGTCATCAGTCTGCCAACTTTTATAATTGCAGAATGTGTTCTGATATACTTAGATCCGGATTCAACTCGTTCAATTGTTGGTTGGGCTTCCCAAGCATTTAAGACAGGAGTATTTTTTCTTTATGAGCAGGTTCCAGTCTTCTCAGCAGTATCATTTTTCTTTTCTTCTGTTTGGTTTAATCCAAGGTGATCTTCTTTACATTAAATGGTTCTTTGTCAACAGATCCACCCAGATGATGCTTTTGGGCGGCAAATGATAAGAAATTTGGAGGTCTGGACATCAAAAAATTATTGCTTTTATGTATTTGATTTTCTTTTCTAATTATGTAAGATTACAGTTGGAAATATTAATCTCCCGATTGGAAGTTCTTCACGCTGTCAAGAACATCATTGTCCTGCATATTTTATATCTTTTAACTGCTGAACCTTTTTATCTAATTCTATACATTAAATTACTTGAGGACCAGTAAACCCAGTTGTCGTGAATTAAAATATAAATGAAGTCAACTATATATAATTGAAACCAAGGTATAATTTGTCTTTACTATGTTGTTTCAGAGTCGAGGTTGTGCACTCTTGGGTATTTATGCTACACCAAACTTACTTGCAAAGGAAAAATTGTTTCTGGACCAAGGATGGCAGGTATGACGTATAAGCATCGATGGAAATGAAGTCCTTACTCTCTTAACTTCAGTTGGAATCATATATTGTGTAGTTGATGTGATGAATTACACATTGGTGTTTAGAACCTTCTAAAGGATAATAATGGTGTAAACATGATTCCAGCTTTAATGCTGAAGAACATGGCAGTCTAATAGACATCTATTATTATCGCTAAAGGTTGACAATCAATGGCATAGTTGATATCTCCTCTATGATGTTGCTGGCAGATAAGAGATTTTACTGGAAAACGTGATGATTTCACCTTATTATAATCTAAGGAATTGGAGGCCTTATTGTATGGGCATTTGTGTTTGTCTGCTCTCCCACAAAGAGAATATACGATGCCAATCCTCACGTAGCTTTCTTTCTTTCTAATAATTTTTGTCCCTATGAAATATCCTTTTCCCCTACTAACATAGCATGCCTTACATATAGCACATACAATCATCCCATTTATGTTTTCTTGTTGACATTAATTTTTCATTTTTATATAGTTAATTCACGTATTCTACATGAATTGATAATTTTGTCTTTCTGCATATGTTTCAGAGGGCTGTTGCATGGGATATGCTAAGAGTGTATAGTGACTTTATTGATGCTCATGAAAGGCGCAGGTATTTTGCTCAACAAATTGTGGATTGTTTGCATTTAATTCTTCTTTGCTGCCACTATGGTGCTGTGTTACTAAATGCATTATAGTTGATACATTGGACATATCCTTTAAAAAGTGAAACTATATTGGTTGCTTGCAACAGTGTTAACCCTGGAGATCCTTCTTAAATGCAAATAAGAAAGTTAACCCTGGAGATCTTTCTTAAATGCAAATAATAAAGTTAACCCTTAGGTTGAATGAAATTTTGGGCTTATAATTCCTTTTTTTTTCCTTCCTATTTCATGCTTTATCATGATGAAGCGATGAAAGTTTTTATTTTTTTTAATTCAAATTGCTAGAGGCGGTTTGGGAAGCTTCCTTCGCTCTTCCAAAGTAAGCATCAAAAGTAGCTGCTTTTCTTGATGACTCCGTTGAAGGAGAATCCTTCTTTCCTCTTTGTGGAAGTCTCTTTCCCCATTTTATATCCCATCAAGATTTTAATGCGTGTTAGGTACTTTACCTTGTTAAACTAACATGTTATTGTTATGTGATGAAACTTTCACATTTCTTGAATCTAAAATTTTTTACATCCACACAGGCTCTCTCTGTCCATAATTCTCCAGTTTCCTTTGATTTTTTCCTCTTTAGGGATGGAAGCCTTTATCTTTTTGCAAAATATTAGATGGTACTAATTAACAATGCTTTAATTATAGGATCGAACGGCTGGAACTATTTGATGAATTTGAAGAATGGCATATGATGCAGGTTATCCCTCTTCTTCATTCCTGCTGTTAATAGCCCCAAAAGTGCCTGGATTTTGTTTGATATACTTTGCTGGGGCTTTCAACTGCTGTTCAATGGCCAAAAAACGAAATGGAAAAAATTGGAGCCTGCCTGGTTTTCTAATTTTTTTCATTGAAAGTTGAACACGTCACTATCACTAGTAGTCTAAAATTATGTTTTCTAAAGCTTTAGTCAATATTTCTGAGATATTTTTCTTATAGGTAGAAAATAGAAAACATTGGAAAGATGTTTATTGTCAACAAAGTGAGTGTTGGCATTTTTGCAAGAGAGCCTCAGATAATTAATTAAAGAAGTTGATCGTCAAGTTCAGAATTAATTAACACTCATGGCTATCAATGTCAATTTGATTTTACAACAAAAGCAACTTTTCAACTTTACAAAGCAACGTTTAGTAACCAACCACACTGTTAGAGCTTGTTTGGTTTCCATTGAAAAGAGAGAACACGATTTTTTTTCAAGTGTTTGATAAATTATTTCCTGAAAATTGTGTTCTATATGTTAGCCAGACCCATCGTTTTCACCAATATCGTATCAACTTGCTTGTCTTTAACGGTGAGTTATCTATTGTAATGCCACAACCACTGGCACCTGAAGTGTCTGCTATTTGATTTCCAGGAGCACTATTGTGTGACTTATGCAGTCAATGACGCCATGGTAAGCACTCTTCATCTTTTTTATGTCATATAAGCATTCTGGGGAAAACATTTCATTAAGGAATAGATAGTATTTCATAAAAATTAACCCACGTATAATTTGGTGGTATGATGATTGATTAATAGTGGTTTAAAACATCTTGTACTTATCCTAAGCTCTCCAACTGCTGTGGTAGTTGATGCCAGGAATAAAGTTGTTTAGACATGATCATTTTGGCTGAAGCATTTCTGGCAATTATCCATCAGATGGAGACTCTCCCACCATAGACATGAGTGCGTAGGTTAATGTGGAACGTGGAGAGATTGACTTCTGTTTTTAGATATTAACAAGACACCCAAGTACCTCAGGAGCTATGCTTCTAATTTTTTTTTGGCAGATTGGGCATGCTGAGAATTTTTTTCAGATATTGAGTTCTGTTTGTTGTGATGCGTTTAGAAACCATCCACGAATCATGCGGACAGGATGCATCTATTAGGCAATGTTTGCTACACGGAAAAATAATTTTTAGAGAGTAAATGGAAAATGTACCTAAAAAGAAAATTGGGTAGGCACATTTATCATTTTTTTTTTAGGAGACACTTTTATTATGCACATGTATTTTCCTATTTGAGGTAATTATATTTGAGGCACTATTGAGCACTAAATATAGACATCTTTCTCAACGGGGCTTCAAACCTAAGTTTGTTATATCATGAGGGATTAACTCCTTCTACTAAACTCAACCTCTATTGATAGAAAACACTGTTCTACCTATCAAACATTGCATTACATTTTCCAGATATTACTGTAATGTGGGGTATTGGGGAGAGACATCAGATATATCCAGCTCAGCATTTAATTTCTGCCTTTCTTCTATGATGCAGGGTCTTTTTGGGGATTTCGGTTTTCCTAATGACAGTAATGTGCCGAACTCCTCATAAAGCACTCGAGTATGCTCCAAATGCATAGAATATCTTAATTCTGTGGTCATGCGGTTTTATTGTAGCCCCCAGCTTGGTAAGCGATCCTGGTGACAATCAAGGCTTGGAGTGAGGATAATAGTTAAAAGTTGTCTATGAGCTACTAGTTAGTTACATCGCAACATTAAGGATTATTACGTGGATGTACAGAATATATCTCTGTCTTTTTTCTTTTTTTCTTTTTTTTTTTTGGTTTGACAAAACAGATCCTTTCTGATTCCCAACAAGAGGCAACTGTTTAGAGTGTGTTTGGAACCACATTAGCTAGGTTTGGTGATTAAATTTTATGGTGTGTTTGGATCAATGAGGATTTGAATTTGGACGTGAGCCAAATCTCTCATTTAGATATATAAAAAATTATGAATTTGGATTTGGTTTGAATACAAATCCATTTCAAATTATAATTATTTTGCTATTTCAAATTCTCCATATATTCTAATCATTTAAAATTTTGATTACTTCAATCATCTTATTCTCTTTGCATTTTTATTCTTGATATTTGTATGACTATCATATATTTTTTCATATTTTGTCGATTAAAAAATAAAAATGAACTTGTTATTTTTAATTTTTCATTTTTGTTTCAAATTTAAGTTCATATCTCTACCTCATTTGAAACTTTTTAGAGTGCCCTAAAGAATTTTAAATATATAGATCTCAAATTTTAAATTTTAAATTCAAATCTAAATTCTTTAATCTAAATACTACTTTAGTTTCTGTTTGGATTATTGGTATTTTTATGATTATCATATCTTTTCGCATGTCTTATCAATTAAAAAATATAAATAAATTTGTTATTTGTTATTTTTTATTTTTGTTTTGAATCTTAGTTCATTTCTCTATTTCGTTTGAAATTTTTCAAACTACTCTAAAGAAGAGTTTTAAATATATAGATTTCAAATTTCAAAACTAAAATTGAAATATAATGTAACATCTTGATTTTTTTAAAAAAAATAATAATAATAGAAATTTATATTATTTGAAATTATTCAGAAATAATAATATAATTAGAAATTTAATTATGAATTAAAAACTTAGGTTTAAAATTATATAAGAAATATTTTGTTAAGATATAATTTTAAGATTTAAAATAAAAAAAATTATGTGTGTGTGAGTTAAAAAAAAAGAAAGAAAAAAAAAAGAGACACTGTAGAAGTCCCACATTGATTAGATGTGAGAAGTGAGGAGGCAGGCACAGGCGAAGAGGCGCGGAAGGAAGCAAAAAGAAATATTTTTGTAATTTGTAAAAATTACAACTAATGGCTCAAGGTGCAATTTGTAAAAATTACAAGTAATGGCTTAAAGGTTTGAATAATTAAATTCAGACCTATAGTTTTTTTTAATATAATTGTGGGACCTAAAATCTTATTTTTATATTATTTTTCTCTCTTCCTCTCACATTGCTCGGCGTCTTCTCGCAAGGAGGGATTATTTTCTTTTTCTTCATGTATGTTCCAACTTTCCTATTTATATTAGCATTTAAAAAATTATTTAAGTATAAAATTAATTTTATAATTATTTTCTAAATAATATTAGCTTTCTAGTGATATAATTATTTTGTAAAATAGAGTAAATATTTTGATTAGGATTTTTTATATAGGATAGTTAATCTGATGATATGATGGATTAAAAATATAGGTTAAAGCTCTTAGAGATATAATAAATATTATAGAATATTTTTTTGAGGTTAAAACTCATGTTTAAGAATTTTTGAGTTAAACTCTAGATCTATATGGTTGAATTTATGTTGAATCTGAGATGTAGGAATGAACCTTTAATTATTAAATATTTATTTAAGTATGAATAGGTATTTTTAAGGTTATAGAAAGGTGATTTGAGGCTTCAGGATAATTCTAAAATTTTTAATTTATTTTTGGACGAATTTTTAGAATATAGAAGGATGAAATTGTGATATTAGAAGTGATTTGAGACTTAAAAATAGTTCATTAGGATACGAGAATTTTAGAAAAGAATTTGGGAAGTTAAATGAGGCATAAATCTTAAATTAGTATTAATATGAATTATAGATCTAAGACTTTCTAACTCTTTAAATTAGAGTTATTTATTTTAATATAAAATCAATATATAGTATTATGAAATAACTATGTAGATTGTGTTGACAAAGATAGTGGTGAAAGAGGAGTTGTGAAGGGGAACTTGTTATTTAAGACACAAGGTAACCATTATTAATGTGTTATGATGGGTGTGTTTGTGAATGGTTATGTGTTGTTTTATTGTTTGAAAAAAATTATGAATTATTGAAAATAAATACTGTATATACTTGTTTGAAATTATTGCTAAGTGGGTTAAAAATTTATTTTTGTTTATCATGATGAGATATTATTGTTCGGATATATTTCTATTTGGATATTTGAATGATGCATAACTTGTCAGGGTATTTTAAAGTATGGTGTTAATGAGAATTTATGTTCGGTTAATTATTACCACGTGGTAAGCTCTCATTGGACCCAATGAGTGGCGTGTCGCTTGGTCCAACTCACCTTTGGTCGGGTGATTTGGCGAAAGGAGGATATAAGGTGCATTCATGCAATTAAATACTTGTTCGGTTTGTTTGGAAATATTGTTCGATTAAATATTTTTGTGTGCCCACTTAGCAATCGCATGATTAGTTACATCTGCATGCATCATTACATATTAATTTTTGATTACTGAGACTCTTAAGTCTCATTCCCCGTGGTTAATATTTTTACAGGAGCGAGTTCGGTCGAGAAAGCACCAGAGGTGTAACTATGGTGTATGAGACACCATCTTTTACATTACCTCTCATTTTATATTATGCAATGTATCTTGTGCCACCCTAGGACATTTCTTATTTTGACAACATGTAAACTCTAATCTTTTTTATTAAATACATTTATATGACCAACAGGATTATGTTTGTCCCTCTCTTATTAAAATTACAAAGAATAGTTGAACGTAGTTTATGTTTGCTTTGGTTCCAAGCTTAATAGATTTGATCCAAAACAATATTTTTATAAGTCAAGAGTCACTTTTACTCTTGAACTTTTTGCATAAATTCTGCAACTGTCAGCCTAATTTTGAGTCATTTTTGCCCTTCAACTCTTAATCCTATTTTTATTCATTGCACAATTTAATTCCAGGGCCATAAATTAGTAGTTCGTGAACCCTATGGTGAACATGGCTAAAATAATATATACTGATTACTGAGAATTAATTTTTACTAAAGAAAATTATAGATTTAAGGCTGACTATGAAAAATTACAACACTTCATTTTAGGACAGTTCAAAGTAATCTAAATTCAACTAAACCGATGAAAAACCAAATATCACAAGTTTCTGAATAGTAAGAAAACATTTAATATAAATGTTTAAAAGCAGCTAGTTTCGAATTTTTTTTTTAATTCTAAATTCCCTATAGAGATATTGTACTTTTTTTGTCACTTTTTTATCCATCCAAACTAAGAAAGAAATTCACAATAAAAAGCTTGAAGATCCATAGATGAAATGCAGACTATATGATATGTGAGAACCAAGCCTATGAAAACTGAGAAGAAATGCTATTAGCTGAAGCAATTAATAGCATCAGAAGTGAAGTCATTTTGCCCAGAAAAGGGACGAAGGAATGAAAATGAATAGATTCAATGAGAATAACTAAATTCTGTATTGGAACACTAGATTATAAAATCATCCATATCAACAGTACTCTAAGCTTAAGCCATCATCTTTTCTTGTTTCCAATTGAAAAGATTTTGCTGAGACATACCCAACTGAAGAAGTAACATGCTAATGCACAGCCAGCTCATGTAAAATTATAGCTGATGATGATGATATTGGTTACACAATTCAAACCCGACACGAAAATCCATGCTAGAAGAACTCAAAATCTAGATATTTACCCCCAGACTTCATGTCAGTACCTACCATCCTCTTGCTATTGTTGCCAACCGGATCTGGTGGTCCAAATCTTGCAGCCCCAGGAATCTCGCTCTCGATGGGTCTAGGCACTTCCGGGGGCGTGCTGCACCGGATCAAGGCCCAATTTACACCCTCAAAGAAGGGATGCTGCTTGATCTCAGTTGCACCTCTCTTTACTCCGAGCCGGTTCTGTGGTTCCTTCACCAGCAAGCCTCGGATCAGATCCCGGCTAGCATAGCTAGTGGCCGGTGACTCAGGAAATTTGAGCTGCTGGCCAACAACGTTGAACAATGTAGCGCGATTCCCTGATCCTTTGAAAGGTGTTTTACCGTATAAGAGCTCATGCAGAAAGATTCCAAATGTCCACCAATCCACTGCACTGCCATGACCTTCTCCTTTGATGATTTCAGGAGCAAGGTATTCATGGGTTCCAACAAAGGACATGGACCGAGCTGAAGTGGGCTCGGCCACGAGCTCTGGAAGCGTGTTGGCTGATAACCCTGGATCAGCTTTAGGCTTCTGTGATTTCTTGTTTTTCTGAGGAAAGAGCCGAGGGATGAAACATGCAGGCTGGATGCATACTGATGAAGGCTCAGTACAAGCTGGCTGGACACAGAAGGCACCACCTCGTTTTGAAGGGTCACCATCAGACGTTCTAATCAATGTTGGCGAAACAGCACATCTAAGGGAGAGATCAAAGTCTGAAAGCATAATGTGACCATCATCTCGGACCAGCACATTTTCAGGTTTAAGGTCTCGATACACTACTCCAAGCATGTGGAGATATTCAAGCGCTAACAGAACCTCCGCAGCATAAAAACTACAAAAATGACACAATAAAAATAGTATCATAAGCTAAAATCAGATATGGATATTATTTAATAGACCACGTTCAACAATCACAGACAGGCAATTGAGTAACATTTCACTCGCCCTTCAACCACATACAAAATCATAGGATAAGTATCATGGAAAGAAGGGGAGGATGATATATTAAAATATAAAATATATTAAGTACAAGCACTGATAAAATACATGAATTTCATCACCAAGACCAGATAAAGAAAAAAGATACACGCGCTGCGTTAACGTGGGGAATAGATGGCCCAAAGGGATTTACATGAACATTATATCAAAACAAACAGAATTTTCAAACATGAAGGTAAAATAAATGCATATAGAACCAATTCTTTTATCTTATGTTCTATCACAAATAGAGTGCTGATCAAGAGAGACAATCAATTTACGGACTTGAAACCAAAACAAATGCAAGTGTCAAATCACATTCTAACAAGGATAAAAAATATCCAAGAGCGAAAGAAGTCAGGAATGAGAGATATGTGCCTCTTCTTTAGACTATTGTTCATGGGATAGCTTAAGGGTTTCATAGATTGAAATATTTCACTTTAAACGCAGGTTAATTACAAACTCATACTCCCCACTTTCTTTTCTTCTTCTTTCTCATAAGAATAAAAAAATTATTTATTTAATAACTCAAGATATTAAGGATTAAAGAACGGATTAGAAAGATTAAGGAACATGCATGAATGGCGCTGGCGCACACATACATTGATCACAGACAAATCAGCGAAAAGCAGTTCATTGCAACAGAATAACAAGTAGAAAGTAGTTATCAGAATGTAAGTCTGTAAAATTAATAACATATTGAGCAATTTCAACACCAAAAAAAAAAAAAACACATACCGAGCAGCATACTCTGAGAAATGTTTCCCAGGTTGACGTTGCCTTAAGGTGTGTAGATCACCTCCAGGACAGTATTCCATCACCAGACAGCAAAATCTGTCTGTCTCAAAATGGGTATACAAAGTTGGCAGAAATGGATGGTCAAGCAGCTGCAATATCTCCCTTTCAGTTTGTGCCCTGGTCAGCTTCTTTCTGCTTGCCAGGGATGCCTTGTCCATAACTTTCATGGCAAAATAACACCGAGTTGCACTCAACTCTGAGAGATATACACTTCCAATATCACCACAACCAAGTCTCTTGAGTAGCTTAAAATGACTCATGCCCAAAATTCCATCCCGAGCCCGGATGGCAAGTATAGCCTTCCACCGAGGATCATTTCCTTTGTGAGGCTTATTGGCACTACCAGTAACATTGCTCCAGTTGCTGTCATCACTGAACCCGCTGCTATCACTTGCTTGACTAGCACTAGTTTTTGTACTCTCTAGAGAATCACCCCGCACACTCCCCTTAGTACTATCAAAGTTCCTATCTAAACTAAGCATGCCATCACTAGTGAGTGCATCACTCCGGTATGTACTTGCACAACTATTAGCAATGCTCATTGCAGTGACAACACCAGTACTATCAATACTGCTAAGTGGACTGACATTTCCACTTGGAGGTAAAGATGCATCCCAAACACATTCTTTCTCCTCAGAATCTGGATGAAGGAGACAGTGATCAATATTCTGAGATGTACGAGGACCCAAAACAGGAGAGGGCAAGTTCCCCATATCACTTTGTTCTTCAACTAGACTTTCTGCAGGGGAAAGAACAGCTGGGCCTGGTTTTTTAGCCGGAATTCGAATTGAGAGATCTTCTAGGGCAGAACCCTTCATGGAAAAACTCTTCATTAAGCCTCCAGCCTCAGATTTGTTTTGACCTATTGGTATAATAACTGTTCGCATGAGATCCGTATCAACTGGTTCAGGGGGATGACTAGCACCAGCAAATGAACTCGGACCTCCTTCCTCAAATAAATCAAAGCTTCCCTTTAATGCCTCAACATCAGATATAATTTGTTCTGTTTCCGGCAAAGATGCCTTTCCTTTCCATGTTCTTGCAGGTGCAAAGTGAACAGGTTCATGAGAGCCAGGACCATCAAATCCTACATCATCTCTAATCAAAACTAGCCTGGCATTTGATAGCTGAGCCACTTCCCTGATGGATGCCAACCGTGTGATTGGTCTATCCTGTGCTCTCGACAACTGATGGACTTCTCTTGCTGAAATCCCTCGCATGCTCGAAATATCGTGTGAATTAGACAACTGACCATCTCTTCTTGCTGTAGTTGCGTGTGGATTTGATACCTCAACAAGAACAGGCAATGTCCGAGGAAGTGTCTTTGGCTCTGAAACCCTCTCCATGTCCCAAATCACTTATCATCACACAAAGACGTCAAGGAAAAAAGACCTGCAAAACAGAACTATAGTTCATATAATAGAAGCTTCAATCCCTTAAACTCAAGAAGCTTTTACAGAAAGCCAAAAATATGCCAAAGAATCATGCATCCTTGCTTTGCTTTGTAAATTTTGCGTACAGAAAACACAAAGGCCATCACAAATTAAATGAACATAAAAGTAGCATATACCGAAAAGCCAATAGCAGCATGAGTACCCAGGCAAGGAATCCTAACCTTTATCAACCATAATGCTAACAGTCAAAATTCTAAACCCTAACATTTGACCATGAATTTGCACAATCCATGAGCCCATTTTCTGGAACAATCTCAGCTATAATCCCCTTTAAAGCTTGTGATCTATATAGAAACTAATTAAGGTTTATTGGTTTTGCCGAAATGGTATTCTAATAGAGTCTTGAGCTGTGAGTTGTTGCTTCTCCTCTGACCACAATGAATGCTATGACCTCAATGAATCCTATAGTTCTGACTTTGATCTATAGTCATCTCCCAAATTTAGCTTTTCTAGCATAATTTGCAACCGGGAAAAAAGCAAAAGAAAAAACGAAATGGAAGAGTATCTTGAGCTTAAAGGAGCTTGATGGCAGATTAAACCATCAAAGTCTAATTGACACACTACTCAGAGAACCTGAAAATGCAAAACCCTTGAGGAAGAAGCCTAAACTTGCAACTTTCTGATGAAGCTCAGGAGACCAGGATGCTACATCCTTCATCCAATCACAAATCAATAACTTCAGTTCCAATAAGCTATAAAAAGAAATGGTATCTATTCATAATAGAAAGAGAACCCAACTTCACGGAATATGAAAAAGAAAAAGCGAGAATGAGATATAGACAGACAGACAGATAAAGAAAGAAAGTGGAATAAAGAATATCAGAAGGTCGAAAATGCCAAAATGCTAAACTCCGCTTGACCCCATTCCTTCTATTTGCATCAGAGAACAATCCTACTATCAAGCCTACCCCAGAATATTCAAAGAACAAGAGAACCCAGAACAGAAAGAGTCTGAAATTGCAAGAAAAATGAAGAGGCAAAGAGATCTAGGGCAACAACCCCAGAAGAACAACCCCAGAAATTTGAAGACACAAGCGAAACAAACACAAACCCACCATTCAAATGAAGCCAAAAATCGCGCACGAACAAGCTTCACACCAACGGGGTATGTCTTAATTTCTTCCCCCTTTCTCCCTCTTTGATCTACAAGAGCTCGAGGGAGCTCAGAGCTTCGATTTTCAGCCCTCTCCCTCTATCTCTCTCTCTCTCCCCAAAGCTCAGAAACTAGAATAGTGGGAAGGGAAGAAGGTGATCCACCACAAGGGAAATGGGAAAGCAGAGAGAGCTTAAACCTGCTTTTCTCTCACAAGAAAGCAAGTTCCTTTCTGAGACGAGCACAAGAGCGAGGGCTTTTCTTTTGGGGTGATGATAGTCATGGGTACCTTTTGCTTTATTTTCTTTGGTGTTGCTGCTTTGAATGGGCGGCACCAAGCAGCCTGGTACCAGTACGCTTTAGTCACTGAAGAGAGAGAGAGAGAGAGAGAGAGTGGGACCCAGGAATGGGACCAGAGGTGTTGGTTCTTTAAGGCACATTGGTTTTCAGAGGTGGGGACTGTGAAGGCGAAGTAACTATGCCCTCTCTCTCTCTAATTATCTCTGTCATCACTACGAAATCCTTTCTCCAAGATCGGTTTTTGGATTCCGCAACCGCAATACAGCTCCTAGTCTCTTTCCAGTTTCCGCCACCTTCCTCGCGCGTGGTTTGAGTTTGACCCTCTGCTTTTACTAATTTTCTATTTTTGGAATAATTCACAATTACAATTACTATTTTAATTTTTGTCCTGTGTGCATATTCTAAAAATGAGAAAATGATCAAAATTCAACCAGTCCGTGTCTCAACTAGAGTAATCAGTTTTATCTCAATTCTAATAATTGTGTTGTATTGCCTAAGGTCAAAGTTGATTTTCAAAGTAATCCTTCCAATTCCCATTATAAAATATCTCTAATTACTTTATTAAAATTAAGGAGAGACAATTAAGGTATTAACTTTATCTAAAAATATAATAAACTTTTAATTTTTACTTCTATTTAAATGAAAAAAATTTTAAATTTACATTACATTCTCTCTTATAATTAATAAATTTAAATAGGTAATATATTAAAAAAATATAATTAATATCCCATCAAATATATTATATTAAAAATGAAAAAAAAAGAAAGCACCTATAATAAAGATCGAAGGCAATATAATTTTAAGACTATTTAAGTGTGGCTCCCCACCTATTGTATTTAATTTTTCACTTTAATTATATACTAATCTTTTTTTTTTATTGTGTGCATGTGTCCTAGAACTAAGTCAATGGACGGGCCAAAATACAAGACCACATTATAGAGGGCAAAAAATTAATTTTACTATTTTTGACAAGCAAACACCAATTAATTTTAATATTTTTTTTGGTATCATGGATGCTTGCTAGGGGGGAAATAGACTAAATTGAGTTAAATTTTGAATATATAGATTTGAGCTTATGTGATAAATTAGATATTTGAAGTTTATATAAGGCTTTTTTTACAGTGAAGGCCTGAATCTACTTAAAATCTAGCTTGGTTTGAAAACCTATTTAAAAATTTACTTAAAAATAAGTATTTTAAATAAACTCACATTTTAATTTTAAACGTCTCAAATATATTTTAAGACTATTACATTATACAATATATAACCTAATTTATCAATTATAATATATAATAATTAAAAAGATTTACCAACTATAAAATTAATATATAAGTTTAATATAACTAAAAATATAATTAAAAATAAAAATTAAATTGATTAAAAATTAAATGATGAAACTGATGTGCTTGTAATATGTTACATTGTGTGTGTAAATAGGTTGGCCTGTTGAGCTCGTAAAATAAATCTTAAAAAATAAGCATGATTTATTTAACTAAATAAATATAATTAAAAATATAAATATAATTTAAATTTATTTAATAAATAAATTAAGTTAGGTTTAAAATAGATCAAAGTTGTGGGCATTTGTTAGACAGCTAACCTATTCCCACCCTAGTGTTTGGCCCCTAAATCTACATGTGTTCTATTATTAGAAGTAACATGTTCGTGACATGACTAAATATTAAAGATGGACTTTTTTATCAATAAATATTAAAATATTAATTTGTCACGTTAACAGGAAGCTTGTTAAATTTAGTATTGTTTTTTTTTTAATATAAGATCAGGAAGAAACTATACAAGAAAATAATTAGCTCGTGTCAGAGTAAATGATGGTTCTGCATCCAAAGAATATATCAACAAAAATAATAATATTTAGATTATCATTAAGTACATAACGAACAAGCTAATCAGCGTTTAGGCTTAATATTGTTGGTTATAGTACTAATCTTTTTTTTAATCACTGATTTGGAGGGGCAGATAAGAGTCATATCATAATATAGTAGACTCAAACAGCCAAACGCAGGATGTGAGAGAGGCGGCGCGTGGATCGACGCGTTGTTGCGGATTGATGTGACGCGCTCCATCATTTAGCAGAACAAAAGTGACAAGAGCACCGCAGCAAAATGGCCATCCTTGATGCCTTTCCAACTCTGACACATGAGACATCCATCACCTAAATATTTTCTCTGAATTGAATTGCGGAAATTATTAATAATTTCAATTTCAGTCAAATATTCAAAATGTTAATTATATGAGATGTAAACTTATTTAAAAAAATTATATCATAATTTTATAAGTCATTAATATTTTTAGAACTATTTAGATTTCTTACTTCTAATATGTCCGGTTAAAAACCTTCAAAGATGAATAATTTTACATTTTAAATTTATTTTTAAAAATATTTTTATTTTTATATTTAAAAAATAAAATTGTATATTTGGATTTAACTTAAAAATATTTCAGTAAAAAATTTATACCATTACAATTTTTAATTTTTTTAATATGAAATTCCTATAATTAGAACAAAATTCAATTAACTTTTTTCATAATAAAAATGAGATGTGCTAGCTAAGATTTTGTTCAACAATTACAAAAAGCCAAATCGATTCAACTAATATAGAGGCATTCTTGCATGCAAATTTTTAGACATTCGCTAATTCAAAAAAAAATTACAAAAAGAAGTTTGGAACTTGAAATTTTTTTAATAATTTCATTTAACAATGGTTTATTAGTGGCGTAAAAATATTTAATAAATCAATCTCAATTAAGTATTACTCTGCATTATAATTTTTTTAAAATATAAATTTAAGTTTGAAAATTTAAATTTTCACATATATATAAAGAATAAAAATTAATATTTTTAATAACTCATGAATTATATAATAAGAAAATACATCTTCCCATTCTATTTGTGATTGAAACATTGATGACGTATGCTCCAGGGGTGACATGGTCATTTCATAAGTGAGGTATGGAGACATGGGCGTGCATGTAGAGGATAGAATACAGCACAAAGGACAAAGAAAGCAAGGAGAAGATGCCAGTGAATGGTCAAGCTTCGGCAGTGATCCTATGCTACGCGGGCCCCCGGTGTTGCCGCTTCACGACAATCCTTTCTGTCTTTGTTTTTTATAATTATTTCTCATGATATTACGTAATTATAATCATAGAATTAGGTCATGGCCTTGTAGTTGACTTTGGCCCACATGTAAGAGTCGGATATGATGTTAGAATTCACGAAATTAAATGGATTCAAAAAGATTAAAAATATAGACAAGATATTAGAACTAGATTTACTATGGTGAAAATAATTTACAAGCAAGGGGAACCAAAAATAGTAACCAGCGAACAATTTTACAATGAAAAATGATTTTTTTAAAAATTTTATCACTTGATATTTTAGGAAATTTAGGAGTGTATTTATTTAAAATTATTATGAACTTTCACAATATAAAATTATTATTCTTTATTTAATATATTTATTTAATGTGATTACATATTCCATCACTTAAACTTGATACTCTAAGATGAATTAATTCGACTCCTTGACCAATTGAACCAAACGTCCATTGATCAAAAAATGAAGATGACAACAAATGCACCATCTTATATTTTTATTATGCATAGGGAATATGGAAATATATATATATATATATATATGAGTTTTTTTTTTTGCTGTGTTCATTTGGATTACTCCTTAAGAAGTTAACTTCTCAAAAAATGTATTTTCTAAAAAGTTTATGTACAAGTTGTTTAATTTGGTTAATTTTGTATTTTTTGAAAAATTACAATGATTTTCATTAAAAATATAATATTTTTTTAAGACAAAATACTAAGAAAGTAGAGCTTGTATGAAACTCACTCAATAAGTTATTTTCCTAGTTGTGAGGGGAAATGTGAACCTTAATTTTTTTAGAAAATTAAAATTTTTAGCAAATCAAATAAGATGGATTTTGTTACTTTCTAAAGTTAGACTTCCACTCCTTACTCATCCCTAGCCAAGTGACTTCTCAATATTATTAACTTGATAACAGTTTTTTAAAAGGCTAAATAAAATATTAAATTGATAATCAAGTAGTATCTCTCAAAAATTAAAATCATAGATGTCACAAATTTGATGCCAATATCTTGACTTGGTCAACAAGTTTTGCCTAATTGAACATCATCAAGTATAGCTATAAATAAAACATAATCATCATATCTAACACATAATCAAGGACAAATTCAAAAGTGATCCAATGGAGGGCCAAAACTGAAAATATATCTAAAAATGGAAGGCTAAATTTGATTTCAACATTTTTTTACAAATAAAATCTACATATTTATAAAGAATAGTTTGAATTATGGGGCAATAGCCATTGCATTCTCCCTTACTTTGGTCATTGCAACCAAGTGGTTGTGACACAAATATAATGATTTGGGTTTTTAAGCATCATTAGAGAGTTTAATTTCTAAAATTGTATATGAAAAGTATCGATTTGGAAGAGATAATTCAAAATTCAAAATCTTTAAGGTTGGGAATATCTTAGGAAATCCAAAAAAAAAAATTCATCATTGCACATAATTAATATTTCTCTCTTCAAACTTTTCCTCCTCTTTGGTTTCTATGTTTGTATCACATAACAATTTTGGCATCTCTTAACCATCATGTTTGAATAGGAGGGAAAAAAGAAAGCGAGTAAAGCTTTCTATGAGAATAAGTCTAGCAAGGAAAGTATCAATTCTTAAAGAAACCTTAATAACATTTATCAAATATATGATCTCTCTCACTCTCTCTAAAACTTTTTTTCATACATGTTGTATGTGACCTTAGAATACAAACATTTCAAACAACAAAATATGTAAGAGAGATTTACACATTAGCTGAGAATTGGAGTCAAACTCAAAAAGACAAAAAATATTTTAGGGCTGAGATTTTTGAAGCCTGACCTTAATCCTTAATACTGCAAGATCAACCCTACAGACATGTGACTTAAATATATATGTTTTTTTTTTTAAAATTTTAACACTTAAGTACACAAATTTATAATTAAAAAACTATTCCACACAAGATAAACTATTTTAAAAATAAATAACTTCAAACGAAATCAATCTACAACAACAAATCAATAACAACTCTTAAACTGTGCATGCTATATGAGTTGAGGAGAGGATTTAGTTTATTTTGTATTTTTAAATTGATTTTTTAATATATATATATATATATATATAGCGGCTTAAATAAGTCGGCTTTTTTATTTTTAGACTCAATATTGATAATTTTTTAAGTCCGATTACTCTTTAAAGTTCTAAAATCACAAGTTCAATCCTATATAAACAGATCTAGCTTATTTTTCCAGTTCTAAGTTCATTATACATAAAGCCATATTTGTTATATTAATCCAAAAAAATAATAATGATTGCGAAAATGAGACACTATACCTCATTGGATCGTGTTTTGGCGTACAAGCATAATGGAGCCACAAATTTTGATGTGTCACCAGTCACCTTCCTGAGAGTTTGCTAAATATATCTTTCGAAAGTGAAATGAAAATGACATCTCACGCAAGCTGTTTTTATAAGGAATCGTTCATGGCTTAATTACATTCCTGAAAAATTGGAATCAACCTTTTTTGAAAAAATTGATGTTTTTGGAAACAAGTTTTGCTAAGGGAAAAAAAATAAAAACAGTTCCTTTTCACGGAAAGGTGTATCTCTCGTGCTCATGCTATGTGCAACATGTTTTTTTTTTAAATTTATATCAAACTAAATAGCATATATTATTTTTAGATTTTTTTAATCAAACTGAATTGTATTCATAATGATGAAAATGAACTAGAGCCGATAATTTAAGTCAAGTCTAAAAAGTTAGCCTAAATCCACCCCGAAAAAAATTAGGGTCGGGCTTGACTATACATATGCTTTTTCAAAATGGTAGAATACTTTAATCTCGATCTGAATAAGTCAATCCAAATTGAGTCTAACTCGAATAAGCCTGACCTCTAGAATTACTGGCTCATATGTATATAAAGCGATAATTTTGATTAAACCCAATGGGCCAGCCTAAACCCAGCCAAAAAAAAGTTAGGATTTGATTTAACTAGTTATATGGGCTTTTTTAAGAAGCTATGATATTTTAAGCCAAATTTAAATAAATCTGACCCAAATAAGCCCTACCTACCCAAAATACTGACTCTAAAATGAACAGTTACAACAGCCTACAAATTAAAGAGGAGACTAATCAATCATCATTCACCTCCTAACGATAAACAATGTGGGCAATAATGATCAAATACGTAATTAATAAGTTCTCTTAATTTCATCATGTGCTTTCCTATCTAATAAAATGAGCACTACTAATTAAAACTTTCTTGAGCAATAGAGCATCTCTCCATATAATCAATGGCAAAGTCTCCTACAAAGCAAGTGTAATATCTGATAGCAAGTTGAAACATCCTTTCTTAATAAACACCATTTAAAACCATAATCAAGGGATTAACCCCTAAGGAAATTACTAAGTTTGTAATTTAAAATAACAGCATTCCAAGTTTTCATGATTTAAAATAGATCGAAACCATTCATTAGATATTTAATCAAAGTAAAATATTATTACAGAAGTATGAGATACCTCAAAAGAATGAAAGGAGGTGAAAACAATTGAAAAATCTCAAGATTCTTAAAACAGAGCAGTGCACTGTGGCTTATTACCCTCTGTGACATGCGCCACAGCGTGTTGTACGCTTATGATAGCAATTTTGCTGTTATTTGACAGTAGATCTAAGAAACTTTTAAAGTACGCCATTTCTTCATATGACATCTGAATGAGATGATGTAGGTATCTACAAAAAGATCTTTTTGTAATCTAGCTAGTGGCACGGCTCACTTCCAAATCAAATCATACCAAAAAGTTGGATATCCAAATACATTTTCACAACTCTCAAGTTTCTCAATAGAATGGTGTCCAAAACCCTAAACAAATGCCAAAAGCCATTTTTAACACTCAAACTATATTCATCAGACCAAGGACTAACATTACAACACACCACATGCACATATACACTACTATTTCACATTTTCACCCATCAACCCCTTTAATATCAAAAATAGAAGGGGGAGGCATTAGCATTACATTTCACTAAATTTCATCCCTATCATGTTTAAAACAATTTTACTATACTTGCATTAATATTTTGGCCCTATCAACATTTACAATTAATCATAAACAATATCTCAAGGCTCAAAATACATTCCAAACATCACAAACAACTATATAATACAAGTGTAACAAAATGCATTCTAATTGGCGATATTAAGTCTATTACACGAAATAAATAAATTATAGAGGCATTACACTAGGAATACTTAAATTTCTAAGCCTCCAAAGCTTTTTCCCTCTCTGCACTAGAATTATAGCCTATAAAATGTTAAAGAAGAGGGGTAAATCTAACCACCCAATAACTAAGGTAAGCATACCCTATGCAGTTGCATATCAATTGAATAAACGCATAAAATGGAGTTGATTTTCTCATGGCATACACACAAACACATGTAACACAAGTTATTATTTCTCAATTAACTTGTTCTCATCTCAATCATAAGGTACATTACTACAAGACATATAGATATGTGACCATGACCTAATTTATTATCTCGACTTGCCATAAATTTAAACAATCATGTGACACATCACATAATTACATGTGCATGATCAAATCACTTTATACCCTCCTTATTTTTTCTGAATGAAATCGTAAGCTATAAGATCAAACAGGGTTTCGTCTGTGTGATTGGAATATCCAAGCTCACCAATTGTGAGATATAACTCAGCCAAAAATCACAGAACTCACTCTCAAACTACATCTTCCCCCACTCTTAAATCTCTGGGGTGTCTTATACCCTGAGCTATCCTTCTCGATAAACTAGTAGAGATAGCTAGGTTTTAGCCCCTCGAAAAACTATGTGATAGTCTCTCCACAAACTATGAGATAAGGCTATACTCTCATGCACCAAATGGCAATTGAAATACCATAGGGATTTTAACTACTCCTCTTCCTAAGTGAACTCCTGCCAACTAATCATGTTATGTACGATGCTCATTCATTTTCACAATTTCACTTTTAAAATCAACACAGTGGGCTCACGACCATGCGCTACCCAAGTGAGCATCAAATCTCATTTTCTCATATATCATTGATATTCACTACTTTCAAACTCAACACAATCATCCATATTCCATTATACTTAATCATCATTCAAATCTTCATGTCAACCATTAATTCCATATTTTCATACAATTGTAGTTTGAAATATAACTCAAATACACTTTCGCATTTAGGTTCAAATCAAAACGAATGCACTCACACATATTGCATAGCATGTTATCACATCAACACAATCAATTATTCACATACACAAACTCAATTTCACATTAGCATATAGTTAATAAATAATTACCTAAAGTAGGGTTCTCCCAATTACCTCAAATCTTTAAGAGGTTAAAGGTTTATCGCTCAATAATTAGTTTCTAAGCTTGATTTTCCAAGCCAAAATGGTGCTCAAATGCTCAATCTACAATTGATCAATTTTAAACTCATTAACATTGTCAAGGGCACTCTCATACTTTTCACTTCTAAACTACCCAACGTCCTTATTTCTAACTTTTGTGCTTACCATTTAGGTTTATTTACTCTCATTAGCATTATATAACTTTATTAAGTATCCACATTGTCATTAATGCCTCAATCGCCTCTATAATTTTGAATTAAATGTCCATTTTTAGACATTAATGACATTCACCAACCAAAAGTGTCAAAACCCATAATCTCTAGGTTTAAATATTCTAAACAACTTCCATTAACTCTATTGCTCATCGCAAGTGCACGAGTCGTAGCAAGTAATATAATAAAAGTAAAATATCATTCCCTTAAGGATTTATTTAAAAACAATGATTAAGCAAAAGACTAAGTAAATTCGATTAAGTTGAGCTACACATAGTTAGGTAAAAAGGATTTTGCTTATGAAGTTAACACTAGAAAATAAAAAAAAGTGAGTGATTCACAAACTTCTAACACAATTTAGGACCTAGGATTATTTATCCCCTTTACATTTCATAACACCAAAATTACCTTCTCTCATAAATGCTTTTAATAAAAATAAGTGCTAACCTAGGGTTTTAAAAATACTTAGACAAGCTCTCTAAGTCATAAACAAGTATTTATTTAAATTAATTGCTCAATCTCTTATTACAATTAATAAAACTCAATTTTGAATACCAATTCTAATGTGGCTATGCAAGCTAGCAAATATATCTCTATCTTACTAGCAAAACCATCCATTCAACATGCAAATATCAAGTTCTTACACAATTTTATCCAAATTCTACACTCAACTTAGCCCTCTCAAGCATCAATTAAGTGAACCCAATATCTAAATGGTGGCCAATCAAGTAGAACCACTAAGAAAAGAGTAAAATAAACACATATATATCATTAATCACACAAAGAGAGGGAAAATATAGTGTTAATCCATACAAGGGTTCCAAATAATCCTAGAACAAAGGGTTTAGCTACTCATAATTATCCACAAGCTATAAATATACAAAATAAGTGGACCCATTTCAGATTACAAGAGAGGAAAGGGAAAAGGAATAGAAAAACCGAAGAAAATGAGCTTCAAATGTCTTCAAAGCTTCAATCTCTTGATCCTAACTCTTCCAATGCCCAAACCCTAGCACAACCAAGCTCCAAATGTGTTTAAAAGTCTAAAGAATGCGTTATGGGTCGAGCTCTCAGCTTATATGTGTCCTAGCCAACTAATTTCTGATAAATAAAATGTAGCGTTTTTCTAACAACAATGAAAGCAGCAAACGAAAGTCACAACTTTAGAATGACTTTGGCAGCTTTGCACTATTTTTATAGCTAACAAAAATCATTTATTTTACTCTTGATTTTTTCATTCAAAAGCCTTCCAAAAATATCCACAAAATTTCAGAAATGCTTCTAATCAAAATTTTAATCAAAATAACATGAAATTAGGCTAAAAATATCAAATTAAAGCCAAGAACACAAGCCCAAAACAAAATACACATTTTCCTAATTTGGACAATAAAAACATATACAATTGAACCAAAATGGATTAAAATCTAAGAAAAATGTGATGAAATAACATGAACTTTTAGAGGTTAACAAACTCCATTTGAGTTAATGGGTTCGAACACATAACCTATATGAACTAAAAATCACCTCTCATTATCAGACCCTAATCTAAAAACCTCATAAAAATGGAAGAGAAAGGTAGGTTAGGGCTTGAGAAACTTACCTCAAATGTTTAGTAGTTTCAAAATACTCTCAAACCACTAATGTAGTAAACTTTAATAGAGGATTGTGGCTTGTTCTTCATTTCTCCCCTTTTCTTCTTCTGATTTTCTATCTATTGAGAGGTTGTTTATCAAAAACTTTGGGCGTGCACTATGGCGCACACAGCATATGCTGCAGCATATGGTACAAAGAGGTCATCTCATTTCAATGGTCATTTGTGCAGCGTAACGGACATGTTGCACCTCACGACATGTGACACAGAGATAATTCTTCACGTTTTTCTCCTCCTTTTAATGCCTAGATAGCCCGACTTCACTTTAAACCTCAAGTAAGGCTGAAATCACAATCAATTACATATATCAGACCTTTCTGGCAACACACGACATTATATCACTCAATTTTTATAATTAAACTTGATTAATTTCTTAATAATGCAGGGGTTAAAATTTGAGATGTTATAGCGAGTTCTCTCTAACTTGAAAAAAATTACAAATTATGGGTAGTTTGAATTTTTTTTTTAAATTTTGTACCCTTTCTCTTCATATTAAGGACCCTTATTTTTTAAATATTTTAATAATTAAACAAAATAAGTCTTATATTTAATATATATTCAAATATAATTTTTAAACTTTTTACAACAAATTTTTAAACTTTTTAACACATAACCTATTAATATAATAAATATATAATTAATTTTTAAATTACTTCCTCTGTCTCAATTTATAAGGTATTTTTTTGATAAAATTACATATACCAAGAAAATTTATTAATTTAATACAGTTTCATAATATTTTCTATAAACTTCTAAAAGTAACCGTTATTAATAAGAGAAATTAAAGGGAAATAATAAGGGGTAATATTGTAATAATAATTATTATGAAATCTTAATTTTTAAAAAATATTTTATATTTTGAGAAACCAAATCACTTCAAACAATATTTTATAAAATGGGACGAAATGAAAAATTATCCATGAGTTTTTTTTTTTTTTTAGCCAGGAAATTATCCATGTTCTTACAACTAGCTCCTTCTGCCAAATTGCATTATTGGCCATGTCATATGCATAATTTTTACAATTAGCAAATTGGCTTTCATAATATATACGCTCAACATATTAATTTCTTACACACACACACACACATCACAATATTTAAATTCTTGACTTTTATTAAGATCCCATCCCATCCTCATCATTTGATCGTTAGCTGCAGATGACTCAGGCATCCACAACATATTCAAATATTTATATTATTAGGTTTTTTTTCCCTATGAAATGTTTAAAAACAACTTAAATTATCTTCGGCGTGGTTTGGCGAAGGAGATAGTGTTATTTTAATCTCATTGTTGGGAAAATTATGAGTGATGATATAACTATTTTTTTTTTTAACATTCCAAGCCAATGTTTTCACTTTGATATAATCTCTATTCCTCTTGCCTTTAAGCGACTTCATTTTTTTTTTTGGGGAAAAAATATCAGATGATATTTCCAAAAGAATTAAAGACGAGTAATTTGTATGCTATTGATTAATATATTATAGTGTGCTGCATCACTAAGTTTACTTTAAGTGTAAGCTAATAAACATGCATCTATGTGATTATTATTGGAAAACACAATCAATAGAAAAACAAAAACTGGTCTATCTTCATCTGCAAAGCCATCCCCACTTGATTTGGAAAATAATAACACCACGATCATTGGCTAATCTTTGTTTTTTATTTTTATAGTTTATGGGCACTAATTTAATTAAGAAAATGGTCAATTATTAATTGGACATGTGATTCTCAAGTATTTTATAAAATTTGAGACTTTAGAGGGCCTATTATACTATATATTTTGATCGATACAATCAAATTTTAATGACCTAGTTTTTCTTTTGAGTTGAAGGAAAATTTAATTCTTAAACAATAGGTTTAGAACTTAGAAATGTTTGGAATTTTAAGCTCATTTTTTGTGTAATGTTTCTCTTAACTTTTGAAAACAATACTGTATAATCCCTACTATTAACTAAAGTTAAATTTAATCATCAATTAATTAAAAAAATGATAGAAAGTTAATTAAAAAAAGGGACCAATAAAATTATAGAACAGGACTAAGAAGCAGACAATGACCCACAAATTACAAAAAAGAGAATCAAAGTTAACTTTTGTTAATGATAAAAACAACATTATACTATTTTTAAAAGTTGAGAGAAAATATTACATAAAAAATAAATTTTAAATTTTAAATACTCTTGAATTTATAATTTAAGAGTCAAATTGCTATTTGACTTTTTTTATTTTATTTGGCAAATGTTTAAATGTTTGTAGGCACGGCTGGAAATTGTGAAGTGAACATCACATGGATGTCTTAATGCCAAGTGAACCAAAAGTTCTTGGCCACCAATGATCTAGATTTTGTGTATGTCCCATTGTCTATGCATACATGTCTTTTTTTTTTTTCCCCTTTTCCCGCCAAGTACACACACATGTTAAATATTTTAGCATCTATAATTTTTTTTTCAAAGCCCATTGTTAGGATATTACTCATCGTCCTATTTATAAAATATAGGAAAAGATGAATTTTGATTCTGTTTATATGATATTTCATTATTTTCTATATTTATTATCTTTACCTTTTTACCTTGATTAAATGTTAAAAAAATTATTATAAATAATTATTTTTGTCACTATTAGAGGTAGAAGTGAAAATTTATTAAATTTTAAGAGAGTTAATGATATTTAAAATTTTTCTTGATTGTAGTAAAATAACCTAAAAGTGACTTATAAGTAAGACTAAATAGAATATATTTTTCATGATATTTTGTAAAATTAAAATGTCATATCTTTTATTAAAAATTATATATTACATCAGAATTATACAATTCAATATATCAAGATGACTCACGCTGGCTATTGCGGCAGTTTCTTTCTTTCATTCCTTTTTTACCTAGCTCTAACCTCTTCCAAAATTTCATATGAATAAAAAAAAATAAACCTCTCTTAACTAATTTTAATATATGAAAGTTGACAATAGAATCTTTAATTGTTTTCTTTTTCCAATTATATTTATAAGCCATTTTTAATATATATTTTATTAAAGTCAAAGAAAACTTTAAAATTTATTAACTCTATCTAAAAATTTAATAGATTTTAAACTTAGTACCTATCAAATAAATATGCTTTAACAATAATTTTTTTTTGCACCAATATTTAATAGAGGTAAAAGAAAAAAAATTGTAATAAAAATTCAATAACATGCCTTATAAATAGAAAAAAAAAAACTTTGCTTATCTTATAAGGATGACAGAAAGGAATAGTTAAGAGAATCAACATTTTCAAGAACAGAGAAACCATACTTAAAATGAGATGAGTTATATATCTACTACTCCCTCTATTTAGAAATATAAGTGATTTTTTTTAGGGGTTGAATGTTAAAAAAATGTAATGTATTTTTTAGTATTTCAAGGTATAATTATTGATTTTTTTCCCCAAAAGTGTTTATAATGAATAAATCATTTTATATTTATTTTAGAGTGAAATATCCTATTAAATATGAGTAAATATGAAAAGATAATATTAGTTTAAAGATAAATAATTAAGATTTGGTTAAAAATATATTTATATCTTAATATAATTTAGGAAAAACATATTTGTAGGTCCTTACAATTTCACTTAATTTTGAATTAAATCCCTATAATTTATTTTGTTTTAATTGAATCCTTATAGTTTAACCAATTAAATTTTAATCCTTGAAAGTTAAAATCCATACATTTTTTCTTTAAAAAAAAATTTAAACTTTTATATTTTTATTAAATGATTACATGGTATTATAATTAATTACATAATTTTTATAACTCATAATTTATATAATCAGGTTGTCTTATAAATATTTTTTATACATGTATGATTTTCATAAAAAATTATAATAAAAATATAAACAGTAAATTAAATCAAATTTTCTTTTTCCAATTTTAGCTAAAAGTATTAAATTAAATTTTTTTACAAACTTTAAGAGAATTTTTGTTTTGTAAATTTAATAGTTCATTATTAATTTTAATCTTCAGGAGTTAATATATAGTATAACAGATGAAATTATAAAGGCTTAATTAAAATAAAATAAACTTTAAAGATTTAATTTAAAATTAAGTAAAATTATAAGGACATATAAGGTTATTTTCCCAACAAATTGTCACTGAAACTAAAAGAATCCGATCCCATGAAGGAAGGCACTAAGGCAAAGTGGAGAGAATGATTAGGTCAATATTTAATCACTGAAACCAGGAAGTCGCAGCCACACTTCCCAACAAAAAGAAATGGATTTATTATTATTTTTTAATTTTTTGGCTTTTTGAAAAGGTGGCAAATTAGCTAGAGGGTTGAAAAGTGAGGTTTAGTGTCTTGGAATTAGGAAAAGGCCAAGAGTGTATTGACATCAATGTCCCCTTTCTTTATTTCATTCATTCATTCAAAGCTTCAATTGTGGGCCTCTCTTTATTCTTTCATCATTCCTTCCTTACATCAACCTTGCTCCACCTTATTTTTTTTAATAAAAATTTGGGTCAGATTGATTTATATGATTACCCCTAACTAATTGGTTAATATGAATGCAAAAATATATTTTTAAAAAAATTTATCTAATTAGGCCTAACAATATTCAAAGTCTCATCCAATTATCTTGTAATAAACAATTTTCATACTCCCTCCATTAATTGAATTACTCTTCTAATAGTTAATTATCTTTCAATTAATATTATCTTTTTGTATTTATGCTAATTTAATAGGGTGTCTAAATTTTTTTGAAAAAAAATCATAAATTATAAATTATAAAACTAAAAATATCTCATATTTTTTAACATTTAATATCAAGAAATTTTTTTATATTTTTTTGATTGTGCAGGTATAATTTATTTTTTTTTAGTGTGAAATTATATATTTTATGTTAATTTTTAAATAATAATATGTTATAATTATCTTTCATTTTAATTTTTGAAATAAAATGAGTTTACTATATCATCCTCTAAGCTCTAACATACCCAATATACATTAGGTAACGCAGTACTCAAATCTCTGTTAGGTGAACACTATTAGATCCAGATAGATTTAGGTTAAATGATGGTATTTTATTTAGACACTTAGAGCATTAAACTTAATTAAATTGAATCGTATATTTAAAAAAATAAAAACGATAAATAATTTTAACAATATTAAAAACATGCATATGCTTTATTCATTAATTTTTTTTGACCCAATGCTTTATTCATTATTTAACAACTCAATTAAACGTGGAAGCTGGGTTGGGTTTACACTTCTTTTTGTTTTTTTTTTCCCTTTTTGTGTTTATTTTTAGAATTTTGTTGGTCAAAGAGACAAAGGAAAGCATCACAATTAGTGACTTTGATTTCGCATTCTTTAAGAGAGGTTTTGATTGTCTGAACTCTGATATGATTCATGCTTTTGTTTTTTTTTTATTAATTAAAAAAGTAACCCCATTTAATTAATTAAGTTTTCTCGAAGAATTCTATAACAAAAATTAAAAATAAACGTTTATATCAACATTTGGCATTATTTTCCTCTTATAACGTCTCAAAATTTAATTATCTAGACTTTTTTTCCTGAACAAAAAAAAAAACTCGTCTTCTCTTATTTTTGTGAAATTATTTTTTCTATTTCTTATATTTTGTTTCATGCAAATTATTCTCAAGTGTGTTGCATGACTTTAAAATTGCCTTGAAAGATGCATCAATGCAAAGATCGTACATTTGTCCCCTGTACTATCTACTTTGGAGTTTAATTTATTTACTAGGGTAGAAAATAAATGAAATTTTGACACCCTCTCATTAAAAATGATTTTTTAATGTGGTTATTGCATTATTATTAAACTCAACTTTTATAATAAAATTGTTCACTATTAAATTAATAACTGTTATGGTGCTTCTAGACGTTTTGAAGTGCTAATATTTTTTAGGGGAAAAAAGAAGCAATTTCCTCGTTCTTTTGTCTTTGATTAGTGCTTCATCGGCCAACTTTAGTTGACTTCTTTTTTTGTATTTGTTGGATTCACATTGAACAAAAATGGTTTTCTATTCAAATAATCTATATTTTCAAGTGAAGCAAGCAAAGCATTTATTTTGGTTTGGTATGATACAAGAGTTTCTAAAGGAATTTAAATAGAAAATTGAGTGAAATTGATGAGAATTAAGAGGGACCAGAATGAGTTTTAAAAATAGATTCGGTGAAATGCTTTTTTATATATAAATTTGTTTGGTGTGTTTTCAAAGTATAAGAATGAACCAAAAAAATAAATGAAAAGACTATAAAATTCCTCTAAAAATTTATTAATGTTATTTGGATAGTAATTAATAATTAACTAAACCGACCCGATTCCCCAAAAAAAAGGTTAACTCCTTCTAATCCTAAATATATAAAAAATTTGGGAGTATTCTTTTGATCTAGTTTATAAAAAAAAAAAAAACAAAGACCCCCTTGTATGATATATTTATTGAAATATTTCTTTTATACCCTCATTAATAAGAAAAATTGTCTTTATGGGCACTAATTGTTTCTTATGCAAGAAGGTGATTTCAAAAATTAATTGTGGGTATTTCTAGAAATAAATTTGAACATCTTATAAAAGTTAACTAATTTCAGCTGTATTTTTTTTTTTAATAATCAAGAATTAGTTGTAACCAAAAACCCATTTCACATGAAGAGTGAACATCTTCCTCCCTTGTGATTTTCTTTTGTTTGCAAGACCTTCCCTTCATTTCTTGCTTATAAAATAATTTAGATTAGTTGCGTTCCTAAAGCTTCCTAGGACTTGTGCATGTTTTCAAATTCAAAGAGTATCTATAGAGATATTTATAAATTTTACACCAGCAAAATTTTCACATTGATAATGTTATAGGTTATGACCCAAATTATTATCAATTAGATCCACCTTTATAGATTGTCTCCTTTTCATTTTGAAGCTAAATGGATAAAGGACATGTATTGGTGTCTTGGAGCTTCTTCCACAAAATAAAAGTGATTTTCTTTTCATTTCTTTAAAAAGAATTATGAAAAAAAAAAAGCCGTTAGATGATTTATCCCTTCACTGGAAGTGCCAAGGAAAATGATAACGAAATAATAGTAATAACGACAAACACACAAACAAACAAACAAATAAATAAGTGATCATAATAATGCTGCAAGACCAAAATATAGATAAATTCACTATCCGATCCCGAGTAAACAATCTGAGTATTCTTCGTCGATATTTGTAAATGACAATGTTTTATTAAAAGCTGAATAAACCAGCAAATATCGAGCACTGCTAAGCCATCTCTTCACAAATGACTAACAATTTTCTTTTATTTTCTGTTGAGGCTAAGAATTAGTAAATATGATGGGCCAGATTTTTTGTTAAGCCCAATTAGTTCCATGTTGGGCCGTTAGTTCTTGATTCCGTTCATGATCTTTTCGGCGTGTGTAAATTATCGTTGAGTCCAGGTGCGCCTTTGTACTTCAGCTCATTCGTTTACTTGAAAAAGAAAGAAAGAAAGAGAAATCAACAAGGTTGAGTCTAACAGAAAAGATAGTTCTTCATAATGTGAAAAGCTAAATGTAAATACCTCTTTCAACGAGAATTCAAAACCTTAAATTATCACGTTATAATGACTTTATTAGTGGGTGATATGCAAATGTTTTTCTAAATATTATTTGAGATCAGAGACATACCTAGTCTTAGCGAGTTTCTAGAACTTAATTTACCTAAATTTTCACTTGTAAAAATATTCTCCTTGGATGACTTTCTTCTTTCAATAGTCCAACATTTTCAAGGCCAAGAACCAATTTTCTGCTTAGCATGGCAGATTCTCAAAGACAATTTGACAACATAAAAGAAGTCAGAGAATACTTCTTTCAATTACTGTCCTCTTTTTCTCAAGTAGCTCTTTGGTCGGAGGAGAAAAAAAAAAGAGGGGGGGGCCACCTTCTTTAATCCATTGAATAGTGCCTCTGTTAAATCATTTTCACAAAACTAAGTTCTGCTACTGAAGAATATTCGCTACAGCAATCAGCACTTCAATGACTAGCCAATAGCCATGAATGATTGGTAGAATCATATTGAAAGTCAGTAAAGAAATAAAGAAGACTTGAAGTGTCGTTCACTATTACTGGTAGAATCATATTGAAAGAAGTTAGTGAAGAAATAGAGAGGATTTGAAGAAGTGCCGTTCACCATTGATATGAAAAGCTTATAATATATGAAATTATGGATTGTTCTCATGATGATTAATGAATAGTTTAGTAATGACTAATAAATACAATTTTTTTTTTAGATCTCAATAGAATAAATATCAATATACTGCAACACTCTCTCTCAAACTCAAGATGCCCTTGAGTTTGTAATAGAATGCATTGCTTGATCTAAAAAATAAATCTCAACATATTTGTTTAGAGATCATGATTGACTTACTCCAGAAGGCCATGTCAAGAAGAGAATTAATTTTTTGTTTATTATTCTTTATCATTTATTCCAGTTAATGGTTGAGTTAACCTAGGAGCAAGTTGAGTAAAATTTCTAATAGATCAATTAGGGTTCACTAACCTTCGGCTTCAATGTTCAGCTGAACTATCTATTCTTAGTAAACCTTTCTCCTATGCGTTTGTCTCTCAGTCACTAGTTTGCAAAATCTAGTATACCAAAGCAAGAACATGAGCTACTATTAAGATAACCACCAAACAAGATACTAGGTCAAGAAACCATGGTCGCAATGACGGCTGTTTGTTCTCCATTGTTAAAAAAATTGGAAGCATTGTTAGGTTGAAATCAAGCTTTGATACCATGAAAGAAGTCAGAACAAAAATAAAGGAGACTTGAAAATTGTTATTCACTATTGATATGAAAAGATTACAATATATAAAATGCTTTAATAATAACCATTGATATGAAAATTTGAGAGAGAGATGCATAGATGAAGTTTTACAAATTGCAAAGAGAATCAGGGTTGGGAAAAAAAAAATGGACGCATGGCTATAGTAATTGGCATTAAAGTTGTTTTAAATAATATTTAAAACACAGACTATAGGGTTGTTATGCTGATTTGTAATCAAGATGTAAAATGTTCTAAGTAACAAGAAGTAGGAAAAATCAAGAGTAAAGAGATGATATTTTGTTTGCTCATTTAAATGCGGACACTAAGTTTTTTGCGTTTTAAATAATTTATTTTTTTAGATCTTTTTACCATTAATAATAAAAACTTTAGCCTGAGAAATTTTGCCAAATTTTTCTTAGACTGTACAAAATCCTGAAATTTTAGGAGAAAATTATGAACATTCTGTTTGATCTAAGGTCTCCCATCTCCTTGTTTGGATAATAAAATAAGAGGGGAGGAAATATTTTCTAGACATTTTTCCCTCCCCTTCTCTCCAAATTGGAGGTTATAGAGGAGAGCAATATAATTTAGTTGTATACTCTCTTTATTTTTATGTATAAGAGAAAAAATTATATCATATAGTTTAAGAAAATTGGTTAACCATAATAATTATGTCTAAAAATGAAAAAATTGGACTAAAATGTTCTATGTTAATAAACATAAGCATACATTAATTATTTCTCGTTAATGTAAGTTATGAGGGGCGATTTAAAAATATGTAATAAATGCTTATTAAAATTTGTAATTTTACTTATATTTAAAAAAAGTAAAAAATGATAGTTTTTCTTATAAATAGAAATGGAATAGTAGTGACTAATTTATCTTTGCCTTATTTTGATAATTAAAAAAATATTCCTCTTCAAATAAAACCTAATCTACTTCATTTTGTAAACATCTTTGACCCCACCGTTCTCTCATGCCGTCGTCCCAACTTGCATAGCGTCCCAACTATGGATAGGTAATGCATGTATATTTTGAATATAATATACAGCTTTATGTAAAACTCATTTTATTTTAATTCATCAATTTATTCAAAATTATTGATTATTGAAGAGTTCATTTTACCCAAATGTATATTTTATCAACTATTTATAAAAGTTAGAAAATTCTTTTTTTTTAATAAGCTAAAAATATAGTTGTTCATAAAATAATTATTTTCCATCCTCGACTCCCGAAACAAAGGAACATTAAATGTTAAAACCTCTACCCTCCCCAAACCAAACAAGTGGAAGTAAGCTATTGGGGCAGAATATGAAACTATCAAATTAATTGGATGATGCTTCATTGAGTAACATATGGCAAGAGGCAAAATTTGGGCTTCCTCAGTATTATGGATCATTACGCCTCCTTTCAAATATTTGCAAATTGGGAGAAGATTGAAGCTTTGAGGGGTGGTAGGCAGGTTATTTTCCCTCATTCCAAGATTTATTTTGCTGTAATTATTTGAGATTATGTTCTTATATGAAGTGCTAAAGGAGCAGGGTCTTATAAGGATAGAGTCCAGATTTCCAAGCTGGAGCAATGTCTGGTCATTTCCCTCTGGTTTCTTGCTGAAATTTTTCAGAGACTACCCGCCAAGTCTGTTGTGAAATTCGCCTGTGTTTGTAAAGCTTGGAACCCTCATCACAAATCATTTGAACCATACAATTCAAGCCGCCAATGGCAGTGGCTCCCTCTTTCTTCCTCTCTGTACTAGAACTTTAGATTCGCCAGGCGAATTTCACTCACTTTACTCAGATAATGATCGCTTCTCTGTTGAGAGATTCCAACTCTCTCGTCTATTTCAACAGTATCCATACACAATGTTCATTCATCCTAACTTTATTTGGAATCCTTTGATTCGAAAATATGGGGTGCTTCCCAAACCAATCGTGACCTACAAAAAGCTCAATCATGAAAATAAGAGCCATCGACTAATTTTTGGGTTTGGCTTTGATTCTAGGAACAATAATTACAAGGTCATTAGACTTGTGACTCTCTATGATGAACAAGATACTCCTCAAGTTGGGGTGTACTCTCTTGCTTCTCATTCCTGGAGAAGTATCACTGTTACGGTTCTATATTATTATCTGTTTTGGAAGGAGGGAATTCACTTACTGTGCTTCATACTTATAAGGGCCAATATTATTTTAGTATTTGGGTGATGAAAGAATATGGTGTTGTGGAGTCATGGACTAAGGTGTTTCGATGTGATTTTAAACGTTATGGGGGCATCTCAACTGTATTAGCTCTTAGCAACAGTGGAAAAGTGGTTCTGAGACCTATTGGTGAAGCCATGGTTTTACTAGATCCAATGAAAGAATCAGTGAAGCCTTGTGATGGATGGGCTTAATATTAATAAGGATTTGGGCCATAAAGAAGAGACTAATGGGCCAGCTACATATAATGGGCCAAGAAAAACTGGAGTAGGTTAAAGAAAGAAGTGAGATAATGAGAATAAATAGAGATGGAAAAAGGTTTCGGGGCATGAAGAATTTTGTGAAGCCTCTCCTCTCTGACACGTCTCTTCTACCCTCTGGCCATTGTCACTGTGACTCTGGAATTTCTTCTTTTCCGCAATTTCTATTCCTTCTGCAACTCTGTGGCTTTCCCTTCTCTAAGTTTCCTGTTTCTATCATTTTAGATTCTGTAATTTTCACTTAATCAGGTTGAAATGGTGTATTTAGACTTAAAATTTCTATTAAACAGGGGCTAGTAGTGTTTTTATAATCTGAGTAAACCCTGAGTTCGTTACAAGCCTTTGGGAGTTCAACAAAATTTTCAAGCTTTTGATGGATCTTATGTTGAGAGTTTGTTTTTCTTTCAAAAACAAAGAGCCTGATGTTTTACCTTACTAACAATTATGAAAGATATATAGTAGAGGCAATGTTGTCAGATGGATCGATTCTGCTATAGCTACTTTCTTGCCATGGAAGCGTTAGATTTAGACCAAATGTTTGGTCTTATATTTCTTGTTCTCTTGAAGTCATTTTCTTCCCTGAGCCTCCATTTTTAGCTACCAAGTAGTTAAGGAGAGTTTATATTGCGCTCAATGTTCAGTGGTTGCTGATAAGTTTAAATCAAAAAATGCTTATTTTGCACCTTGTCTTTTGCTACACAGTATATTTTTCCTTAGCTAACTTACATGTCTCCAAGCACTTGTGATTTGTGGTATCTATAGATAATATTTAAGTTTTTATGACGGCCACTATTGTTTAATTCAATATAAAGCCTTAGTTACTGTTTGAATAGAATAGCTGTAGGGAGGCCCCACAACCTGAATTTCCTTTGCATGAGCCTTCATTGGCTTGTCTTTATGAATAAAGTCATCTATAAAATAGAACACATTTTAAGAGGGTTGGGAACAATTACTTCTCCCTCCAATCTTATTTATTGATCATTTAAACCAATCTCATCAACATCAATAAAATAAAATACAAAGAATAATTGTAAAGGAAATCTCAAAACTAACTCTCAAGTGAAAAAGCAAAAAAGTAATCTAATCAATATAGAATTATTTTTCTTGTACTTCTCTCTCATATTTTACAAAAAAAGTTACTCTCTTTACAGTGAAAAAGATACTTTCAATTTTTCTTTATAATGAAAAATGTTAAATAAGTAAAGGTGTTTTGGAAATTTTATTTTGAAATGTAAAGTCATCATTAACTAGTGACTAATATTATGGTCTATATTTTTCTTTTAGAACGTGACCAATATAATGGATCGGAGGGAGTATTTTAAACCTCACAAATCATGCTCGTTATGACTCTTAAGTCTCAAAACTACTACTAAGCCTCGTCATCCAATTAGCTTGAATCAAAGAGGGAGTAGAAGAATTGTGCCATGGAAGAGCACTCATTATGCTATAAACTCTTGGTCCATCCAAGTGTTGGATTTAGTCTCCAAATCACCATGTATGCTTCATAAGCTTTGTTCTTCTTTTCTCCTTGTTCAACATAACCGATCAGTTTCTTGAATAGTGAGAGTCTGGTATCTCTTGATTGTAAGAGCATATGATCTTTGTTAGGGGTTTGGTCGTAACTAGCAAAAGCTAGAATTTAGATTAAGATTATAACATCTTGTTAATTTCAAAAGATATTTGCACTTCAATCTTTTAGGCTGTGTTTGATTTAAGGGGTGGGTGGAAAGTGTTAGGCTCGTAGAATAAATTCATATCCCTTTGAGTCTTATTAGCCATGGTGTTGCTTGAGGTGCCTTGGATGATATTATCCCTATATTTAATTATTAAGAAATTTTATTTTGAGTCTTTATACTTTATTTGAATTTTGTTATAGGTTTCAGTATTTTTTCGTGTTCTAAATTCCTACATTTTTTTTCAGTGTTATAAGGACCTGAAATATAAAAAAAAATATAGAGACCTATAAATAAATTCGAGTAAAATGCAGAAATTCAAAATTATATTTTTCTTTAATTCTTCTTAGTTTTTTGTTTGGCCTGAAATTCTTTTTAGTAATGAGAACATAGAATGAGTATTGTTAAAAAGTATGAGATGATTACTGAAATTTTTGAAAAATTAATGATTGAAAATATTAAAGATGAATATTGCAAACGAGGAGGATGACTCCTGAAAATGTAGAAGATGAGCAGTCGTCCTCCGTCCTCCACATGCTCAAAACACATCTTTAATCTTTTTAGTGCTCAATTTTTCAAGCGGTAACTTTTTATGCTTTTAATGCTTATTTTCTATGATTTCAATAATAAAAAAATTTGTCTTTAATTCTTTTACTTTTTTAGAAGATGGATATTGAAAACATTTAAAGTGATTACTTAAAAAAATAGAAAAATTGATTATTGAAAATGCTAAAAATAACTTCTAAAAATGTGATGAAAATACAGAAGATGAGTACTAACAAAATTTAATTAAAAAAATTTTAGGTTAAAATGTATTTTCGATCTTTTAATTTTACATAAGGTTTTAGTTTAATACCTTAAATTTATAAAGTATTTTTTTAATCATCTAACCTTAGTATCGTTAGTCTTAAATAATTATTTTTATATAAATTAAACTTAACATATCAATATTTAAAAATATTTTATCAATATTTAAAAGTTAAATGGAGGAATTTTTTGTAAATAAAACTATTAATATTATAGTTAAATGATTAAAAAGATATTTTATAAAATTAAAAAACTAAAATGAAATTTTGTACAAAGTTAAGAAACTAAATGTGTACTTTAACAAAAATTTTAATTGCATAAACACCAGGATTTTTTTCCTAAATTTCAAAATTTTAGAATCTTGTTATGAAACTATAAGAAATATAAAAGAGATTCAAGATGAAAGAAATCAATAAGACAAAATTAGAGAGAAAGGAGTAGTGATATTTATTTACTTAAGTATCTCAAAAGGATAGTATATAGCTTCTATTTATAAGCCTCCAACTCTACAAAAGAGTTCAAATTTTATAAATAAAAAAAATTATTCTACATTATTGTAAAGCATAAAATCATTGTAGATTATGCAAGTAAATATTAGAAAATCACCCGTTTATGAGTTATAGGGTAAATGACATTAACATGAGGCGAAATTCCAAGAGGTTATGGAGTTATAGATTCATAACAAACCTTCAATAGTAATTAATATTTTCAGTAGGTCCTTAAATATCATTTCCCCCATTAAATTAGAGTAGTTATTAAGTATTAAATCGTTTTCAGTGTTGCGTGGATCTCATCCAACCACCAGTCCAACAAATAGGAAACAAAACCGAACCACTTGCTCTGGCTCAACTGCAAAGCCAAGAAAGATGTCTCACAAAATGGTTAGTGCCGGCGAAGAACTCACTTAAGGCGTAAACTTTACGGCTAATTCATTTCCATTATCATTGTTATCATCATCATTTTGTAAAAAGGCCAAGTTCATTTCCACCATGAAACAATAAAAACTAACAAATTTTTAAAAAAGCAATAAAATATCTTCTAAACAGCTTTTAATAAAAATTTTCGTTTTCATTTTCATGCCAATAAAATTTTTATTCTTTTAAAAATATATATTATTTTTTCCTTTTATTCTTAGTGCTAATTACTTATGGTGAGGTAAACAAAGTCATAAATTCATACCAGAATCTGGGTTAGTAAATGCAATGGATAAAATGAGATTTTTTTTTTCTTTTAACAAGTAGTATGTTGCTTATATTTTGGACCAATATTAGTTAGAAGAAAAAAAATTATATTTTGGACCACAAGGAGTACTCTCTCCGTTAAAAAATATAATGTATTTTTAATCAAATCTTACCCCCTAATAAAGTAGTTATCTACTTTTTAACTAATCCTATCTTTTCATATTTACCCATATTAAACACCCTATAATAAATATAAAGTTATTATCAATAGGGGCATTTTTGAAAAATAACAATGATTATAACTCAAAAGATTAAAAATGCTTACATTTTTAAATATTCAACTTCTTAAAAAATACTTTATATTTTTTAATGGAGGGAGTATATTATATTATTATTTTTGGTATACCAAGGAGTATATTATATTACAAAAAAATAATAAAATTTTTAGTTCTTTAAATTTTCCTTAATAATTAATCTTATTTCTTAAATTTAATTAATTAAAATTAAGTCTTTTATATTTTTTTAAATTATCATGTTAGTCTTTAAGGTTTAAAATACAAATTAAATATAAATTAATCTAATATGTAAAATATATTAATAACTTAACATGCATATATAGTTAAATAAAAATAAATTAATTCTAAAATCAGATTAATTTTTATATATCTAGCTACTTATACTACATTTCATTTGTTTAAATTTTTAGTATGTTTTGTGCCTAAATAATAATATATATTTTTATCAATCTACATGTCAGTAAATTTTAACAATATTAATTTTTTTAAATAATAACAATTAAATTGATATTTGAAATAAATTTAACAAATAAATTGATAAAATTAAATTGAATTTGAATTACCCGATGCTTGGTGATCCTATGGAGTTTAGACAGAGCTGTAATTGTAAATTATAATTATAAAAATTATAATTAATTATAATATAATATTAAATCCACGTTCGGCTAGTCAATTAAGCCAGACGATAATGACTCCTTTCCTGAACTACTGACGTTTGACTCTACCCGTAACTCCATGCTCACGTTCTGAACGTTTCCGTTCTCCGAACGCTTGAATTTCAGCTTCTCCAACAACCACCGACCTGGCCTCTCTCTCTCTTCTTCGCTCTTTTTCCAGATCTCTTCCTCTCTCTTTCTGTCGTTTTCTTCCATTCTATGGCTGTCGCCGCCGCCGAAGCCGGCGGCATGAGTGAACCGCAGACTCAGCGTATGGATGCCTCGCCTTCGGGATCACTCTCCGGCATACCATCGTCGTCCGCTTCGCCCTCTAATGGTCTTGATCGGAGCCAGTCTAGCAATTCTTTGCAGAACCCTCGTCAAGATGCTGAAATTGATGAGGTGCTGAGCTTATTATTACACGAGTTTTTTTTAAGGCGGTTTTTTGCTGATGCGTAATTCTTCTGGATGGCTGAGGTCCTTTGAATGGATTAATTTTGTGTTTGGTTGCTGAGTTGCGTGTTTCTTTTGCGGTTTTGAATATCAGTCTCCGGACGTATTGAAGAGCGAAGAGTATCGTCAATTGTTTCGCCTTCCGCCGGAGGAGGTGAGTATTTTCAACCTTGATGAGCGCCGGTCTTTTCTGATTATAATTGTAATATCTTTTTAGGTGGATTTTCTGTTGGCTGATTGTTAATGCCATTCTGTGTTAAGATTGAAATTTAAGTGACTTGGAAAAAAGCAATCTCTGTGACTTGTGAAATTTGCATCTTCTTTCAGAACTAATGCAATTGTACTTATTAATGATACTTTATGACTCTTGTCATTTGGTTTGGTCATGTCATCTTTCCATCATTTGTTTCCTTTTCATGATTAGAGGATAAAACCTTTCCATTCTCGTCACAGAGGGCAAAAGAGTTCAAAAGAATAGACTCTGTCCTTGAACGTGAATGAGTGCTGAAGTTTGTGCTTTTTGGCTAGATTTTGTTTGATAAGTGTGTTTATATATAATGTTGTGTACCATAGTTGAGAAGTTTCTGAAATTTCCTGTGGTTGTTTGGTATTGAAGAAACTATTTATTCTTTATTGATTTTCATTTATTTTTTAGGTCCTTATTGAAGATTTTAACTGCGCCCTCCAGGAAAATATATTAATTCAGGTAGTTTTTACATTGGTTGAAAGTTGTTGCTGGAGCATGATTTGTTGCTCACGTTAATATTTCATTGCATTGTGTTGCTGTGGATATCTCTGTGCTACATTTTTAGAGATATACCAGCGATATGTTCTTGTTTTTATTGTTAATCTTTTCTTTCTTTGTTTTTTTGTTTTGTAGGGTCATATGTACCTGTTTGTAAATTTTATTTGTTTTTACTCAAACATATTTGGGTTTGAGACAAAGGTACGCTACTTAAACAATTTTTGGCTATTAATTTGTGCTCATATTGCATGTATTCTTGAAGTGAATTTGTGTTTATGGTTTTATAAACATTCTGGTTGTTAGCCATAGGATGAAGTATAAGACACTTACTTGTCTTACAAGCTTGTTTGAGGTTCAAGTTTGCCCACTTAATGGGGATCTTTTCTTAAGTTGTAGACAGAGAATTTAATTTCATCTTCATGTTAGTCCTTCTGATGATGATAGAGCACAATGGCGTCATGCAATTTATGTAGCCGACTCCCCCTAGTGGGTTAAGGCTTGTTGTTGTTATTGTTAGTCCTTTTGATATATCACTCTCCATAAATGTCTAGAATGTCCATATAAGTTTATGAATACATAAATGTCCAGAGGATTTTTCCAGTTACACAGCCTAGTCAGGTAACTGAATAAGCTTTCAGCTGGTTTACTTGGTTGTGGTTGGGATTTTCCTAGATTCTAGTTGGCATGCATTGTGCTTTGGAAGGGATCACTTTTCATGGTCTGTAATACGGTCACTGTATGATTTCTGCAGTCACTGCTTTTAATTCTCACTCTTGGTGTTTATTGCTTTCTATAAATTTTGATGGTTTAATGATATAGAGAGTAATCCCACTTGATGAAGTAACCAGTGTACGGAAGGCAAAAACAGCAGGACTCTTTCCTAATGCCATTGAAATTTTTGCTGGAGGCAAGAAGGTATGCTGTATGATCAAAGTGCTAGCCTTGCATTTGGCTTTTGATTTGTCAATCAGCCCCATAATGTTTTACTACGCTTGTATAATTGGCAGCATTTTTTTGCATCCTTTCTGTCCCGCGATGAAGCATTTAATATCATTAATGATGGGTGGTTGCAACATCGCAATGCTGCCAAAGCCAGTACTGAGCAGCAGGTTAATTAAAAACTATGTTGATCCTTGATGCCTAATGTTTATAATTTTGTGAGGGTTAAATGACTTGGGAGCACATACATTTATTTCTACATAGGCAGTGTGATATGCTATTGGAAATAAAAGTTACCAGCCAGTATATTAATTTGTTGCCAGATTATGGACAAAGCAGCAAATAGGTTGAGAATGAGGAGGATGTCATGATTATTGGGTATTTTATATATAATTTACCACTTTTGCTGCGTTTAAAAGTTTTTTCATATTTAGAATGTTGGTGTGTCGGATGTAAATTTTTTTCAATTCTGGACAAGGCTTGGATGTTGGATGTGTTTTGGATTTGGATTTCTAAAATAATGATTGGCTACCCGTCCACTAAAATGCCTATCTGTTAAGATCCATTTGCATCAGTTTTCACTTATTTGAGCTGACAAGTCCTATTTAGTATGATATGAACTCCCTCAATGCATGCATTATTATTTTGTTAATTTTCTGGTTCAAGAATAACATGGCAGTTCATTTTTGTTTGGAGGATTGGAAAAAAGTAGAGTGATTTTTTATAGGTCAAGTTCAACTAATGCCAATACTTGCTTTGCCTTCTGATAGAATCTTGCATTCCCAGAAAGATTGTAGAATGTCAATTAATTGGATATTATGCGTTACCTTCAGGAAGCAATATCTGAATCTAGCAGCCAAGAGAACGGATTTATAGCTATTGAAAAAGCGAACAATTCTGAGATCCTAGACAATGAATCACTCGCTACCAATCTGTATGCTTATGATGATTAAATTGTCGCTTTAGAATGCTTTGATTTAATGTGGGACTCATCAAGGGTTTACTTATGTGTGGGAATCAGGAGCAAAGATAATTCCAGCCAAGACAATGAATCCATGGAAGTTTCAGAGCAGCAATCTGGTGTAACTGATGTTACAGAAACTGTATCAAACAACGCTGATTTAGGAGCTACCTGGAATTGGAAGGAAGAGAATATTGATGCTCCAAAAAGTGAGTTTGGGTCATTCTTCTTGTTCACAATTGAGGTGAAGGCACATGAATGGTTTATTGTTCTATGATTTGTTTATGAGAGAAAATGTTTCTATGTCATTTTTTCCCACTTTTTTGAATTGCTGAATGAATGTCTATTATAGGTTAGGGAAAGGTCTGGTTACCATATAATATTTGCAGAAAAAGGAAAAATTTTACTCTCTTATTGCTTCACGGATGTGGAGTATAGCCATGACATTATGACAACCATCATTACTGAAATTTGTACAGCAGAAGGGTTGTATTTATTTCAAAAATTCAGAAGTTACCTGTGAAATTGTATTGCAAATATTTTGTGCAAGAAGCTGTGCTAGTTAAAGAGACCAAATCAAGAAATTAGGTTATAACTTGTTTGTTGGCTATTAACTTTTTATCTCCTGTGGTTCAAGTTTGCTACAAATATCCTTTTTCCTTTTCCCTTTTCCCGTCTTCTTCTTCTTCTTCTTTTTGGAACTATTGCTTTCTTGCACAGTCCAGCTAAAAGGGTGTTATTCTCATATTGGCCTTAGGGTTAAGGTGCAAAAACACCCATAAACTTTTTCTCCAAGAGTTTTTGGTATTCTTAAGTCAGCAATGATGCATGGGTACCCATTAATTTTATAAAAGAGGCCAACCTCCTTGGCCTTATGATGTACTTTCCTTGTATAGACATTCATATATTCATGTGCGTATTATCATGAAAAGAAAATAAATTGTATTTACTATTGTAGCATATATAGTTGAGAACTTTCAGGTTAGAAAAGTGTAATTAATTCTGTAATATGAAATAATATGCTTGACATTTGGAAATAAAGGTGATTTATTGCCTTGTGGCCATGTCTGAATTTCAATTTCATCTCTATGGTTCAACCAACTTCATTGAAAGTTTATGTTATGGATGATATGTCACAATGAGGAAGGTTTCCTTTTTAATGTTAGGAGTAAAGTCCTTATTCCTTTTTCTTCTTTCTCTGTAAGACATGTTTGGTTGCAATTATCAGCACTGGAAATTGCTATTAACCATAGAGTAGTTATGGATAGGAGGAATAGTTTGATGAAGGACTTAAAGAAATTGGAATAATTGGTGGGAAGGCAACTTCTTGTTTTGTGTGAATTCAGCGGATATATCTTATATGTTATTTATTAAGTGTCTGGACTAGGTGTTTCTCAGGATAATTCAGCTTAGAGCAGCCCTTTGAGGAAGAGGAAATTTAGAATTCCATTTAACTGTTGTATGAAGAAAACAAGCTTCATGACCTGTTGGTTTTACGGATGTGGTTACTTCTGGCATTGTTGGATATAGACAGAGAAGGCACTATTTAGGAGATTGATGGGTTTCAATGTGATAGGCAGTTAGTGTTAATAGTAATCCTTGTGCTGAAGAAAAGTAGGTCCATCAAGTGAGGGGTTGCGCAGGGGTGTGTGTGTGTGTGTGTGTTTTTTTTTTTTTTTTAAGTTGTCTTAAGGTCCTCTTTGTTAGGTTAGTGCTGTAATATTTGAGACTTTATGAAGTTTATTACTGGAAGGGAATTCTTGGATGCAACATCAGCAGCATGATTTTTCTGTTTATTGAAGGATGGGAAGAAGTTTACAAACCATTCATGTTGGGATTTCATCGTAATTTATTTTCAAGTTTTATAACATGCTTTGAAAACTAATGCAGTTCTCCTGTGCATTTATTGAAATCTACAATGATGAAAATCTTCATCTGATTTAGAGCTTGTTGGATCATGAAGAAGGATCACCATGCTTATTCCATGCTTTGTTATGCAGCATAATAAATTGTGTGCTGCAAGCATATTGGCTTATGTATTTTAACAGGATACTATTATCCAATGTTTTATAGAATTTTAGCTTTGCAGATTAATGCTTTATTATGAATTGCAAATAATTGGTTGTTCAGAGAAATATTGTATGCTTGCAAGATCAAGATACACTGTCTATCTATCTATCTATCTATACTATGAATGTTGTAGTGTGCTGTGTTTTTGGTTTAACTACTTTGTCCTTATGATTCTTGGTATCTTTGCTGTTATATAATGCTTTGATCTTGTTTATGCCTTTGCAGTACCGGAAGCTTATACAAATGTTGCAGAATCAAAGTTTCCGGTAATTTGTGTTACAAATAGAAAGTTACTAAAAGATTACCCTATATCTGTTGATGTTAAATATAATCCACACCAGGACTCCCTTTGGGGTGAAAGTGTATGGATTTCTTTCTTGATGTTCAAGTAACCTGTGTCCTTGCCCTATATGGAATTGATTTTTGCGATGCACTACCGTATTGTCCAGCAGTCTGTAGAAAATACTTGAGTGTGTGTATAATGATTTTAAATTAGAGGTGGCTGAGATTCTCAGAGTAGTTTTCCAAAACACTGAAGTCGTATTTGGTATGGATGAAAGAGGTTTCAAGAAAGCAAGAGTGGAGAGAGAATTCGTTATTTTGATATTTTTTGTACATGTTATTAAGTTACCAAGAAATTGATGCTTCCTTCATACAATGCAAATAAGCCTCATTTACTTGGCACCAAGGAAAGTTGCTTTCTATCAAGAACAAAAAATGCATTGCCATGCCCCCCTAATTTATAAAATGTTTTGACTATTTTTTTTTGAATTTTTCAAAATAAGTATTTTTATATAAGTATTTAAATATTTAAATGTTATTTCTCGTAAAAAAAAATATTAACCTCCTATTTTATATTAAAATAGTTCCCATGATTTTGAAAATTCAACTTAAATGTTTATGTAATACTTGCATGTACTGATTAATAGTTGAAACTAACGTGTAAAAAAGTTTGTCTGAACCTTCTGATTTACAAATTGCAGATAAAGGTGGAGGACTTCTTTAGGTACTTTTTATCAGACGACGCTGTTAATTTTCATGAGTTGTTTCATGAAAGATGTGGAGATAAAGGTAGCCTGCTTGAATCTTGTATTACCTTTTCATCTTAATTAGCTTTTGGAATATTAATTTTTTGTTGCTGATCTTGTATTATTTATTTTAAGTAAGGTAAGGAATAAAGAATACATAGTCTTTCAAAGCCTTATACTTTTGGTATGTATGATGGTTACTTTCAGACTTGAAGTGTACTTCATGGCAGTCTCAAGAAGTTGGGTATACCCGGGAAAAGTCATTTCAACATCCAATAAAACTTTACCTTGGTATGCATCACCTGCTTCTATTTTAAACAATCAATAATACAAAGTTCCTTGTTTTTGCCTGTTTCACTTTTTCTTTTTGCAATTATATTTTCATGTTTCTCATGTAATTTTGAATCCTTTTAAGGAGCGAAATTTGGTGGTTGTCATGAAGTTCAGACACTGCGAATCTACAAGAACAGGTTGTAGCTATGCTGTTGCTTGTCAATCTCCTAATGTTTATCTTTGATTTCTCTTCTCTCGTTCATCTGGGAAGAGAGTTAAGTCTGCACTTAAACACTGAACTTATGTGCAGTTTGATTTTAACATTCTTGGGGCTAAATGAGTTTTTGACAGGGGCTAAGTTTAGGGAAAGTTATGGGGATGCTAGGATGGATGTCCCTGGTAGAGGTGAAGTTTAAGAACATAATCAGGTAGGCTTGGGTTATCCTTACAAAGTGGCTTAATAGAGTTATTGAAGAGGGGTTCAGGAGATGTGAAATTGACATTGATGCTCGGTGTATTGAAAACATGAAGAAAATATCTGTTGAGCTATTTTGCAGCCTCAAAAAAACAGGAAGTGGTGTCAGTGTCTATGCAATATTGCAACATATTGGAATCATGTGAATTGCCACATTCTTCATATCACATATCGCCTACTGATTGGGGAGAGAGGGGGCACGGGTGTACAAGTAGTGGAAGAGAGGAGGAAGATTCTTGTTAAATACTGCCTCAGCTCCCATATATAGGAATAACTAGTTAACTAATTCACATAGATTAAGGAAATTAGGTAAGTTAGTTATATGTAAAAAGATGTATGCTAGTTTTCCTAAATTACCGCTCCTTTTAATAATTTACATTAGAATATTATTAATGTAGCTAATTCTTCATACAAAACTCTAACTATAGGGGTAGTTTGGAAAAAAATAAGAAATATAGGAGACAAAGGAGATTGAGGTCTTGCATTTGGGTCCAAAACAAACCCCCCAACTAGCTCCTACATTCAGGATCGGAGTCATTGTTGAGTTAATTTGGGATTTTCTTCATCATGATCTAGTTAAGGAGAATGTTACAGGATGTTTTTCTTCTCTGCTGAGTAATAGTTCTGTATGCTTGGTTAAATTATGACTGAGTTTGCTCTTATATTATTTTAAAATCTATATTTTTGTGTTCTTTTTTAATATAAATATTTTTTTTGAAGTGAAGTTACTGTAATTTTGCATTGAGTAGTTGAAATATATGGGGAAGCATTTGAATCACTTTATTTGTTTTCTTGACATTGTACTTTTTTCTTCATTCAGTCATGTGGTTTTAGAGACATCACAAGAAGTCAGTGGCGTACCTTATGCAGATTATTTCCGTGTTGAGGTAAGCTTCTGTAAACTTCAATGCATATAATCAGAAATTTTCTGTAACTCTAAGCCATACTAGATTCTTTTAGAAGAAAAACTAGTTTTTCAGATTATGTTGTCCAGTTGTAAAACCTCTTTCATTATCATTAAATGCACCTAAACGGAGATCTGATTTCTTCCACAAAAATGCAACAAGGAAGCTGCATTTAGGGAATATAGATGGCCTCAAGGAGAAATAAGTGCTTACTTTTTACATGACCAAGGAGCTGGCAAGCTCCTGCGAGTGTGCAAGACAAAGCTTTTTTAGTACTTTTATCAAAGTTGACTAGTCTCCTCGCTGGTCTGCTGTGAGCTGTCAGTAATCTGAAATGTCTGATCATGTTTCTAGGTGATGAGAACAGGGGAGAGAAGTAGATCCAAACTCCATAGTTTATTCAAATCATAAAAAACATCTAACAATCTCACCATAGGGCTTATTTATGGAACCCTAAGTTCTATTATTCAAATAATAAAAGTAATCTAAACTAACCTTGCTAAAATAAGATCATCCTACATAAGATACGGCACTAGGATAAATCTTATAAATCCCAATCCAACTATAATTATTTAAAAAATAATCTTAAAATACTGAAATTAACTTTAAAATTTAAAATAATCCTAATTCTTTTTCCCATCATTTCTCCTTGTCTGAAGAGTAAAACTAGTGATAAAACTCCAAGAAGGCAAGACGTAGGATGTTATATCATCATAATTCTGATATAGGGAGAAATGAAAAGAATAACAGAGAAGGTAGAAGAGATAAAGAGGAATTAGAGAGAAAAAGAAACAGAGGGACAAGAGGATTCGGCTGAATGGTGCACAAGCTTCATGGATAATTCATAATGATTACAATTGACTTGTAGGGTATTTATAGAAATAAGGATACCCCCAACAGCTACTAACAGTCTACCTATTAACAGCCGTATCTCTATTAACAGTTATAACTAACCAACTAACAATAACAGCAACTAATATTTCAATATTATGATTATATAACAATACCCCCCTCCCAAGAGACTTTTGTCCTCAAAGGTCATGTATAGCAATTTGAGGGAACCTTGTTGAAATATTGGAAAAAGAGCATTAAACTTTTAGAAGCTACTGTTCATTGTTTAAGCTACTGTTCACAGTTACTGTGCGCTGTCATTGGTTACTGTTGATTCTGAATAAATGGAAATAATGAGCACCATGCTTGAACCCAAAAGCATTTTTAGTAATCCTCCTCTGTGCCATAGAAGAACAAACAAGTGGGTTGGGAGGAGTTGAAGACAAAGAAAAGCCCAATAAGACAGATTTTTCAATGGGTTGATTGTCATGCCTTTTGAGTGGCATTGGGCCCATGCAATTATCCCAATTCAAAAGCTGGTACAAGTTCAATAAGGATAAAAGGTATAGCTTTTGCATTTGAAGTTTCCACCTACATGACAAAATGGGTTTTGACTTTTCAACCTTTATAGGACCTAGCCACGTGGCGTTTTGAATAGAAAAATCAGGGAGTAGTTCCTTTTTCTTTCTTGAAACTTGAACCCATGTATTGACCATCGGTGTTACCTGCCATCCACTTAAACTACACCCACTTGATATGGAGGATAGCTGTCTTTGACCCATGCAGCCACGTGTGTAGACAAAAAACCCACTGAAGCTTACTCTCACATTCCCTTCCTGTTGTGAAAAGTTCACCCAAGTCCTGTAGCTGTGAGAAGTCTAGAGTCTTTAAATGGGCATGTCCCATGCACACACTAATGAGAGGACAAAATGTGGTAGTGGTGATGGAGCAAACAACCACGGGGCGTTTGGAGTTACAGAATTAGACTGCAATGGGGAAACCAGAGGAGACAACAACGGTGACACCCTAGAAACAAGAGACAGCAATGGAGAAGCTTGTGGCGGTGGCAGAAAAACAGAAATAGGTAATGATGGGTTGATCAGAAATAGAGGCAAAGAGAAAGTTGGAATAGAGGGTGACAGTGGCTCTGTAAGTGGGCAACACTGAAGTTTTGAACAGTGTTGGGTATCCAAACTCAAGTCAAGACTGATGGTTTTACCCACACCAGCAGTGAAAGAGCTTGAGAAGTCATGGTTAGAGATGCTCGAGCCTACTTCACCTTCCGACTTGTGCAAAGAAACCTTCTTGAAATCACTACCATCAACTTGCAGTTCTTTTACTCAACTTCAATGTCAATTGTTCTAGCTGCGGGATCCCCATGATTTCCAATGCCATTTTTGGCTTGCTGATTCCCACAATCTTGTTGAGGTGTACTTCCTTCATCCCTTTCTAAAACCTCCTGTGACCTATAATCATCTTGAAGTGCCCATGGCTTCTCTTCTGCCTTATGCATTAGCATGATTTCTTGCATTCTTGCAAGGCTTCTAGCTTCTTGCATCATTCTTGGTTTGAAGAGATGCATTGGTTCTACAAGTTCTAGCTTGAGCCTAGCCACATACGCAGAAACTAAATATTTTTCTTGCAATTTTAATCCACTAGTGTTTATAGCCGGTCCCAAGCCCGGGTAAAGGAGGAGGGTTGTGTTAGGCCATCAACAGCCAATGTAAAAATTTGTTGAATCTATCATGAACATGGACAATAGACGTTATAATGTTAATGCTAGGTCGTTGCCCGTAAGTAACGCGCTGCATGGCTCGAGTACAGTGATAAGTGAGTTAGAGCTGCTGCATCGGCGCCCGGATGTAGTGTTAAATGAGCAAGGGCTACCGCGTCATTCTGGACGCACGCGGCTAAAGAAGTTAGTCCATAAGAGCAAAATTAGATTTGGTACTTGGAATGTTGGGACATTAAATTGTAAATCTGTAGAGGTTGTAGGGGTTATGATTCAAAGGAAAATCAATATCCTTTGCTTGCAAGAAACAAAATGGCGTGGAGAAGAAGCTAAGGATATTCAAGGTTTCAAACTTTGGTATACAGGAAAAGTAAGTGCACGCAATGGAATAGGCATCATTATAGATAAGGAGTGGAAGAAGAACGTTGTAGAAGTTAGCAGAATTGGAGACAGAATTATTTCTTTAAAAATGATAATTGGACGTGAGACTGTTAATATTGTTAGCGCTTATGCGCCGCAAGTCGGGACAGAAGCCAGTCTTAAGGAATTATTTTGGGAGGATCTGGAGGGGTTGATTCGACACATACCACAGAGTGAAAAGATTTTTATTGGAGGAGACTTTAATGGGCATGTCGGGAGGGAAGCTGGTCAGTATGCGAGGGTGCATGGTGGTTTTGGTTTTGGAGAGCTAAACAATGAAGGGCAAACTCTTCTTGATTTCTCATTGGCGTATGATTTTAAGATTGCCAACACTTGTTTCAAGAAGAGAGATGAGCATCTCATCACCTACAAAAGTGGAGCCTCAAGGTCGCAGATTGATTTTCTTTTGGTTAGGAACACAGATAGAAAACTTTGTAAAAATTGTAAGGTGATCCCTGGAGATGCTGTAACGACACAACATAGGGTCCTAGTCCTTGATGTGTGTATTATGAGTAAAATCCAAAAACGTCGACAAGTAGTAACACCAAGGATTAGGTGGTGGCAATTAAAAGGTGAGAAGCAAGATATTTTCAAGCGAAATCTTTTGGATAAAGGAATTTGGGATTCTCAGGGAAGTGCTAACATCATATGGGAGGATATGGCTAAAAAGATACGGGAGGTTGCAAAAGTAGTTTTGGGAGAATCGAAAGGTTCTGGTCCGAGAGATAAGGAGTCTTGGTGGTGGAATAATAGTGTACAGGACAAAATCAAGTATAAGAAGAACTGTTTTAAAGCCATACATTTGTGTAACAATGAGGAAAATTGGGAGAGGTACCGTATGGCTAAGAAGGAAACTAAGAGAGCTGTGGGTGAAGCTCGTTCTAAAGCTTTTGAAGAATTTTATAAGAACCTTGAGACGAAGGAAGGAGAGCAAAATATTTATAAGATTGCCAAGAGTAGGGAAAGAAAATCAAGAGATCTAGAACAGGTAAGGTGTATTAAGGATGAAGAGGGAAGAATTTTAGTTACAGATGATGAAATTAAAAATAGATGGGAGACTTATTTTTCTAAACTTTTCAATGATGGAGAGGATTCATCTAGTAACTTGGAGGATTTAGTAACTGGTGAAGGAGAACAAAATTTGTCATTCTATCGAAAAATACGTGATAAGGAGGTAAAGGAAGCTCTTAAGAAAATGGCAAATGGTAGAGCTAACGGACCTGATTGTATATCTATCGAAGCGTGGAAATGTTTAGGTGAAGAAGGGGTGAGATGGTTAACTAAGTTATTTAATGTGATTTTACGGTCCAAGAAAATGCCTGATGAGTGGAGGAGAAGTACATTAATTCCTATTTATAAAAATAAAGGAGATATTCAGAATTGTACTAACTATAGAGGGATTAAACTCATGAGCCACACAATGAAATTGTGGGAGAAAGTAATTGAGCACAGGTTGAGATTGGAGACAAGTATTTCTGAGAATCAATTTGGTTTTATGCCAGGTAGATCAACTACAGAGGCGATTTATCTACTAAGGGGATTAATGGAAAAGTATCGTTGTAAAGATAAAGATCTACACATGGTTTTTATTGATTTGGAAAAAGCTTATGACCGTATACCAAGAGAAGTGCTTTGGAAAGCGTTGGAAAAAAAGGGAGTACGGATTGCTTATATTAAAGCCATACAAGATATGTATGAGGGGGTAAAAACTAGTATAAGAACGCCTAGTGGTCAAACAAAGGATTTTCCTATAAAGATTGGACTACATCAGGGATCATCTCTGAGTCCTTATTTGTTCAACTTGATTTTAAATGTTTTGACGGAACATATTCAAGAGGAAATCCCGAAATGTATGCTTTCGCGGATGATATAGTTCTTATAGCAGAGACAAGAGAAGAGGTTAATTGCAAACTTGAGTTATGGAGGAGGACATTGGAGTCGAAAGGTTTTCGTCTGAGTAGAAGTAAGACGGAATATTTATATTGTAAATTTGATAAAGGACTATTCGAAAATAATTTGGAAGTGAAATTGGGAGATCAAATTATACCTCAAGTGGAAAAGTTTAGATATTTGGGAGCCATTATTCAAAATGATGGCGAAATCAGTGGAGATATTTCACATAGAATTCAAGCTGGGTGGTTTAATTGGAGAAAAGCTAAAGGAGTTATTTGTGACCGTAAGGTGCCTAATAAACTTAAAGGAAAGTTTTATCGTACTGCTATCAGACCGGCAATGTTATATAGTAGTGAATGCTGGGCTCTAACGGGACAGCAAGAGCATAAAGTTGGAGTAGCAGAGATGAGAATGTTACGATGGATGTGCGGACATACACGTAAAGATAAAATTCGAAATGAGCACATACGTGAAAAAGTGAGGGTGGCACCTATTGAGGAAAAAATGGTAGAAAATCGGTTGAGATGGTTTGGGCATGTACAAAGAAGACCAAGGGAGGCACCAGTGAGAAGAGTGGAACATATAACTTTGAGTCCGATTAAGAGAGGTAGAGGAAGGCCTAAGAGAACACTCTTGGAAGTTGTTGAACGTGATCTCTTAATTAATAATATTTCTAAAAGCTTAATAAATGATAGAGCACAATGGCGTCTTGCAATCCATGTAGCCGACCCCACCTAGTGGGATAAAGGCTTGTTGTTGTTGTTGTTGTTTTAATCCACTAGTGTGGCTATCAAAGAATTCATTGAATTCTTTCACACACCCCCATTGATGAAGCCACATCTAGTGGTCATCCTCATAGTTGTGGAATGAATGGTGTGCCATGGCTGAGGATGACTAGCTTTGATGCCACTATTATATCAGCATAATTCTGATATAGAGAGAAATTGAGGGGACAGGGAGAAATGGAGAGAATAACAGAGAAGGTAGAAGAGAGAGAGGAATTAGAGAGAAAGAGAAACAGAGGGACAAGAGGATTAGGCTGAATAGTGCACAAGCTTCATTGATAATTCATAATGATTACAATTGAATTGTAGGGTATTTATATAAATAAGGATACCCCTCAACAGCTAGTAACAGTCTACCTATTAACGGCTATATCCCTTAACAATTATAACTAACCGACTAACAATAACAGCAACTAATATTTCAATATTATGATTATATAACATAGACTAAGGTAGAAGAAAGGAGAAAGGGAGAAAGAAAGGAGGGTGAAGTAAAAGAAAAGGAGTAGATGTCTAACTAAATAACTTATACAAATCATGAAAAAGGTCTAACATCAAACTATCTAGGGCGTGTTTATAGAGCCCTATGTATAGCTATCCAAATAATCAAAATAATCTAAACTAAGATAAGGAAGGGTAATAAGATAAATCCTATATATCCTAGAAAGTTTTAATCCAACTAATTTCATTTAAAAAGTAACCAAGATATCCAAATTAAAATAAGTTTATGTAAATTATCCTAATTATCTTAAACTAGGGATAAAATAACCCTGACATTTCCCCCCTATCAAGACCTGAAAGAATGGTTGTTCAAGGTGGAGAGATCCTTCTCTATGAATGGCATCATTGAAGGAAAGAAGTATGTTGAGGCTGCTAATTTTGGTTTTTTGCCCCTCTTTCTTTTTGGGGGTGCAGATGCCTTAACCCAGTCCTAATGGCTAGAAGCCACAGCACTGATCAGGAATTGGCCATAATTTAAGGAGTTGCTGGACAGGCATCATTGTCACCGGATGGTGATATTTAAGAAAGGTTAATGCCATTGAGAAAGGACGGCTCTGTTGAAAAGTTCAAGGAAATGTTTGAGCTACTATCAGCCCATTGAATGACTTGTATATAGACGCGGTGTTGATGAATGTGAACATTCAAATATATACTGACAGAAGAAATTCAGACTAGAGCTCGTCATTGTGATGGTTGTCTATTGAATATTACCATCTTGCATTTCTGAATAAGAGTTGGTGCTTCCTGAGCTCACGTTCATGGCTCTCACCATTCCAGAAGGGGTCATTCTTCTAGGGTTCAGATCCATGGGTGCTTTTATATCAAGATGAAAACAAGAAGATAATTCTCCGTTCAATTGAATCAATGGACACAAAGCCTTCTAAGCTAGCTTCATAAAACCCTAGAGAATACCCAAGCTGCAGCTGCGAAAGCAAAGATCAAATTCAGGGGAAGAAAAAAGAGAAGATCAATTTAGCTAAAAATATAGGAATCTAAAGAGGTGATTTTTGCTTAATTGAGTACTATATATCTCAAGCTTTAAAAGACCAGAGTTGTAGCATTGGTTTAAGGGTCAATGATTGGACTATGGTCGAACAGAATTTGAATAATTTTTTTTTAATTTTTTATATTAAATATGACATTTTGTAATTTTTTTTTTTCAAAATAAAATTGTTGGATGAGATAAAATAATTTTCTATTCTTTTTATATGAAGTATCATTTTATTAGAAAAAATCTCAGAATATATCTTCAAAAATCACTCTAAATTTGTTTAATATTTAAGAGCTCATATTCATAATTGATGGATACCTAGGCAGGATAGGGAACTTTACTCCAAAGGCTAGTTGTTGAAGTGGGAGAGCAAACCCACTTAAATAGCTCATTGAGCCTCCTATACTGATGTAGGATTTAGTATTCCATACTACCAAGTATATATCAGAATTAGTTGGCTATGTGGAAGAGTATACTCTAGAAGAAAGAAATCCAACCCAAAAAGAGGATGGAACATATCTCATGTATGTCTCGGGAAAAACAAATGGTGCTGGGCCTGACCTGAGAACAAGTATGGGCTGGCTGTGAAGTGGCAGAATAAGCATGATTATTTATATATACTTCTGTCAGGTAGTGCATGGACAAAGGGGAAGAAGAAAGTAGAATGTTATGGAGGGTCAGGAGGGACATAAGGATGCCTCAAAATGCATATACTATTTTAAATGTCTTTACTCTTGTGACTCTAGGAGAACAAACAAAGCTCTAAACGAATCCTTTTATTTGGCTTGGGAAATATAGTTTACATTGAAAAATAAATAATAATATTTAAAGTTGAACAACCTGGTATTCCCAAAAAAAAAAAAAATTGAACAACTATGTTGCTTTTGAGTTTCTTCATGTGTCCCTCTTTAGTAAATTTAATATTTTCAAGTGTCTATTCACCAAGAACGTTTGCCCTTATCATTTGTAGTTTTTGCTTACAAAGTACTTTCCTCATTTATGACCAGGGATGGTGGGATGTCCAGAAAGACAACAATGAATCAAAAGAGTGCTGTGTTTTGCGGGTTTATGTGGATGTTGCATTTTCGAAGAACACTATATGGAAAGGTGTTCAGTTTTCCTTTAGTCTATAGTTTACTCATATATAACCTTGGTTTGTTTGGGTTATCATCTTTTCTCATTATTACCTTATGTTGCACCAAGACTTTGTGGTTTGTAACTTGTTGATGTTCATCCGATATAACATTAAATGGTTCAGATTTATGACATTGTTGCATCTGCTATGATACATTTGTTTTGTAGCCGGTCATATAAGAACATAGAGAAAGTCACATCTTAAATTTTTAAATTGCATAGTAAACAGAGTTGTTAATTACATCTGCTATGTAGCCATTTGGTTTTACATGCTATTCGTGGTAGATGAGTTCATCCTGAATTTATAATGCTTAATTATGATTTCAGCTCAGGATAAATCAAGTCAAAGTTCATATTATATGAACAAGGAACTTTCTTGGATCAAGAGCTTTCTTAGATGGATGTCTAGTGATTTGTAGTTTTACGGGGAAAAAAATGTATGTCATTGAACAATGTCAATGTCTTAATTAGATTCATGATGATGTCTGAGTTTAGCTTCATAGCTGCACTGCAATTGCATGTATAACTGTATGTATAAAACTTTTACATATCTTTTATCTTCTCTTGATCTATGATGCACTATATTTTCTGCATAAATTACATATTTTTGAATCCTTGCATGATATACGTTGTTTAGACTTACATAACTCATTTTTTTCTGCAACAAATAGACACAATTTGCAGACGATCCATTTTAATCTGATGTGATTGTGTCTTCACGAGTTGCCTAGTTTTTATCCCCAATTTTTCACTAGTTTTTGACGACTATAATTTAACCCTCTTTTGTCATAATGATTATTCTTAAAAATAATGTCATTTTCAAGTGTCTGATCTATCTCTGAGGAGATTGACATTCATTTTCACTGAATCTTTAGAAGTTTTCTCAGTGCACATTCTTTCACTCTCACCCGGGCACAATCCCCGTATTTAATGCATTGAGTTCATTTGGATGTGTGCATTGCTTTTAAAGTCATAAATCGAACTATTTATAACTCCAAGTGATTGTAAATAATTGCAGGCAAAATAGTACAGTCAACAATTGAAGAATGCCGAGAAGCTTATGCTACATGGATAAACATGGCAAGTTCATATGATCTGTTAAACATGTTTTTTTGTGTATTCAACAATGTTCTCCACTATTATCTGTGTCTGAGTATCTCTAATTTCATTTCTGTCAGGCTCATGAGTTGTTGAAGCAAAAGAACCTTGAAAAACAAGAAGGTTTGATATTTGCAAAGTTTATTATTTGTCTTATCTGTCAATCCAAAGATTTTGTACTTTTCAAATATTAATTATGATGAAGGTTGAAGTAATTTTCTCTTAATGATGCAGAGAGCGCTCCTACTGCTGGCGGGGCACAAACTAGCGCGGTAAATTTAGATAGTGAACAAATAGCCGGAGGATCTTCAGAGAGTTCACAAGAGCCAAATAACCCTGGAATTCTACCCCTTACATCTGACATCGTTCGTTCTAATCGCAACGTTGACAGCCAGTTGCAAGGAAATCTGATTGACTCAACGTCTATTTCATGCATGTTAAGAGAATGCGTGACAAAGTTCCGGTCTTGTTTAAAAAGTCAGAGCCATCTCTCGCTATTCCTAGTTATCATTTTTGCTGTTATCTTCTTTATGCAGGTGCGTACTTCTTCACTATAATGCTTCAATTAGCCAGCCTTATGTTGCCTTGACTTTTTATGATCCTTCGGGACCCAAAAATAATTCATTGTTAAATAATTTACATTTTCCAGAAAAAGTTGGTTAAAATGTTGATTTTTTAAAAATTTTCACATTTTTCCAGTTATATCCTGAATGGAATATACTAAAATAAGGGTATAATTGGAAAAAAAATATATGAAATTTACCTAATGCCTTGTATTTTGGATCAAGTGGGGTTTTTAGAAAATATTTTATATTGTGGTTCGGAGGGAGTATTATACATAGATTCATGGGACAGTTCTAACCTTTGATTCTGTTGCAGCAGTTTAGCATACTTATACTGTTGTCGAGGCCCCAACAGATCCATGTGAGCACTCCAACAGATTATGTGAATAGGATGGAATATGGAGTGAGCAGAAGCGCTTCAGATATAGCTTGGTTGGAGAAAAGGATTCACTTCCTGAAAGATGAGATGTACATGATTGAGACTAGGCTTGAGAGAATGAGGTACGAGCATGCCCTCTTGAAAAAGCAACTCAAAGATCTAGAGCTAGATAAATAGATCAATGGACACCCACCAAACTTTGATTCATGTAGTTGTTTGTTGCATTCCTTCCTTGTAAATAAGAAAAATGTAATACCTAGGCATGAGAGAGAGGAAAAGTTAAAAAAAAAAAAAATTGTTGCAGCATGCTAGCTGGATTTTCACTCGGCTTTTTGTTGATAGAGAAATTTCTGACTTCGCGGCCAAAAGAGAGCCAAAGGAAGCCTGCAATGTGTAATTTTTTTTTTTAAAGTACAAATGACAGTCCATGGGTTTAAATTTTTGGCTTTTGCTAACTTATCTTGCGTAATGGTTTTTTTTTTTTAAGAAAATTACGGATAGATCCTGTATAATAAATTTATTTACAAATAAATTCAGCCAAGTTGTTTAGAACTTGGGTGTAAATTTGAGATGGGGCATAAAGACAATAATATTCTTGTTAATTTGGCTTTTATTCATAATATATAGTAAAAATTTGTAATTTGTAATTTACAAATCAAATTTCTTGCTTAATGCATCATATAACATGGAGTCTTCACGAGGTTAATTATACCTGTTTAAGGTTATAATTATTGAGTGAATTATGAGTTTTACATTTCAATTAAATCAATTATAGGCTTTAAGTAAGGATAATTAAGTTTATGAATACTTCATGTTATATTAAGTATTAAAAAAGAAATTTGATTTGTGAATTATGAATTTTTACTTATAAATTATTAATTATGAAGTTGCAGTTGTGAGTGAAAGTTAAATTAATTGTCAAAAGTTTTATTAATTAAATTTAGTTTAAAAGTACCTGCAATCTAAATATGTAAATCCTAAATGAGCCCTATTACTTTTCTTACATCCTAATTAGATCAATTGTAGTTTTAAGTTGGTATAATTAATTTTATAAAGATTCCATATATTATATTAAACAAAAAATTTAACTTGTGAACTATGAATTTTTACTTATAAATTGTGAAATTGTAGTTTTAAGTGAATTCCTTAACTGTTAAGAGCTTTATTAATTAAGTCTAATCATACTTTAAACTACTGTAAGCTAAATATATAAATTCCAAATAAGCTTTATTACGTTCCAATTAGGTCAATTATAGTCTTAAGTAGTTAGGTATAATTAACTTTGAGACTTCATTAAATATTACTAAGTGTTAAACAAGAAATGACTTCTGAATTAATAATATTTACTTGTGCATTGTGAAATTATTGTTATAAGTGAAAATAAAATTAATAGTATTATATTTTCACTTCAATATCAAATTACATTCAGAACAAGACTTGTTCATAATTTTTCTTTTTCCCCCCTTTAAAATCCTCCTCAAATTGGATACTCCTTGGGGCTACCGTGTTCATTTTTACAACTACGCGTATGTTCTAATAAGATCATGTCTTGCTGCATTCGTTTTTCCTGTTTTTCCCCCCTTTGAATCATTGCTTTCTATATAAAGTTAGAAAAAAAAAGACATTTTAATGTCTTGAAGACCAAAACGATATATTTTTGTATTTTTTAATGATTTTTCAAAGAAAAATATTAAATTTTATGATATGTTTCTTTTAAAAATTGTAAAAAAAAAAACAAAATTTTACTATTTTAAGATTTCAAGATATCAAAATGTTTCTTTATGAAGAATCTAATGATTAAAGAAAAAAAGAAATTGATGTGAGACATTATAAATGACATTAGAGAGAAGTATATTAGAGGTCTCTAGCCTCTTTCAAAACATGGATACTATTGTTATGAGTCTTTTACCAAGAAATCTCACAAAATAATTTTGGCTTATATGTGTGAGGTACTCTTTTTTATTTTTTTGAATTACTCACAAGTATTTTCTTATAAAAGGTAAATCTTATTTGAGAAAAGGTCAGACACTTAATGTGGGCACATCTTTCTATAATAATTCAAACATTAGATTACTATCTGGTCAAAGATTAGCTCATTTTACTAGATCTAACCCCATTGGTTCACTAGGGTTTTGCTTTTAACTCACTTGTCTGTATAACTATTTTTTCTCTGCTTCTAAAATTTAAATTAACAAATTATTGTACAATGCAGAAACTTATTTTGTCACGAGAGTTGCGTGACCGCACTTCATTGTTAAATCATTTTCATAATAGGGACATACAATTTGGATTATGCAAAAGGAAACGTGACACAAGGAATCTTTATTCTACAGAATCTCTAACAGGTAGTGATGAACAGTTATCTTATTTGAGAGTCCATGCAAATGCGCGGATCGTCCATTATAGTTTTGTCCTTTTATCCTAAATGCAATTTTAAAAAGTAGGACATGTACCCCACGAAAAGTTAGCATAATGATCACTCGATCATTAATTATTGGAAAAATTACATCCAACTATCCAAAGACATTTATTATGAGAAAAGATCAAATAATTCTGAGTTTGCTGTGAATGACCGGCTATGCCTAACTATTTATTTGAATGGAAAGACAAATAAATATAAAGGAAAACTAAAAAAAAAATTCCTTAAAAATAGTAAAAAATTACTGCTTTTGGAAAATTTTTTCCCTAGTTTTTCCTCCTCTTTATTTTCTTCTTTTTCCTTTATCCAAACCAAACATAAAAGCAAAAAGACATAATCACCCTTTATTTTCTTCTTACTTTTCACTGGCTGTGGAAGGTCATTAACAAGTATCCATATACATGTTAATTAACACACCCTTATGTGTTAAATATACATGAATATTTGTTAATTAATGAGTACATATTTGTTGAAACATGTCTCACACATGTCTCTTTTCACAACTAAGCTTTGTCAGATTTGTGCTTGTTAAATACACATAGATACTTGTTAATAATGAATAATGCTTGTTGAAGTAAGCCCCACACTTATTTCTTCTTACAACTAAGACATTTTAGATTTTTAAACTTGTTAATTAACACATGCTTGCTTGTTAAATGCACATAGATAATTATTAATTAATGAATGCATGCTTGTTGAAGCAGGTCGCGCATTTATCCCTTTCTACAACTAACCTTTATTAGATTTTTGAATTTGTTAATTAACACATGCTTGCTTGTTAAATGCATATACACACTTATTAATTATGAATATACGATTGTTGAAGCAAGTAAATGATTTGAAAACTGAAAAATTAATTTGACAATATATTAAAGGGAGAACATTTGCACTGCATGCCCAACTAGAACATTTGCATTAAAGGCCCAATATAATATAAAATTATTCTGCAAGCCTAAAAGTTTCTCTTGCAATTAGTGTTCTGGTGAAAAAATGGAATTGCCCTTTGTGAAATACACAACAAAACGTCTATTTAGATAATTTACACTTGTTAAATAAGATAAAATTACATTATTTAGATGATATTTACAACAACAACTCTGTAAACAAAATTTCAAGTTTATTTATTAACAATAAAACGTTCTTTTATCATTTCACATAGTCAACGCGATTTACATTTGTTGAAGGAGAGAAAATTATAAGTTACTTAGATGAAATTTAGAACAAAAACTTTATAAATAACATTCAAAATCTATTTGTTTACAACAAAATATCTACTTATTTCACATTATTCACATAGTTTACACTTAAGAGAGCAGAGTTCCAATGGCCAGTGACTATGTGATGGGATCTTTTTTTTAAAAAAATATATAAAGGGTAATTATATTTTTTTGGTAACATATTTTAATTATATTGAGGTCTCTTGGTCTTGTAGAGAAATTCAGGATCATTTAATCTTTTTTTTGTAATAAATGTTTTTTGGGAGGTTCTGGATGTGATGTTCACTTAATTATTCTCCAAAATTCCATCTCTGGTGAGGACAAACAGAAGAAACGAAGTGGCTAAGGTTGTTGATTCCGTGAATGAATTGGCTTACTGCAATTTTATCGTTGTCATCAAGGACCACAATTATTCATCTTGTCATGATTCATGCTGTGGTCACTATAGATAATCATATGAATTGATACCAATATATGTTGTCTGCGTGTGTACACTAAAATATGTTACGGCTGTGAAAAGTTCAGGATGAGTTAGATTCCAGAAATTATTCGGAACCAGAACATGTTTTTAAGTTCAAAAAAATTTACAAATGTATTTATAAATACTAACAAAACTTCACATCAATAGTGGAATTCCCTTTTTGCTCAAAAAAAAAAAAAATAGTGGAATTCCCAACTCATGATCTTATAGATTATATATATGGGTCAAATGAATCCTAACTGGACCACAACCTTTATTGGTGTGTATTAAAATTTGTCGGAAGCTAATTTAGTGTGTTTAACTTGTATTGAATCGAGAAATCTAGTTTGTATAGGGCTTTATGTTTTGTCATTTCGTGAGATTAAAAAATTTGTTTGTACTTTTTTTCTTAGAAAAATGAGTTATGTGGTACATGTGGTTAATTAATTTCCTAATTATTAAAACCCATCTTGTGCACCATATGAGAAAAGTTTTCAAATTGTAAACAGTTTGATTTTTATATTAAAATAATTGATGAATATGAATGATTTTGAGTACAACTGATTATGTTTATATTGTATAATTAATTTATAAAATTGATTTGTAAGATTGATTTTAAGCATAATTGAAAATCAGATTAAACCATGATTTTATGAAAATATATCTAAACATCTTATAACATATCAAAATCAATTTTAAACTAAAAATTATGATTTTCTTAAAAAATATCAAACACTCTTATCATATGCTAAAATCAATTATGAACAAAAAATTATATATTCAAACACACTTTTATACATGCCAAAATTAATTGATTATGAATTTAAAATTACAATTATCTCATAAGTTAATTACTATTATCTGCTTTTCATGATTTGAGTTCATAACAGCTTTTGATATATATATATATATATATAAATAAGGGTGTTTGAATATTTTTAAAAAAACCATGATTTAGGTACAATAGTTAAAATTTAAAAACTCAATTGCAAATCATTACTTTATAGTTAGTTGATATTAAAAAAATAATTAATTCTATAAAATTGTAGGGATTTGAGACTCATCTTTCAAAATCTATACTCCTCTAGTTCTATTTATAAAGGAGAGAGAGCATTTATATTGATCTTATTTATAAAACACTTCTATATTTTTATGTCCATATTTACCATTTTGCCTCTATTAAATGTTGAAAAGGTTATTAAATGCTTGAGTGTTTTATTTTAAAGTATGTATATTTAATAGGGTAAATTTAAAAATTTATTGAATTTTTAAACAAAATTAATAAGGTCTAAGGTTTTTTTTATTTCAATAAAACATACTAAAATTAATTTATAAATAGGATTGTGGGGAGTAATTCACTATAGAATAGCTTGCAACTAATATTAATTTAAAATTTAGACATTAAATCTTGAAACTATGTTTTGTTAATTCACTTACCAAGCAGTATAGATTTGTCACTTTTGTTCTTAAATTTAGAATTGACAATAAAAGGATTTGCACATACCTTTCAAAATTTAACACAAAATATTGCAATAAAAATTTAAAAATAAGGCTATTTAAATAAATTATCTTTTATGTTTAACTCTTGTTCTTAAATTTACAACTGACAATAGAAGGATTTGCAGAAGATCACATTCCAAAATTTAAGAAAAATATCGCAATAAAAAATTAAAAATAATGTTATTTAAATAAATTATCTTTAAAAATATGATCATTTAAGAAACTTTAAATGGTATTTTGGAATTTTTTCTTCTTTTATTAGCATTAGTTTTTGGCCCCAAAACTATAAACGTAGTCTAAAATTTTACGAAGATTTTTTTTATTAAAAAATCATGTAACTCATCAACACTTTAAATTTTAATAGTTTTAGACGTTGAGCAATTTTTTATTTTTTATAAACAGAAATGTTAGATGAGAACGACGAAAAAAAAAATCATAGGTGGCTTGGAAATTTACAAATTCAATTAAAAAAATGATGACAACTAAAGAAGTCAAGGGTTGGTTAGGAGATTTTCAAAAATCACTTGGTAAAAATTGGCAACTCGACGGGAAATTTAACTATTATAAATTATCTTCAACTATAGTTAACTGCTATCATTGTCCAAAACTATTAATCACTGTTGATCACCACTATTAGTGTTTTAGCTCTAAAATTAATTTTACATAAAGTAATGAAACAAATTTTTTTTATCTTGAATTTTTTTAAATTGACTCACAAAATTTTAGGGATTTGGGACTCATCTTTCAAATATATACTCTTGTGATCTTATTCATAGAGAAGATAGAGTATTTTTTTTTATTCTTATTTATAGAACACCTCTATATTTTTATATTTATCTTTACCCTTTTGCATATATAAATGCTGAGAAGGTTTCAAACAAGGGTAAAATTGAAATTCTATTGAATTTTTAGACAAAGTTAATGATCAAGATTTAATATTTTTTTTGTTTCTGTAAAATATGATAGAAATAACTTATAAATAAGATTGTAAGGAGTAATTGACTATAGAATGGCTTGCAACTAATATTTTAAAATTTAACATTAAACATTGAAAACATGTTTTATTAATTCACTTATCAAGTTGCACAGATTTGTAACTCTTATTTTTAAATTTACAATCAACAATATAAGAATGTGCAAATGATCATCTTCCAAAATTTAACACAAAATACTGCATGCAAAAAACTTAAAAAAAGGGTTATTTAAATAAATTATATCTTTAAAATTAGGGATAATAAAACTTTTAATTTCTTAAGTTTGCTTCAATTATCAATTTGGTGTTTTAAGTTTAATTTTTATTGATTCGGTTCTTTAAATTTGTTTCAGTTATCAATTTTTTTATTTATTATTTAAATGAGAGAAAACACTGTTAAAATTTGTTAACATAGATAAAAAATATTAATGGTAGACATAAATATTAATAAAAAGAAATATAAGTATTTAGGTAAAAAAAAGCTAAACTCATAATTTTTTTAAAAAATAAATGAACAAAACACAGTATGAAATTAGATTAATAAAAAAATAAATTAATTTGAGCGCTAACTTATTTTTATTCAGCTACATATGCATGGCAATTTATCAAAATACTTTAAATAATAGATTAGTTTCAGAATAATTTTTTAATTTAAAGGACTAAGATGATAGTTTAAAAAAAATATAAGGAATTAAATCAATAAAAATTAAACTTGAGGAATCAATCCTGATAATTAAAGTAAACTTAAGAAATTAAAATTTTGTTACCCCTTAAAATTATGATTTTTTAAGGACCTTTAAATGGTATTTAGGAAATTTTTGGTCTTTTATTAGCATTAATTTTTACTTTGGCCCCAAAACTTTAAAGGCATAGTTTTCACAAAGATCTTTTATTTAAAAAAAATCATGTAACTCATGTCTTTAAATTTATATGTATAGTTTTAGACATGGGGTAATTTTTTTATAATAAACAGAAATGATAGATGAATACAACCAAAAAATATTAAAAATCAAAGGTGGCTTGGAAATTTAAAAATTCCACTAAAAAAAATAAGATTACTAAAGAAGTCAAAAGTAGGTTAGAGAAATTTCAGAAATCACTTGGAAAAATTGGCAACTCGCTTGACAATTTAGCTATTAAAAATTATCTTATGCTGTAATCAACTATTATCATAATCAATTACCATTAATCACTTACCACTAGCTGTTATCGAAATTTTTTAATTTTAAAAATATTTCAAATTAACATAATCAAACATATTTTCATTTTATTTTGTTTTGAAAAATGATTTGCATTTTTTTTAAACGAAAAAGTGAAAACAAAACCAAATGAGTTCTTGGTAATTTTAAACTTTCGGAAGGCATTTATATTCAATCAAAAAGTTTATTTTTTTAGAGTAAAATGCTCTGACCACCCTTTCACTTTATCGTAATTACATATACCTCTCTTTTATTTTGAAGACATACAATTTAATCTAATCCATTAACTCTATTACAAATATTCTAAAAAGATATTTTTAAATTAAAATTTGTATTAAAAAAATTATTTACTAATTCATCCCTCACCCTAATAAATCCTAAATCATTTTATTTAATAGTTACATCATTTCATTGTAAAAACATGCTTACAAATTTAAAATTTAAATTATTTATAAAATCTCTTGAACTTATATCATTTTATGTTATGAGTTGAATAAAAATAATTTTACAAAATTTGATAAAAATTAAAATCATAATTTTTATAATATGAAAAAATTAATAAATTTTATATATAATAAAAAATTTGAAAATCTATTTATTATATTTTTTAGTTGTATACAGTTTTTTTTTTTGCAAATATAAATTTTTAGACAATTCTTATGATAAAGAGGAGCATTTTGGTCAAATTAAAAGTTTAAAAGTCAAACTTAATGGTTAACAAACAGTTGGATGAATGGAAATAAAATTTTAATATAAAAAGGAGATTTATGTAACATATTTAATTTTAAAGGAGGTTTACATGAGTTTTCAAAAAGATGAGATGTCTGTGTAATTAAGGCATAATAGAAAGGTAATGCGTGTATTATACTCTTTTTTTCACCATGACCCTGGTCTTTTTTTTTAAATTGTTAGAATTTGTGGTCGTTTGTTGTTAATTACTAAAAGTTTTGTAAGGTCTTCAAATATTATTTTCTCATTTAAAATTGTTCTTAAAGTATTCATGCCCATCTTAAACGTGCTAGTTCGCAAAACGACACCTTTACAATCAATCTTGCAACAGACGTAGCCCCATTTGGATAAGCTTGAAAGCTAGTCTTTTCGTTTTTATATATAAAAATATTTTTAATTAAATATATAAATTAGTAAATTTTTTTATTTAATTAAAAGCACAGCAATATTTTAATTTTATTCTTAACTATTGTAAATAAAAAATAATTTTTTAAATAAATTAATGAGAATTTTTTTTATTTTTTTAATTTAATAAGAGTATAATGGTTCACTTATTAAAAAAATATACTAACGATATTTTATATTTAAGAACAAAAAAATTTCTAGAAAACCTTTATATATAAGGGCAGAGGGAGTACTTCCTCTTGTCTAAAATAAAGACATTTTTTTATTAGTTGGTGTTAGACTATTAATCTAAAATGTAAAATATTCGTAAATAACGTAAATTATTTTTTTCACAAAATTCATTATTAGAGAGAGATTATATAATGATTTTAATTAGAAGGTAATCTTGAAGTGACGTTAAGATTTTACTGTTTTAATGATGCAAATTACTTTTCTTCAATCTTTTTGAAACAATTAAAAATGCCCTATA